>NW_027475131.1:5250875-5559750 GCF_051020985.1 Nomia melanderi
GGCCGGACACTCAGGGTAAGGGAAAAATCCAATATATAGCTGGTGATATCTCGGGCGCTATTAGAGATAGCGCAATAAACCAAAGTGAATTATCTGCAGGAGGCCCTGGCGCATGAATCTGTGCAGCGGGAACGCCCTCGGTCCACCAGGGGCCGAGAAAACCACCGTCCCGAGGGGCCGGACATTTAGGGTCAGTGAAAAATCCAATATATATCTGGTGATATCTCGGGTGCTATTACAGATAGCGCAATAAATCAAAGTGCATTACTTGTAGGAGGCCCTGGCGCATGAATCTGTGCAGCGGGAACGATCTCGGACGACCAGGGGCCGAGAAAACCACAGTCTCATGGGGCCGGACACTCAGGGTCAGGGGAAAATCCAATATATATCTGGTGATATCTCGGGTGCTATTACAGATAGCGCAATAAATCAAAGTGCATTGTCTGTAGGAGGCCCTGGCGCATGTATCTGTGCAGCGGGAACGACCTCGGACCACCAGGGGCCGAGATAATTAGTGATATTCGGAATCCGTCACCCAAGGTCATGTAAAAATGCAGCATATATCTGGTGATATCTCGGGTGCTATTACAGATAGCGCAATAAATCAAAGTGCATTGTCTGTAGGAGGCCCTGGCGCATGATTCTGTGCAGCGGGAACGACCTCGGACCACCAGGGGCCGAGAAAATCACCGTCTCATGGGGCCGGACTGTAAGGGTCAGGGAAAAACCCAATATACATCTGGTGCTATCTAGGGTGCTATTAGAGATACCGCAATAAATCAAAGTGCAATGTCTGTAGGAGGCCCTGGCGACTGAATCTGTGCAGCAGGAACGACCACGGACCACCAGGGGCCGAGAAAATTAGTGATATTCGGAATCCGTCACCCAAGGTCATGTAAAAATGCAGCATATATCTGGTGATATCTCGGGTGCTATTACAGATAGCGCAATAAATCAAAGTGCATTGTCTGTAGGAGGCCCTGGCGCATGTATCTGTGCAGCGGGAACGACCTCGGACCACCAGGGGCCGAGATAATTAGTGATATTCGGAATCCGTCACCCAAGGTCATGTAAAAATGCAGCATATATCTGGTGATATCTCGGGTGCTATTACAGATAGCGCAATAAATCAAAGTGCATTGTCTGAAGGAGGCCCTGGCGCATGAATCTGTGCAACGGGAACGACGTCGGACCACCAGGCGCCGAGAAAACCACAGTCTCATGGGGCCGGACACTCAGGGTCAGTGAAAAATCCAATATATATCTGGTGATATCTCGGGTGCTATTAGTGATAGCGCAATAAACCAAAGTGAATTGTCTGCAAGAGGCCCTGGTGCATGAATCTGTGCAGCGGGAACGACCTCGGATCACCAGGGGCCGAGAAAACCACCATCTCATGGGGCCGGACACTCAGGTTCAGGGGAAAATCCAATATATATCTGGTGATATCTCGGGTGCTATTAGAGATAGCGCAATAAACCAAAGTGCATTGTCTGCAGGAAGCCCTGGCGCATGATTCTGTGCAGCGGGAACGACCTCGGACCACCAGGGGCCGAGAAAATCACCGTCTCATGGGGCCGGACTGTAAGGGTCAGGGAAAAACCCAATATATATCTGGTGATATCTAGGGTGCTATTAGAGATACCGCAATAAATCAAAGTGCATTGTCTGTAGGAGGCCCTGGCGACTGAATCTGTGCAGCAGGAACGACCTCGGACCACCAGGGGCCGAGAAAATTAGTGATATTCGGAATCCGTCACCCAAGGTCATGTAAAAATGCAGCATATATCTGGTGATATCTCGGGTGCTATTACAGATAGCGCAATAAATCAAAGTGCATTGTCTGTAGGAGGCCCTGGCGCATGTATCTGTGCAGCGGGAACGACCTCGGACCACCAGGGGCCGAGATAATTAGTGATATTCGGAATCCGTCACCCAAGGTCATGTAAAAATGCAGCATATATCTGGTGATATCTCGGGTGCTATTACAGATAGCGCAATAAATCAAAGTGCATTGTCTGTAGGAGGCCCTGGCGCATGTATCTGTGCAGCGGGAACGACCTCGGACCACCAGGGGCCGAGATAATTAGTGATATTCGGAATCCGTCACCCAAGGTCATGTAAAAATGCAGCATATATCTGGTGATATCTCGGGTGCTATTACAGATAGCGCAATAAATCAAAGTGCATTGTCTGAAGGAGGCCCTGGCGCATGAATCTGTGCAGCCGGAACGACCTCGGACCACCAGGGGCCGAGAAAACCACAGTCTCATGGGGCCGGACACTCAGCGTCAGGGAACAATCCAATATATATCTGGTGATATCTCGGGTGCTATTAGAGATAGCGCAATAAACCAAAGTGAATTATCTGCAGGAGGCCCTGGCGCTTGAATCTGTGCAACGGGAACGACCTCGGACCACCAGGGGCCGAGAAAACCACAGTCTCATGGGGCCGGACACTCAGGGTCAGGGCAAAATCCAATATATATCTGGTGATATCTCGGGTGCTATTAGAGATAGCGCAATAAGCCAAAGTGAAGTATCTGCAGGAGACCCTGGCGCATGCATCTGTGCAGCGGGAACGACCTCGGACCGCCAGGGGCCGAAAAAACCACCGTCTCATGGGGCCGGACACTCAGGGTAAGGGAAAAATCCAATATATATCTGGTGATATCTGTGGTGCTATTACAGATAGCGCAATAAATCAAAGTGCATTGCCTGTAGGAGGCCCTGGCGCATGAATCTGTGCAGCGGGAACGACCTCGGACCACCAGGGGCCGAGAAAACTACCGTCTCATGGGGCCGGACACTCAGGGTCAGGGAAAAATCCAATATATATCTGGTTATATCTCGGGTGCTATTATAGATAGCGCAATAAACCAAAGTGAGTTATCTGTAGGAGGCCCTGGCGCATGAATCTGTGCAGCGGGAACGACCTCGGACCTCCAGGGGCCGAGAAAACCACCGTCCCGAGGGGCCGGACACTTAGGGTCAGTGAGAAATCCAATATATATCTGGTGATATCTCGGCTGCTATTACAGATAGCGCAATAAATCAAAGTGCATTGTCTGTAGAAGGCACTGGCGCATGAATCTGTGCAGCGGGAACGACCTCGGACCACCAGGGGCGAGACAACCACCGTCTCATGGGGCCGGACACTCAGGGTCAGGGAAAAATCCAATATATATCTGGTGATATCTCGGGTGCTATTACAGATAGCGCAATAAATCAAAGTGCATTACTTGTAGGAGGCCCTGGCGCATGAATCTGTGCAGCGGGAACGACCTCGGACGACCAGGGGCCGAGAAAACCACAGTCTCATGGGGCCGGACACTCAGGGTCAGGGGACAATCCAATATATATCTGGTGATATCTCGGGTGCTATTAGAGACAGCGCAATAAACCAAAGTGAATTATCTGCAGGAGGCCCTGCCGCATGAATCGGTGCAACGGGAACGACCTCGGACCACCAGGGGCCGAGAAAACCACAGTCTCATGGGGCCGGACACTCAGGGTCAGTGAAAAATCCAATATATATCTGGTGATATCTCGGGTGCTATTAGTGATAGCGCAATAAACCAAAGTGAATTGTCTGCAAGAGGCCCTGGTGCATGAATCTGTGCAGCGGGAACGACCTCGGATCACCAGGGGCCGAGAAAACCACCATCTCATGGGGCCGGACACTCAGGTTCAGGGGAAAATCCAATATATATCTGGTGATATCTCGGGTGCTATTAGAGATAGCGCAATAAACCAAAGTGCATTGTCTGCAGGAAGCCCTGGCGCATGATTCTGTGCAGCGGGAACGACCTCGGACCACCAGGGGCCGAGAAAATCACCGTCTCATGGGGCCGGACTGTAAGGGTCAGGGAAAAACCCAATATATATCTGGTGATATCTAGGGTGCTATTAGAGATACCGCAATAAATCAAAGTGCATTGTCTGTAGGAGGCCCTGGCGACTGAATCTGTGCAGCAGGAACGACCTCGGACCACCAGGGGCCGAGAAAATTAGTGATATTCGGAATCCGTCACCCAAGGTCATGTAAAAATGCAGCATATATCTGGTGATATCTCGGGTGCTATTACAGATAGCGCAATAAATCAAAGTGCATTGTCTGTAGGAGGCCCTGGCGCATGTATCTGTGCAGCGGGAACGACCTCGGACCACCAGGGGCCGAGATAATTAGTGATATTCGGAATCCGTCACCCAAGGTCATGTAAAAATGCAGCATATATCTGGTGATATCTCGGGTGCTATTACAGATAGCGCAATAAATCAAAGTGCATTGTCTGTAGGAGGCCCTGGCGCATGTATCTGTGCAGCGGGAACGACCTCGGACCACCAGGGGCCGAGATAATTAGTGATATTCGGAATCCGTCACCCAAGGTCATGTAAAAATGCAGCATATATCTGGTGATATCTCGGGTGCTATTACAGATAGCGCAATAAATCGAAGTGCATTGTCTGAAGGAGGCCCTGGCGCATGAATCTGTGCAGCCGGAACGACCTCGGACCACCAGGGGCCGAGAAAACCACAGTCTCATGGGGCCGGACACTCAGCGTCAGGGAACAATCCAATATATATCTGGTGATATCTCGGGTGCTATTAGAGATAGCGCAATAAACCAAAGTGAATTATCTGCAGGAGGCCCTGGCGCTTGAATCTGTGCAACGGGAACGACCTCGGACCACCAGGGGCCGAGAAAACCACAGTCTCATGGGGCCGGACACTCAGGGTCAGGGCAAAATCCAATATATATCTGGTGATATCTCGGGTGCTATTAGAGATAGCGCAATAAGCCAAAGTGAAGTATCTGCAGGAGACCCTGGCGCATGCATCTGTGCAGCGGGAACGACCTCGGACCGCCAGGGGCCGAAAAAACCACCGTCTCATGGGGCCGGACACTCAGGGTAAGGGAAAAATCCAATATATATCTGGTGATATCTGTGGTGCTATTACAGATAGCGCAATAAATCAAAGTGCATTGCCTGTAGGAGGCCCTGGCGCATGAATCTGTGCAGCGGGAACGACCTCGGACCACCAGGGGCCGAGAAAACTACCGTCTCATGGGGCCGGACACTCAGGGTCAGGGAAAAATCCAATATATATCTGGTTATATCTCGGGTGCTATTATAGATAGCGCAATAAACCAAAGTGAGTTATCTGTAGGAGGCCCTGGCGCATGAATCTGTGCAGCGGGAACGACCTCGGACCTCCAGGGGCCGAGAAAACCACCGTCCCGAGGGGCCGGACACTTAGGGTCAGTGAGAAATCCAATATATATCTGGTGATATCTCGGCTGCTATTACAGATAGCGCAATAAATCAAAGTGCATTGTCTGTAGAAGGCACTGGCGCATGAATCTGTGCAGCGGGAACGACCTCGGACCACCAGGGGCGAGACAACCACCGTCTCATGGGGCCGGACACTCAGGGTCAGGGAAAAATCCAATATATATCTGGTGATATCTCGGGTGCTATTACAGATAGCGCAATAAATCAAAGTGCATTACTTGTAGGAGGCCCTGGCGCATGAATCTGTGCAGCGGGAACGACCTCGGACGACCAGGGGCCGAGAAAACCACAGTCTCATGGGGCCGGACACTCAGGGTCAGGGGACAATCCAATATATATCTGGTGATATCTCGGGTGCTATTAGAGACAGCGCAATAAACCAAAGTGAATTATCTGCAGGAGGCCCTGCCGCATGAATCGGTGCAACGGGAACGACCTCGGACCACCAGGGGCCGAGAAAACCACAGTCTCATGGGGCCGGACACTCAGGGTCAGTGAAAAATCCAATATATATCTGGTGATATCTCGGGTGCTATTAGTGATAGCGCAATAAACCAAAGTGAATTGTCTGCAAGAGGCCCTGGTGCATGAATCTGTGCAGCGGGAACGACCTCGGATCACCAGGGGCCGAGAAAACCACCATCTCATGGGGCCGGACACTCAGGTTCAGGGGAAAATCCAATATATATCTGGTGATATCTCGGGTGCTATTAGAGATAGCGCAATAAACCAAAGTGCATTGTCTGCAGGAAGCCCTGGCGCATGATTCTGTGCAGCGGGAACGACCTCGGACCACCAGGGGCCGAGAAAATCACCGTCTCATGGGGCCGGACTGTAAGGGTCAGGGAAAAACCCAATATATATCTGGTGATATCTAGGGTGCTATTAGAGATACCGCAATAAATCAAAGTGCATTGTCTGTAGGAGGCCCTGGCGACTGAATCTGTGCAGCAGGAACGACCTCGGACCACCAGGGGCCGAGAAAATTAGTGATATTCGGAATCCGTCACCCAAGGTCATGTAAAAATGCAGCATATATCTGGTGATATCTCGGGTGCTATTACAGATAGCGCAATAAATCAAAGTGCATTGTCTGTAGGAGGCCCTGGCGCATGTATCTGTGCAGCGGGAACGACCTCGGACCACCAGGGGCCGAGATAATTAGTGATATTCGGAATCCGTCACCCAAGGTCATGTAAAAATGCAGCATATATCTGGTGATATCTCGGGTGCTATTACAGATAGCGCAATAAATCAAAGTGCATTGTCTGTAGGAGGCCCTGGCGCATGTATCTGTGCAGCGGGAACGACCTCGGACCACCAGGGGCCGAGATAATTAGTGATATTCGGAATCCGTCACCCAAGGTCATGTAAAAATGCAGCATATATCTGGTGATATCTCGGGTGCTATTACAGATAGCGCAATAAATCAAAGTGCATTGTCTGAAGGAGGCCCTGGCGCATGAATCTGTGCAGCCGGAACGACCTCGGACCACCAGGGGCCGAGAAAACCACAGTCTCATGGGGCCGGACACTCAGCGTCAGGGAACAATCCAATATATATCTGGTGATATCTCGGGTGCTATTAGAGATAGCGCAATAAACCAAAGTGAATTATCTGCAGGAGGCCCTGGCGCTTGAATCTGTGCAACGGGAACGACCTCGGACCACCAGGGGCCGAGAAAACCACAGTCTCATGGGGCCGGACACTCAGGGTCAGGGCAAAATCCAATATATATCTGGTGATATCTCGGGTGCTATTAGAGATAGCGCAATAAGCCAAAGTGAAGTATCTGCAGGACGCCCTGGCGCATGAATCTGTGCAACGGGAACGACCTCGGACCACCAGGGGCCGAGAAAACCACAGTCTCATGGGGCCGGACACTCAGGGTAAGGGAAAAATCCAATATATATCTGGTGATATCTCGGGTGCTATTACAGATAGCGCAATAAATCAAAGTGCATTGTCTGTAGGAGGCCCTGGCGCAAGAATCTGTGCAGCGGAAACGACCTCGGACCACCAGGGGCCGAGAAAACCACAGTCTCATGGGGCCGGACACTCAAGGTCAGGGGAAAATCCAATATATATCTGGTTATATCTCGGGTGCTATTAGAGATAGCGCAATAAAGCAAAGTCAATTATCTGCAGGCGGCCCTGGCGCATGAATCTGTGCAACGGGAACGACCTCGGACCACCAGGGGCCGAGAAAACCACAGTCTCATGGGGCCGGACACTTAGGGTCAGGGGAAAATCCTATATATATCTGGTGATATCTCGGGTGCTATTACAGATAGCGCAATAAATCAAAGTGCATTGTCTGTAGGAGGCCCTGGCGCATGATTCTGTGCAGCGGGAACGACCTCGGACCACCAGGGGCCGAGAAAATCACCGTCTCATGGGGCCGGACTGTAAGGGTCAGGGAAAAACCCAATATATATCTGGTGATATCTAGGGTGCTATTAGAGATACCGCAATAAATCAAAGTGCATTGTCTGTAGGAGGCCCTGGCGACTGAATCTGTGCAGCAGGAACGACCACGGACCACCAGGGGCCGAGAAAATTAGTGATATTCGGAATCCGTCACCCAAGGTCATGTAAAAATGCAGCATATATCTGGTGATATCTCGGGTGCTATTACAGATAGCTCAATAAATCAAAGTGCATTGTCTGTAGGAGGCCCTGGCGCATGTATCTGTGCAGCGGGAACGACATCGGACCACCAGGGGCCGAGATAATTAGTGATATTCGGAATCCGTCACCCAAGGTCAAGTAAAAATGCAGCATATATCTGGTGATATCTCGGGTGCTATTACAGATAGCGCAATAAATCAAAGTGCATTGTCTGAAGGAGGCCCTGGCGCATGAATCTGTGCAGCGGGAACGACCTCGGACCACCAGGGGCCGGGAAAACCACAGTCTCATGGGGCCGGACACTCAGCGTCAGGGAACAATCCAATATATATCTGGTGATATCTCGGGTGCTATTAGAGATAGCGCAATAAACCAAAGTGAATTATCTGCAGGAGGCCCTGCCGCATGAATCGGTGCAACGGGAACGACCTCGGACCACCAGGCGCCGAGAAAACCACAGTCTCATGGGGCCGGACACACAGGGTCAGTGAAAAATCCAATATATATCTGGTGATATCTCGGGTGCTATTAGTGATAGCGCAATAAACCAAAGTGAATTGTCTGCAAGAGGCCCTGGTGCATGAATCTGTGCAGCGGGAACGACCTCGGATCACCAGGGGCCGAGAAAACCACCATCTCATGGGGCCGGATACTCAGGTTCAGGGGAAAATCCAATATATATCTGGTGATATCTCGGGTGCTATTAGAGATAGCGCAATAAACCAAAGTGAATTATCTGCAGGAGGCCCTGGCGCATGAATCTGTGCAACGGGAACGATCTCGGACCACCAGGGGCCGAGAAAACCACAGTCTCATGGGGCCGGACACTCAGGGTCAGGGGAAAATCCAATATATATCTGGTGATATCTCGGGTGCTATTACAGATAGCGCAATAAATCAAAGTGCATTGTCTGTAGGAGGCCCTGGCGCATGAATCTGTGCAGCGGAAACGACCTCGGACCACCAGGGGCCGAGAAAACCACAGTCTCATGGGGCCGGACACTGAAGGTCAGGGGAAAATCCAATATATATCTGGTGATATCTCGGGTGCTATTAGTGATAGCGCAATAAACCAAAGTGAATTGTCTGCAAGAGGCCCTGGTGCATGAATCTGTGCAGCGGGAACGACCTCGGATCACCAGGGGCCGAGAAAACCACCATCTCATGGGGCCGGACACTCAGGTTCAGGGGAAAATCCAATATATATCTGGTGATATCTCGGGTGCTATTAGAGATAGCGCAATAAACCAAAGTGCATTGTCTGCAGGAAGCCCTGGCGCATGATTCTGTGCAGCGGGAACGACCTCGGACCACCAGGGGCCGAGAAAATCACCGTCTCATGGGGCCGGACTGTAAGGGTCAGGGAAAAACCCAATATATATCTGGTGATATCTAGGGTGCTATTAGAGATACCGCAATAAATCAAAGTGCATTGTCTGTAGGAGGCCCTGGCGAATGAATCTGTGCAGCAGGAACGACCTCGGACCACCAGGGGCCGAGAAAATTAGTGATATTCGGAATCCGTCACCCAAGGTCATGTAAAAATGCAGCATATATCTGGTGATATCTCGGGTGCTATTACAGATAGCGCAATAAATCAAAGTGCATTGTCTGTAGGAGGCCCTGGCGCATGTATCTGTGCAGCGGGAACGACCTCGGACCACCAGGGGCCGAGAAAATTAGTGATATTCGGAATCCGTCACCCAAGGTCATGTAAAAATGCAGCATATATCTGGTGATATCTCGGGTGCTATTAGAGATTGCGCAATATATCAAAGTGCATTGTCTGTAGGAGGCCCTGGCGCATGAATCTGTGCAGCGGGAACCACCTCGGACCACCAGGGGCCGAGAAAATTAGTGATATTCGGAATCCGTCAACCAAGGTCATGTAAAAATGCAGCATATATCTGGTGATATCTCGGGTGCTATTAGTGATAGCGCAATAAACCAAAGTGAGTTGTCTGCAAGAGGCCCTGGTGCATGAATCTGTGCAGCGGGAACGATCTCGGATCACCAGGGGCCGAGAAAACCACCATCTCATGGGGCCGGACACTCAGGTTCAGGGAAATATCCAATATATATCTGGTGATATCTCGGGTGCTATTACAGATAGAGCAATAAATCAAAGTGCATTGTCAGTAGGAGGCCGTGGCGCATGAATCTGGGCAGCGGGAACGACCTCGGACCACCAGGGGCCGAGAACACCACCGTCTCATGGGGCCGGCCACTCAGGGTCAGGGGAAAATCCAATATATATCTGGTGATATCTCGGGTGCTATTAGAGATAGCGCAATGAGCCAAAGGGAATCATCTGCAGGACGCCCTGGCGCATGAATCTGTGCAACGGGAACGACCTCGGACCACCAGGGGCCGAGAAAACCACAGTCTCATGGGGCCGGACACTCAGGGTAAGGGAAAAATCCAATATATATCTGGTGATATCTCGGGTGCTATTACAGATAGCGCAATAAATCAAAGTGCATTGTCTGTAGGAGGCCCTGGCGCAAGAATCTGTGCAGCGGAAACGACCTCGGACCACCAGGGGCCGAGAAAACCACAGTCTCATGGGGCCGGACACTCAAGGTCAGGGGAAAATCCAATATATATCTGGTTATATCTCGGGTGCTATTAGAGATAGCGCAATAAACCAAAGTCAATTATCTGCAGGCGGCCCTGGCGCATGAATCTGTGCAACGGGAACGACCTCGGACCACCAGGGGCCGAGAAAACCACAGTCTCATGGGGCCGGACACTTAGGGTCAGGGGAAAATCCAATATATATCTGGTGATATCTCGGGTGCTATTACAGATAGCGCAATAAATCAAAGTGCATTGTCTGTAGGAGGCCCTGGCGCATGATTCTGTGCAGCGGGAACGACCTCGGACCACCAGGGGCCGAGAAAATCACCGTCTCATGGGGCCGGACTGTAAGGGTCAGGGAAAAACCCAATATATATCTGGTGATATCTAGGGTGCTATTAGAGATACCGCAATAAATCAAAGTGCATTGTCTGTAGGAGGCCCTGGCGACTGAATCTGTGCAGCAGGAACGACCACGGACCACCAGGGGCCGAGAAAATTAGTGATATTCGGAATCCGTCACCCAAGGTCATGTAAAAATGCAGCATATATCTGGTGATATCTCGGGTGCTATTACAGATAGCTCAATAAATCAAAGTGCATTGTCTGTAGGAGGCCCTGGCGCATGTATCTGTGCAGCGGGAACGACATCGGACCACCAGGGGCCGAGATAATTAGTGATATTCGGAATCCGTCACCCAAGGTCATGTAAAAATGCAGCATATATCTGGTGATATCTCGGGTGCTATTACAGATAGCGCAATAAATCAAAGTGCATTGTCTGAAGGAGGCCCTGGCGCATGAATCTGTGCAGCGGGAACGACCTCGGACCACCAGGGGCCGAGAAAACCACAGTCTCATGGGGCCGGACACTCAGCGTCAGGGAACAATCCAATATATATCTGGTGATATCTCGGGTGCTATTAGAGATAGCGCAATAAACCAAAGTGAATTATCTGCAGGAGGCCCTGCCGCATGAATCGGTGCAACGGGAACGACCTCGGACCACCAGGCGCCGAGAAAACCACAGTCTCATGGGGCCGGACACACAGGGTCAGTGAAAAATCCAATATATATCTGGTGATATCTCGGGTGCTATTAGTGATAGCGCAATAAACCAAAGTGAATTGTCTGCAAGAGGCCCTGGTGCATGAATCTGTGCAGCGGGAACGACCTCGGATCACCAGGGGCCGAGAAAACCACCATCTCATGGGGCCGGATACTCAGGTTCAGGGGAAAATCCAATATATATCTGGTGATATCTCGGGTGCTATTAGAGATAGCGCAATAAACCAAAGTGAATTATCTGCAGGAGGCCCTGGCGCATGAATCTGTGCAACGGGAACGATCTCGGACCACCAGGGGCCGAGAAAACCACAGTCTCATGGGGCCGGACACTCAGGGTCAGGGGAAAATCCAATATATATCTGGTGATATCTCGGGTGCTATTACAGATAGCGCAATAAATCAAAGTGCATTGTCTGTAGGAGGCCCTGGCGCATGAATCTGTGCAGCGGAAACGACCTCGGACCACCAGGGGCCGAGAAAACCACAGTCTCATGGGGCCGGACACTGAAGGTCAGGGGAAAATCCAATATATATCTGGTGATATCTCGGGTGCTATTACAGATAGCGCAATCAACCAACGCGCATTGTCTGTAGGGGGCCCTGGCGCATGTATCTGTGCAGCGGGAACGACCTCGGACCGCCAGGGGCCGAGAAAACCACCGTCTCATGGGGCCGGACACTCAGGGTCGGGGAAAAATCGAATATACATCTGGTGATATCTCGGGTGCTATTAGAGATAGCGCAAAAAACCAAAGTGAATTATCTGCAGGAAGCCGTGGCGCATGATTCTGCGCAGCGGGAACGACCACGGACGACCAGGGTCCGAGAAAACCACCGTCTCATGGGGCCGGACACTCAGGGTCAGGGAAAAATCCATCATATATCTGGTGATATATCAGGTGCCATTAGAGATAGCGCGATAAATCAAAGTGCATTGTCTGCAGGAGGCCCTGACGCATGAATCTGTGCAGCGGGAACGACCTCGGACCACCAGGGGCCGAGAAAACCACAGTCACATGGGGCCGAGAACTCAGGGTCAGGCAAAAATCCAATATATATCTGGTGATATCTCGGGTGCTATTACAGATAGCGCTATAAACCAACGCGCATTGTCTGTAGGAGGCCATGGCGCATGAATCTGTGCAGCGGGAACGACCTCGGACCACCAGGGGCCGATAAAACGACCATCTCATGGGGCCGGACTCTCATGGTCAGGGAAAAATCCAATATATATCTGGTGATATCTCGGGTGCTATTAGAGATAGCGCAATAAACCAAAGTGAATTATCTGCAGGAGGCCCTGGTGCATGAATCTGTGCAACGGGAACGACCTCGGACCACCAGGGGCCGAGAAAACCACAGTCTCATGGGGCCGGACACTCAGGTTCAGGGGAAAATCCAATATATATCTGGTGATATCTCGGGTGCTATTAGAGATAGCGCAATAAACCAAAGTGAATTATCTGCAGGAGGCCCTGGCGCATGAATCTGTGCAGCGGGAACGCCCTCGGTCCACCAGGGGCCGAGAAAACCACCGTCTCATGGGTCTGGACACTCAGGGTGAGGGAAATATCCAATATATATCTGGTGGTATCTCGGGTGCTATTAGAGATAGCGCAATAAGCCAAAGGGAATTGTCTGCAGGAGGACCTGGCGCATGCATCTGTGCAGCGGGAACGACCTATTACCACCAGGGGCCGAGAAAACCACCGTCTCATGGGGCCGGACACTCAGGGTCAGGGAAAAATCCATCATATATCTGGTGATATATCAGGTGCCATTAGAGATAGCGCGATAAATCAAAGTGCATTGTCTGCAGGAGGCCCTGACGCATGAATCTGTGCAGCGGGAACGACCTCGGACCACCAGGGGCCGAGAAAACCACAGTCACATGGTGCCGAGAAGTCAGGGTCAGGCAAAAATCCAATATATATCTGGTGATATCTCGGGTGCTATTACAGATAGCGCGATAAACCAACGCGCATTGTCTGTAGGAGGCCATGGCGCATGAATCTGTGCAGCGGGAACGACCTCGGACCACCAGGCGCCGAGAAAACCACAGTCTCATGGGGCCGGACACTCAGGGTCAGTGAAAAATCCAATATATATCTGGTGATATCTCGGGTGCTATTAGTGATAGCGCAATAAACCAAACTGAATTGTCTGCAAGAGGCCCTGGTGCATGAATCTGTGCAGCGGGAACGACCTCGGATCACCAGGGGCCGAGAAAACCACCATCTCATGGGGCCGGACACTCAGGTTCAGGGGAAAATCCAATATATATCTGGTGATATCTCGGGTGCTATTACAGATAGCGCAATAAACCAACGCGCATTGTCTGTAGGAGGCCATGGCGCATGAATCTGTGCAGCGGGAACGACCTCGGACCACCAGGGGCCGATAAAACGACCATCTCATGGGGCCGGACTCTCATGGTCAGGGAAAAATCCAATATATATCTGGTGATATCTCGGGTGCTATTAGAGATAGCGCAATAAACCAAAGTGAATTATCTGCAGGATGCCCTGGCGCATGAATGTGTGCAGCGGGAACGACCTCGGACCACCAGGGGCCGAGAAAACCGCAGTCTCATGGGGCCGGACACTCAGGGTCAGGGAAAAATCCAATATATATCTGGTGATATCTCGGGCGCTATTAGAGATAGCGCAATAAACCAAAGTGAATTATCTGCAGGAGGCCCTGGCGCATGAATCTGTGCAGCGGGAACGACCTCGGACCACCAGGGGCCGAGAAAACCACCGTCTCATGGGGCTGGACACTCAGGGTGAGGGAAATATCCAATATATATCTGGTGATATCTCGGGTGCTATTAGAGATAGCGCAATAAACCAAAGTGAATTATGTGCAGGAGGCCCTGGCGCATGAATCTGTGCAGCGGGAACGCCCTCGGTCCACCAGGGGCCGAGAAAACCACCGTCTCATGGGGCCGGACACTCAGGGTAAGGGAAAAATCCAATATATATCTGGTGATATCTCTGGTGCTATTAGAGATAGCGCAATAAACGAAAGTGAATTATCTGCAGGAGGCCCTGGCGCATGAATCTGTGCAGCGGGAACGACCTCGGACCACCAGGGGCCGAGAAAACCACCTTCTCATGGGGCCGGACACTCAGGGTCAGGGAAAAATCCAATATATATCTGGTGATATCTCGGGTGCTATTATAGATAGTGCAATAAACCAAAGTGAGTTATCTGTAGGAGGCCCTGGCGCATGAATCTGTGCAGCGGGAACGACCTCGGACCACCAGGGGCCGAGAAAACCACCGTCCCGAGGGGCCGGACATTTAGGGTCAGTGAAAAATCCAATATATATCTGGTGATATCTCGGGTGCTATTACAGATAGCGCAATAAATCAAAGTGCATTACTTGTAGGAGGCCCTGGCGCATGAATCTGTGCAGCGGGAACGATCTCGGACGACCAGGGGCCGAGAAAACCACAGTCTCATGGGGCCGGACACTCAGGGTCAGGGGAAAATCCAATATATATCTGGTGATATCTCGGGTGCTATTAGAGATAGCGCAATAAACCATAGTGAATTATCTGCAGGAGGCCCTGGCGCATGCATCTGTGCAGCGGGAACGACCTCGGACCGCCAGGGGCCGAGAAAACCACCGTCTCATGGGGCCGGACACTCTGGGTCAGTGAAAAATCCAATATATATCTGGTGATATCTCGGGTCCTATTACAGATAGCGAAATAAATCAAAGTGAATTATCTGCAGGAGGCTCAGGCGCATGAATCTGTGCAGCGGGAACGACCTCGGTCCACCAGGGGCCGAGAAAACCACCGTCTGATGGGGCTGGACACTCAGGGTGAGGGAAATATCCAATATATATCTGGTGATATCTCGGGTGCTATTACAGATAGCGCAATAAATCAAAGTGCATTGTCTGTAGGAGGCCCTGGCGCATGAATCTGTGAAGCGGGAACGACCTCGGACCACCAGGGGCCGAGAAAACTACAGTCTCATGCGGCCGGACACTCAGGGTCTGGGGAAAATCCAATATATATCTGGTGATATCTCGGTTCCTATTATAGATAGCGAAATAAATCAAAGTGCATTGTCTGTAGGAGGCACTGGCGCATGAATCTGTGCAGCGGGAACGACCTCGGACCACCAGGGGCCGAGAGAACCACCGTCTCATGGGGCCGGACACTCAGGGTCAGGGGAAAATCCAATATATATCTGGTGATATCTCGGATGCTATTAGAGATAACGCAAGAAACCAAGTGAGTTATCTGCAGGAGGCCCTGGCGCCTGAATCTGTGCAGCGGGAACGACCTCGGACCACCAGGGGCCGAGAAAACCACCATCTCATGGGGCCGGACACTCAGGGTCAGGGGAAAATCCAATATATATCTGGTGATATCTCGTGTGCTATTAGTGATAGCGCAATAAACCAAAGTGAATTATCTGCAGGAGGCCCTGACGCATGAATCTGTGCAACGGGAACGACCTCGGACCACCAGGGGCCGAGAAAACCACAGTCTCATGGGGCCGGACACTCAGGGTCAGGGGAAAATCCAATATACATCTGGTGATATCTCGGGTGCTATTACAGATAGCGCAATAAATCAATCGCATTGTCTGTAGGAGGCCCTGGCGCATGAATCTGTGCAGCGGGAACGACCTCGGACCATCAGGGGCCGAGAAAACCACAGTCTCATGGGGCCGGACACTCAGGGTCAGGGGAAAATCCAATATATATCTGGTGATATCTCGGGTGCTATTAGAGATAGCGCAATAAGCCAAAGGGACTTATCTGCAGGAGGCCCTGGCGCATGCATCTGTGCAGCGGGAACGACCTAGGACCACCAGGGGCCGAGAAAACCACCGTCTCATGGGGCCGGACACTCAGGGTCAGGGGAAAATCCAATATATATCTGGTGATATCTCGGGTGCTATTAGAGATAGCGCAATAAGCCAAAGGGACTTATCTGCAGGAGGCCCTGGCGCATGCATCTGTGCAGCGGGAACGACCTAGGACCACCAGGGGCCGAGAAAACCACCGTCTCATGGGGCCGGACACTCAGGGTCAGGGGAAAATCCAATATATATCTGGTGATATCTCAGGTGCTATTAGAGATGGCGCACTAAACCAAAGTGAATTATCTGCAGGAGGCCCTGGCGCATGCATCTGTGCAGCGGGAACGACCTCGGACCACCAGGGGCCGAGAAAACCACCGTCTCATGGGGCCGGACACTCAGGGTCAGGGAAAAATCAAAAATATATCTGGTGATATCTCAGGTGCTATTACAGATAGCGCAATAAATCAAAGTGCATTGTCTGTAGGAGGCCCTGGCGCATGAATCTGTGCAGCGGGAACGACCTCGGACCACCAGGGGCCGAGAAAACCACCGTCTCATGGGGCCGGACACTCAGGGTCAGGGAAAAATCTAACATATATCTGATGATATCTCGGGTGCTATTAGAGATAGCGCAATATACCAAAGTGAATTATCTGCAGGAGGCCCTGGCGCATGAATCTGTGCAGCGGGAACGACCTCGGATCACCAGGGTCCGAGAAACCCACCGTCTCATGGGGCCGGACACCCAGGGTCGGGGAAAAATCCAATATATATCTGGTGATATCTCGGGTGCTATTAGAGATAGCGCAATAAACCATAGTGAATTATCTGCAGGAGGCCCTGGCGCATGCATCTGTGCAGCGGGAACGACCTCGGACCGCCAGGGGCCGAGAAAACCACCGTCTCATGGGGCCGGACACTCTGGGTCAGTGAAAAATCCAATATATATCTGGTGATGTCTCGGGTGCTATTACAGATAGCGCAATAAATCAAAGTGCATTGTCGGTAGGAGGCCCTGGCGCATGAATCTGTGAAGCGGGAACGACCTCGGACCACCAGGGGCCGAGAAAACTACAGTCTCATGCGGCCGGACACTCAGGGTCTGGGGAAAATCCAATATATATCTGGTGATATCTCGGTTCCAATTACAGATAGCGAAATAAATCAAAGTGCATTGTCTGTAGGAGGCACTGGCGCATGAATCTGTGCAGCGGGAACGACCTCGGACCACCAGGGGCCGAGAGAACCACCGTCTCATGGGGCCGGACACTCAGGGTCAGGGGAAAATCCAATATATATCTGGTGATATCTCGGATGCTATTAGAGATAGCGCAAGAAACCAAGTGAGTTATCTGCAGGAGGCCCTGGCGCCTGAATCTGTGCAGCGGGAACGACCTCGGACCACCAGGGGCCGAGAAAACCACCATCTCATGGGGCCGGACACTCAGGGTCAGGGGAAAATCCAATATATATCTGGTGATATCTCGTGTGCTATTAGTGATAGCGCAATAAACCAAAGTGAATTATCTGCTGGAGGCCCTGACGCATGAATCTGTGCAACGGGAACGACCTCGGACCACAAGGGGCCGAGAAAACCACAGTCTCATGGGGCCGGACACTCAGGGTCAGGGGAAAATCCAATATATAACTGGTGATATCTCGGGTGCTATTACAGATAGCGCAACAAATCAAAGTGCGTTGTCTGTAGGAGGCCCTGGCGCATGAATCTGTGCAGCGGGAACGACCTCGGACCACCAGGGTCCGAGAAAACCACCGTCTCATGGGGCCGGACACTCAGGGTCAGGGGAAAATCCAATATATATCTGGTGATATCTCGGGTGCTATTACAGATAGCGCAATAAATCAAAGTGCGTTGTCTGTAGGAGGCCCTGGCGCATGAATCTGTGCAGCGGGAACGACCTCGGACCACTAGGGGCCGAGAAAACCACAGTCTCATGGGGCCGGACACTCTGGGTCAGGGAAAAATCCAATATATATGTGGTGATATCTCGGGTGCTATTGCAGATAGCGCAATAAATCAAAGTGCATTGTCTGTAGGAGGCCCTGGCGCATGAATCTGTGCAGCGGGAACGACCTCGGACCACCAGGGGCCGAGAAAACTTCAGTCTCATGGGGCCGGACACACTGGGTCAAGGAAAAATCCAATATATATCTGGTGATATCTCGGGTCCTATTACAGATAGCGCAATAAACCAAAGTGAGTTATCTGCAGAAGGCCCTGGCGCATGAATCTGTGCAGCGGGAACGACCTCGGTCCACCAGGGGCCGAGAAAACCACCGTCTCATGGGGCTGGACACTCAGGGTGAGGGAAATATCCAATATATATCTGGTGATATCTCGGGTGCTATTACAGATAGCGCAATAAATCAAAGTGCATTGTCTGTAGGAGGCCCTGGCGCATGAATCTGTGCAGCGGGAACGACCTCGGTCCACCAGGGGCCGAGAAAACCACCGTCTCATGGGGCTGGACACTCAGGGTGCGGGAAATATCCAATATATATCTGGTGATATCTCGGGTGCTATTACAGATAGCGCAAGAAACCAAGTGAGTTATCTGCAGGAGGCCCTGGCGCCTGAATCTGTACAGCGGGAACGACCTCGGACCACCAGGGGCCGAGAAAACCACCATCTCATGGGGCCGGACACTCAGGGTCAGGGGAAAATCCAATATATATCTGGTGATATCTCGGGTGCTATTAGTGATAGCGCAATAAACCAAAGTGAATTATCTGCAGGAGGCCCTGACGCATGAATCTGTGCAACGGGAATGACCTCGGACCACCAGGGGCCGAGAAAACCACAGTCTCATGGGGCCGGACACTCAGGGTCAGGGGAAAATCCAATATATATCTGGTGATATCTCGGGTGCTATTACAGATAGCGCAATAAATCAAAGTGCATTGTCTGTAGGAGGCCCTGGCGCATGAATCTGTGCAGCGGGAACGACCTCGGACCACCAGGGGCCGAGAAAACCACCGTCTCATGGGGCCGGACACTCAGGGTCAGGGTAAAATCCAATATATATCTGGTGATATCTCGGGTGCTATTACAGATAGCGCAATAAATAAAAGTGCATTGTCTGTAGGAGGCCCTTGCGAATGAATCTGTGCCGCAGGAACGACCTCGGACCACCAGTGTCCGAGAAAATTACAGATATTCGGAATCCGTCACCCAAGGTCATGTAAAAATCCAGCAATTATCTGGTGATATCTCGGGTGCTATTAGAGATAGCGCAATAAACCAAAGTGCATTGTCTGTAGGAGGCCCTGGCGCATGAATCTGGGCAGCGGGAACGACCTAGGACCACCAGGGGCCGAGAAAACCACCGACTCACGGGGCCGGACACTCAGGGTCAGGGGAAAATCCAATATATATCTGGTGATATCTCGGGTGCTATTAGAGACAGCGCAATAAACCAAAGTGAATTATCTGCAGGAGGCCCTGGCGCATGCATCTGTGCAGCGGGAACGACCTCGGACCACCAGGGGCCAAGAAAACCACCGTCTCATGGCGCCGGACACTCAGGGTCAGGGAAAAATGCAATATATATCTGGTGATATCTCGGGTGCTATTAGAGATAGCGCACTAAATCAAAGTGCATTGTCTGTAGGAGGCCCAGGCGAATGAATCTGTGCAGCGGGAAGGACCTCGGTCCACCAGGGGCCGAGAAAATCACCGTCTCATGGAGCTGGACACTCAGGGTCAAGGAAAAATCCAATATATATCTGGTGATATCTCGGGTGCTATTACAGATAGCGCAATGAACCAAAGTGCATTGTCTGTAGGAGGCCCAGGCGAATGAATCTGTGCAGCGGGAACGACCTCGGACCACCAGGGGCCGGGAAAACCACAGTCTCATGGGGCCGGACACTCAGGGTCAGGGAAAAATCAAATA
Source organism: Nomia melanderi (assembly GCF_051020985.1). Taxonomy (NCBI): domain Eukaryota; kingdom Metazoa; phylum Arthropoda; class Insecta; order Hymenoptera; family Halictidae; genus Nomia; species Nomia melanderi. The sequence continues at coordinate 5,271,204 of NW_027475131.1, forward strand.
TATATCTGGTGATATCTCGGGTGCTATTACACATAGCGCAATAAATCAAAGTGCATTGTCTGTAGGAGGCCTTGGCGCATGAATCTGTGCAGCGGGAACGACCTCGGACCACCAGGGGCCGAGAAAACCACCGTCTCATGGGGCCGGACACTCAGGGTCAGGGAAAAATCTAACATATATCTGGTGATATCTCGGGTGCTATTAGAGATAGCGCAATAAACCAAAGTGAATTATCTGCAGGTGGCCCTGGCGCATGAATCTGTGCAGCGGGAACGACCTCGGACCACCAGTGGCCGAGAAAATTACAGATATTCGGAATCCGTCACCCAATGTCATGTAAAAATCCAGCAAATATCTGGTGATATCTCGGGTGCTATTTGAGATAGCGCAATAAATCAAAGTGCATTGTCTGTAGGAGGCCCTGGCGCATGAATACGGGCAGCGGGAAGGACCTCCGACCACCAGGAGCCGAGAAAACCACCGACTCACGGGGCCGGACACTCAGGGTCAGGGGAAAATCCAATATATATCTGGTGATATCTCGGGTGCTATTAGAGATAGCGCAATAAACCAAAGTGAATTATCTGCAGGAGGCCCTGGCGCATGAATCTGCGCAGCGGGAACGACCTCGGACCAGCAGGGGCCGAGAAAACCACCGTCTCATGGGTCCGGACACTCAGGGTCAGGGGAAAATCCAATATATATCTGGTGATATCTCGGGTGCTATTACAGATAGCGCAATAAATCAAAGTGCATTGTCTGTAGGAGGCCCAGGCGAATGAATCTGGCCAGCAGGAACGACCTCCGACCACCAGGGGCCGAGAAAACCACCGTCTCATGGGGCCGGGCACTCAGGGTCAGGGGAAAATCCAATATATATCTGGTGATATCTCGGGTGCTATTACAGATAGCGCAATAAATCAAAGTGCATTGTCTGTAGGAGGCACTGGCGAATGAATCTGTGCCGCAGGAACGACCTCGGACCACCAGTGGCCGAGAAAATTAAAGATATTCGGAATCCGTCAACCAAGGTCATGTAAAAATCCAGTATATATCTGGTGATATCTCGGGTGCTATTACAGATAGCGCAATAAACCAAAGCGCATTGTCTGTAGGAGGCCCTGGCGCATGAATCTGGGCAGCGGGAACGGCGTCGGACCACCAGGGGACGAGAAAATCACCGTCTCATGGAGCCGGACACCCAGGGTCAGGGAAAAATCCAATATATATCTGGTGATATCTCGGGTGCTATTACAGATAGCGCAATAAACCAAAGTGCACTGTCTGTAGGAGGCCATGGCGCATGAATCTGGGCAGCGGGAACGACCTCGGACCACCAGGGGCCGAGAAAACCACCGTCTCATGGGTCCCGACTCTCAGGGTCAGGGGAAAATCCAATATATATCTGGTGATATCTCGGGTGCTATTACAGATAGCGCAATAAATCAAAGTGCATTGTCTGTAGGAGGCCCAGGCGAATGAATCTGTGCAGCGGGAACGACCTCGGACCACCAGGGGCCGAGAAAATTACAGATATTCGGAATCCGTCACCCAAGGTCATGTAAAAATCCAGCATATATCTGGTGATATCTCGGGTGCTATTACAGATAGCGCAATAAACCAAAGTGCATTGTCTGTAGGAGGCCCAGGCGAATGAATCTGTGCAGCGGGAACGACCTCGGACCACCAGGGGCCGAGAAAATCACCGTCTCATGGAGCCGGACACTCAGGGTCGGGGAAAAATCCAATATATATCTGGTGATATCTCGGGTGCTATTACAGATAGCGCAATAAATCAAGGTGCATTGTCTGTAGGAGGCCCTGGCGCATGAATCTGGGCAGCGGGAACGACCTCGGACCACCAGGGGACGAGAAAACCACCGACTCACGGGGCCGGACACTCAGGGTCAGGGGAAAATCCAATATATATCTGGTGATATCTCGGGTGCTATTACAGATAGCGCAATAAACAAAAGTGCATTGTCTGTAGGAGGCCCTTGCGAATGAATCTGTGCCGCAGGAACGACCACGGACCACCAGTGGCCGAGAAAATTACAGATATTCGGAATCCGTCACCCAAGGTGATGTAAAAATCCAGCAAATATCTGGTGATATCTCGGGTGCTATTAGAGATAGCGCAATAAACCAAAGTGCATTGTCTGTAGGAGGCCATGGCGCATGAATCTGGGCAGCGGGAACAACCTCGGACCACCAGGGGCCGAGAAAACCACCGTCTCATGGGTCCGGACACTCAGGGTCAAGGGAAAATCCAATATATATCTGGTTATATCTCCGGTGCTATTACAGATAGCGCAATCAACCAAAGTGCATTGTCTGTAGGAGGCCCTTGCGAATGAATCTGTGCCGCAGGAACGACCTCGGACCACCAGTGGCCGAGAAAATTACAGATATTCGGAATCCGTCACCCAAGGTGATGTAAAAATCCAGCAAATATCTGGTGATATCTCGGGTGCTATTAGAGATAGCGCAATAAACCAAAGTGCATTGTCTGTAGGAGGCCATGGCGCATGAATCTGGGCAGCGGGAACAACCTCGGACCACCAGGGGCCGAGAAAACCACCGTCTCATGGGTCCGGACACTCAGGGTCAAGGGAAAATCCAATATATATCTGGTTATATCTCCGGTGCTATTACAGATAGCGCAATCAACCAAAGTGCATTGTCTGTAGGAGGCACTGGCGAATGTATCTGTGCCGCAGGAACTACCTCGGACCAACAGTGGCCGAGAAAATTACAGATATTCGGAATCCGTCACGCAAGGTCATGTAAAAATCCAGTATATATCTGGTGATATCTCGGGTGCTATTACAGATAGCGCAATAAACCAAAGCGCATTGTCTGTAGGAGGCCCTGGCGCATGAATCTGGGCAGCGGGAACGACGTCGGACCACCAGGGGCCGAGGAAATCACCGTCTCATGGAGCCGGACACTCAGGGTCAGGGAAGAATCCAATATATATCTGGTGATATCTCGGGTGCTATTACAGATAGCGCTATAAACAAAAGTGCATTGTCTGTAGGAGGCCCTTGCGAATGAATCTGTGCCGCAGGAACGAGCTCGGACCACCAGTGGCCGAGAAAATTACAGATATTCGGAATCCGTCACCCAAGGTCATGTAAAAATCCAGCAAATATCTGGTTATATCTCGGGTGCTATTACAGATAGGGCAATAAATCAAAGTGCATTGTCTATTGGAGGCCCTGGGGCATGAATCTGGCCAGCGGGAACGACCTCGGACCACCAGGGACCGAGAAAACCACCGTCTCAGGGGGCCGGACACTCAGGGTCAGGGGAAAAGCCAATATATATCTGGTGATATCTCGGGTGCTATTAGGGATAGCGCAATAAATCAAAGTGCATTGTCTGTAGGAGGCACTGGCGTATGAATCTGTGCAGCAGGAACTACCTCGGACCACCAGGGGCCGAGAAAATCACAGATATTCGGAATCCGTCACCCAAGATCATGTAAAAATCCAGCATATATCTTTTGATATCTCGGGTGCTATTACAGATCGCGCAATAAACCAAAGTGAATTGCCTGCGGGAAGCCTTGGCGCATGAATCTGTTCAGCCGGATCGACCTCGGACCACGAGGGTCCGAGAAAACCATCGCCACATGGGGCCGGACTGTCAGGGTCAAGGAAAAATTCAATATATATCTGGTGATATCTAGGGTGCTATTAGGGATAGGGAAATAAATCAACGTGCATTGTCTGCAGGAGGCCCTGGCGCATGAATCTGTGCAGCGGGAACGACCTCGGACCACCAGGGGCCGAGAAAACCACCGTCTCATGGGGTCGGAGACTCAGGGTCAGGGAAAAATCCAATATATATCTGGTGATATCTCGGGTGCTATTAGAGATAGCGGAATAAATCAAAGTGAATTATCTGCATGGGGCCCTAGCGCATGAATCTCTGCAGCGGGGTCTACCTCGGACCACGAGGGACCGAGAAGACCATCGACACATGGGGCCGGACTGTCAGGGTCAAGGAAAAATCCAATATATATCTGGTGATATCTCGGATGCTATTAAAGATAGCGCAATAAATCAAAGTGCATTGTCTGCAGGAGGCCCTGGCGCATGAATCTGTGCAGCGGGATCGACCTCGGACCACCAGGGGCCGAGAATATCACCGTCTCATGGGGCCGGACTGTTAGGGTCAGGGGAAAATCCAATATATATCTGGTGATATCTCGGGTGCTATTAGAGATAGCGCAATAAACCAATGTGCATTGTCTGTAGGAGGCCCTGGCGCATGAATCTGTGCAGCGGGAACGACCTCGGACCACCAGGGGCCGAGAAAACTACCGTCTCATGGGGCCGGCCACTCAGGGTCAGGGGAAAATCCAATATATATCTGGTGATATCTCGGGTGCTATTACTGATAGCGCAATAAATCAAAGTGCATTGTCTGTAGGAGGCCCTGGAGCGTGAATCTGTACAGCGGGATCGACCTAGGACCACCAGGGGACGAGAAAACCACCGTCTCATGGGGGCGGACACTCAGGGTCGGGGAAAAATCCAATATATATCTGGTGATATCTCGGGTGCTATTAGAGATAGCGCAATAAATCAAAGTGCATTGTCTGTAGGAGGCACTGGCGAATGAATCTGTGCAGCGGGAGCGACCTCGGACCACCAGGGGCCGAGAAAACGACCGTCTCATGGGGTCGGACACTCAGGGTCAGGGAACAATCCAATATATATCTGGTGATATTTCGGGTGCTATTACAGATAGCGCAATAAATCAAAGTGCATTGTCTGTAGGAGGCCCTAGCGCATGAATCTGTGCAGCGGGAACGACCTCGGACCAGCAGGGGCCGAGAAAACCACCGTCTCATGGGGCCGGACACTCAGGGTCATGGAAAAATCCAATATATATCTGGTGATATCTCGGGTGCTATTAGAGATAGCGGAATAAATCAAAGTGAATTATCTGCAGGAGGTCCTGGCGAATGAATTTGTGCAGCAGGAACGACCTCGGACCACCAGGCGCCGAGAAAATTACAGATATTCGGAATCCGTCGCCCAAGGTCATGTAAAAATCCAGCATACATCTGGTGATATCTCGGGTGCTATTAGAGATAGCGCAATAAACCAAAGTGCATTGTCTGTAGGAGGCCCTGGCGCATGAATCTGTGCAGCGGGAACGACCTCGGACCACCAGGGCCCGAGAAAACTACCGTCTCATGGGGACGGCCACTCAGGGTCAGGGGAAAATCCAATATATATCTGGTGATATCTCGGGTGCTATTACAGATAGCGCAATAAATCAAAGTGCATTGTCTGTAGGAGGCCCTGGAGCGTGAATCTGTGCAGCGGGATCGACATAGGACCACCAGGGGCCGAGAAAACCACCGTCTCATGGGGTCGGACACTCAGGGTCGGGGAAAAATCCCATATACATCTGGTGATATCTCGGGTGCTATTAGGGATAGCGAAATAAATCAAAGTTCATTGTCTGCAGGAGGCCCTGGCGCATGAATCTGTGCAGCGGGATCGACCTCGGAACACCAGGGGCCGTGAAAATCACCGTCTCATGGGGCCGGACACTCAGGGTCAGGGAAAAATCCAATATATATATATGGTGATATCTTGGGTGCTATTACAGATAGCGCAATAAATCAAAGTGCATTGCCTGTAGGAGGCCCTGGCGCATGAATCTGTGCAGCGGGCACGACCTCGGACCACCAGGGGCCGAGAAAACCACCGTCTCATGGGGTCGGACACTCAGGGTCATGGAAAAATCCAATAGATATCTGCTGATATCTCGGGTGCTATTACAGATAGCGCAATAAATCAATGTGCACTGTCTGTAGGAGGCCCTGGCGCATGAATCTGTGCAGCGGGATCGACCTCGGAACACCAGGGGCCGAGAAAATCACCGTCTCATGGGGCCGGAAACTCGGGGTCAGGGGAAAATCCAATATATATCTGGTGATATCTCGGGTGCTATTAGAGATAGCGCAATAAATCAAAGTACATTGTCTGTAGGAGGCCCTGGCGCATGAATCTGTGCAGCGGGATCGACCTCGGACCAGCAGGGGCCGAGAAAATCTCCGTCTCATGCGGCCGGACTGTCAGGGTCAGGGAAAAATCCAATATACAGTCTGTTTGACAAGAGCGTGTACGGCAAAACTCTTACGTGCGATGTCTTAGGTAAGAAATTCCACTTCAAGCAGGTAACTTGAATGTTTCCCTAAGATGCTTTGTACAAAAAACCTTCAGTTGTTGATCGAGCTTATTCGTAAAACGACGCATTTCATTATGAGTGCCGCGTACGCATCACGTTACGAAGCAGTGTTTCTGTGTTCCCATCCTAAAGGACCAAAAATGTCATACACAGCGGCTGCTAAATACATGAAGAAATCGAAGACATTTGTTAGTAAGTGGGTGAAACGATATTTGGAGGTCAAAAATGTCGATGACCTACCAAATCGTGGCACTAAGTCAAAGACGACGAAGAAAGAGGATAAATTGATTTTACGCGAATTCGAGAAGAATCCCCGTCTATCGTTGCGTAGTGGACAGGCAGTTTTATGTGGAAAGGGTTTGAAATTGTTATGTGATACGATAAGAAGACGATTATTGGCAAATAATGTGAAATTGAGAAGCACAATAAAGAAAGTGCTACTATCCGAGAAACATGTCACAAAAAGACTCGCTTGGGCGAATGAAAATTTGAACCGTGATTTGGACAATGTAATTTTTTCGGACGAAACTTCTTTTTGGGCACATACTTTTATAACCCATACCTGGTGTAACCACGCCAATAAACTCCTTCAGCGAACCGTTAAACACCCGGTAAGGGTGCATGTTTGGGGTTGCTTCTCGAAGCAGAGATTCGGTACTTTGCACGTATTCACTGACAATTTAAACGCTGCCAAAATGGTCAAAATCTATCAGAGAGCCTTATTACCATCTGCCCAGAGGTGGTTTATAAGAAATAATAAACATTGGCTACTGGAAGAGGATAATGACCCAAAACATCGAAGTCGAAACTGTACAGCCTGGAAAGAGGAAAATCACATCGATGTACTAGATTAGCCTTCACAGTCGACGGATGCAAATCCAATAGAAAATGTTTGGGCAATCATGAAGATCAAGCTCAGAGGAAAGAAGCACAACACGATCAAGAAGCTGATTCGTCAAATTCGATTGGTATGGAGGTCCTTATCTCGTGATTATGCGATTACATTAGTAGAAAGTATGCCTCGAAGATGTAAATTAATTATTGATAATGGCGGTGACTGGGCACCATATTAATAATAACGCATCTTAGTATACACCATAAAGAATTTGTGTATTTTTTTCGAACCCGATATCCGAAATAGTTTTCGAGTTTTGCCGGACACGCTCTTGTCAAACAGAGTGTATATCTGGTGATATCTCGGGTGCTATTAGAGATAGCGAAATAAATCAAACTGCATTGTCTGCAGGAGGCCCTGGCGCATAAATCTGTGCCGCGGGATCGACCTCGGACCACCAGGGGCCGAGAAAACCACCGACACATGAGGCCGGACACTCAGGGTCGAGGAAAAATTCAATATATATCTGGTGATATCTCGGGTGCTCTTACAGATAGCGCACTAAACCAAAGTGAATTATCTGCAGGGGGCCCTGGCGCATGAATCTGTGCAGCGGGATCGACCTCGGACCACCAGAGGCCGAGAAAATCACCGCCTCATGGGGCCGGATTGCCAGGGTCAGGGAAAAATCCAATATATATCTGGTGATATCTCGGGTGCTATTAGAGATAGCGAAATAAATGAAAGTGCATTGTCTGCTGAAGGCCCTGGCGCACAAATCTGTGCCGCGGGATCGACCTTGGACCACCAGGGACCGAGAAAACCACCGACACATGGGGCCGGACACTCATGGTCAGGGGAAAATCCAATATATATCTGGTGATATCTCGAGTGCTATTAGAGATAGCGCAATAAACCAAAGTGAATTATCTGCAGGAGGGCCAGGCGTATTAATCTGAGCAGCAGGAACGACCTCGGACCACCAGGCGCCGAGAAAATTACATATATTCGGAATCCGTTACCCAAGGTCATGTAAAAATCCAGCATATATCTGGTGACATCTCGGGTGCTCTTACAGATAGCGCACTAAACCAAAGTGAATTATCTATAGGAGGCCCTGGCGCATGAATCTGTGCAGCGGGATCGACCTCGGACCACCAGGGGCCGAGAAAATCTCCATCTCATGGGGCCGGACTGTCAGGGTCAGGGAAAAATCCAATATATATCTGGTGATATGTCGGGTGCTATTAGAGATAGCGAAATAAATCAAAGTGCATTGTCTGCAGGAGGCCCTGGCGCATGAATCTGTGCAGCGGGGACGACCTCGGACCACCAGGGCCGAGAAAACCACCGTCTCATGGGGCCGGACTGTCAGGGTCAGGGGAAAATCCAATATATATCTGGTGATATCTCGGGTGCTATTACAGATAGCGCAATAAATCAAAGTTCATTGTCTGTAGGAGGCCCTGGCGCATGAATCTGTGCAGCGGGAACGACCTCGGACCACCAGGGGCCGAGAAAACCATCCACACATTGGGCCGGACTGTCAGGGTCAAGGAAAAATCCAATATATATCTGGTGATATCTCGGGTGCTATTAGAGATCGCGCAATAAATCAAAGTGCATTGTCTGCAGGAGGCCCTGGCGCATGAATCTGTGCAGCGGGAACGACCTCGGACCACCAGGGGCCGAGAAAACCACCGTCTCATGGGGTCGGACACTCAGGGTCCGGGAAAAATCGAATACAAATCTGGTGATATCTCGGGTGATATTACAGATAGCGCAATAAATCAAAAAGCATTGTCTGCAGGAGGCCCTGGCGCATGAATCTATGCAGCGGGAACGACCTCGGACCACCAGGGGCCGAGAAAACCACCGTCTCATGGGGTCGGACTGTCAGGGTCAGGGAAAAATCCGATATATATCTGGTGATATATCGGGTGCTATTAGAGATAGCGAAATAAATCAAAGTGCATTGTCTGCAGGAGGGCCTGGCGTATTAATCTGAGAAGCAGGAACGTCCTCGGACCACCAGGCGCCGAGAAAATTACAGATATTCGGAATGCGTCACCTAATTTCATGTAAAAATCCAGCATATATCTGGTGACATCTCGGGTGCTCTTACAGATAGCGCACTAAACCAAAGTGAATTATCTGCAGGGGGCCCTGGCGCATGAATCTGTGCAGCGGGAACGACCTCGGACCACCTGGGGCCGAGAAAACCACCGTCTCATGGGGCCGGACACTCAGGGTCAGGGGAAAATCCAATATGTATATGGTGATATCTCGGGTGCTATTAGAGATGGCGCAACAAACCAAAGTGAATTATCTGCAGGATGTCCTGGCGCATGAATCTGTGCAGCGGGGACGACCTCGGACCACAAGGGGCCGAGAAAACCACCGTCTCATGGGGCCGGACTGTCAGGGTCAGGGGAAAATCCAATATATATCTGGTGATATCTCGGGTGCTATTACAGATAGTGCAATAAATCAAAGTGCATTGTCTGTAGGAGGCCCTGCGCATGAATCTGTGCAGCGGGAGCGACCTCGGACCAACCAGGGGCCGAGAAAATTACGGATATTCGGAATCCGTCACCCAAGGTCATGTAAAAATCCAGCATATATATGGTGATATCTCGGGTCCTATTACAGATAGCGCAATAAACCAAAGTGAATTGTCTGCAGGAAGCCTTGGCGCATGAATCTGTGCAGCGGAATCGACCTCGGACCACCAGGTGCCGAGAAAACCACCGCCGCATGGGGTCGGACTGTCAGGGTCAGGGAAAAATCCAATATATATCTGGTGATATCTCGGGTGCTATTAGAGATAGCGACATAAATCAAAGTGCATTGTCTGCAGGAGGCCCTGGCGCACAAATCTGTGCCGCGGGGACGACCTCGGACCACCAGGGGCCGAGAAAACCACCGACACATGGGGCCGGACTGTCAGGGTCTGGGAAAAATCCAATATATATCTGGTGATATCTCGGGTGCTATTACAGATAGCGCAATAAATCAAAGTGTATTGTCTGTAGGAGGCCCTGGCGCATGAATCTATGCAGCGGGAACGACCTCGGACCACCAGGGGCCGAGAATACCACCGACACATGGGGCCGGACACTCAGGGTCGAGGAAAAATTCAATATATATCTGAGGATATCTCGGGTGCTCTTACAGATAGCCCACTAAACCAAAGTGAATTATCTGCAGGGGGCCCTGGCGCCTGAATCTGTGCAACGGGAACGACCTCGGACCACCAGGGGCCGAGAAAACCACAGTCTCATGGGGCCGGACACTCAGGGTCAGGGGAAAATCCAATATATATCTGGTGATATCTCGGGTGCTATTAGAGATAGCGCAATAAACCAAAGTGAATTATCTGCAGGAGGCCCTGGCGCATGAATCTGTGCAGCGGGAACGACCTCGGACCACCAGGGTCCGAGAAAACGACCGTCGCATGGGGCCGGACACTCAGGGACAGTGAAAAATCCAATATATATCTGCTGATATCTCGGGTGCTATTACAGATAGCGCAATAAATCAAAGTGCATTGTCTGTAGGAGGCCCTGGCGCATGAATCTGTGCAGCGGGAACGACCTCGGACCACCAGGGGCCGAAAAAACCACAGTCTCATGGGGCCGGTCACTCAGGGTAAGGGGAAAATCCAATATATATCTGGTGATATCTCGGGTGCTATTACAGATAGCGCAATAAATCAAAGTGCATTGTCTGTAGGAGGCCCTGGCGCATGAATCTGTGCAACGGGAACGACCTCGGACCACCAGGGGCCGAGAAAACCACAGTCTCATGGGGCCGGACACTCAGGGTCAGGGGAAAATCCAATATAGATCTGGTGATATCTCGGGTGCTATTACAGATAGCGCAATAAATCAAAGTGCATTACCTGTAGGAGGCCCTGGCGCATGAATCTGTGCAGCGGGAACGTCCTCGGACCTCCAGGGGCCGAGACAACGACCGTCTCATGGGGCCGGACACTCAGGGTCTGGGTGAAATCCAATATATATCTGGTGATATCTCGGGTGCTATTACAGATAGCGCAATAAATCAAAGTGCATTACCTGTAGGAGGCCCCGGCGCATGAATCTGTGCAGAGGGAACGACCTCGGACCACCAGGGGCCGAGAAAACCACAGTCTCATGGGGCCGGACACTCAGGTTCAGGGGAAAATCCAATATATATCTGGTGATATCTCGGGTGCTATTAGAGATAGCGCAATAAACCAAAGTGCATTGTCTGTAGGAGGCCCTGGCGCATGAATCTGTGCAACGGGAACGACCTCGGACCACCAGGGGCCGAGAAAACCACAGTCTCATGGGGCCGGACACTCAGGGTCAGGGGAAAATCCAATATAGATCTGGTGATATCTCGGGTGCTATTACAGATAGCGCAATAAATCAAAGTGCATTACCTGTAGGAGGCCCTGGCGCATGAATCTGTGCAGCGGGAACGTCCTCGGACCTCCAGGGGCCGAGACAACGACCGTCTCATGGGGCCGGACACTCAGGGTCAGGGTAAAATCCAATATATATCTGGTGATATCTCGGGTGCTATTACAGATAGCGCAATAAATCAAAGTGCGTTGCCTGTAGGATGCCCTGGCGCATGAATCTGTGCAGCGGGAACGACCTCGGACGACCAGGGGCCGAGAAAACCACAGTCTCATGGGGCCGGACACTCAGCGTCAGTGAAAAATCCAATATATATCTGCTGATATCTCGGGTGCAATTACAGATAGCGCAATAAATCAAAGTGCATTGTCTGTAGGAGGCCCTGGCGAATGAATCTGGGCACCGGGAACGACGTCGGACCACCAGGGGCCGAAAAAACCACAGTCTCATGGGGCCGGTCACTCAGGGTCAGGGGAAAATCCAATATATATCTGGAGATATCTCGGGTGCTATTACAGATAGCGCAATAAACCAAAGTGCATTGTCTGTAGGAGGCCCTGGCGCATGAATCTGTGCAGCGGGAACGACCTCGGAACACCAGGAACCGAGAAAACCACCGTCTCATGGGGCCGGATACTCAGGGTCAGTGAAAAGTCCAATATATATGTGGTGATATCTCGGGTGCTATTACAGATAGCGCAATAAATCAAAGTGAATTATCTGCAGTAGGCCCTGGCGCATGAATCTGTGCAGCGGGAACGACCTCGGTCCACCAGGGGCCGAGAAAACCACAGTCTCATGGGGCCGGACACTCAGGGTCAGGGGAAAATCCAATATAGATCTGGTGATATCTCGGGTGCTATTACAGATAGCGCAATAAATCAAAGTGCATTACCTGTAGGAGGCCCTGACGCATGAATCTGTGCAGCGGGAACGACCTCGGACCACCAGGCGCCGAGAAAACCACAGTCTCATGGGCCCGGACACTCAGTGTCAGTGAAAAATCCAATATATATCTGCTGATATCTCGGGTGCTATTACAGATAGCGCAATAAATCAAAGTGCATTGTCTGTGGGAGGCCCTGGCGCATGAATCTGTGCAGCGGGAACGACCTCGGACCACCAGGGGCCGAGAAAAGCACAGTCTCATGGGGCCGGACACTCAGGGTCAGGGTAAAATCCAATATATATCTGGTGATATCTCGGGTGCTATTAGAGATAGCGCAATAAACCAAAGTGAATTATCTGTAGGAGGCCCTGACGCATGAATCTGTGCAGCGGGAACGACCTCGGACCACCAGGGGCCGAAAAAACCACAGTCTCATGGGGCCGGTCACTCAGGGTCAGGGGAAAATCCAATATATATCTGGTGATATCTCGGGTGCTATTACAGATAGCGCAATAAATCAAAGTGCATTGTCTGTAGGAGGCCCTGGCGCATGAATCTGTGCAGCGGGAACGACCTCGGACCACCAGGGGCCGAAAAAACCACAGTCTCATGGGGCCGGTCACTCAGGGTCAGAGGAAAATCCAATATATATCTGGTGATATCTCGGGTGCTATTAGAGATAGCGCAATAAACCAAAGTGCATTGTCTGTAGGAGGCCCTGGCGCATGAATCTGTGCAGCGGGAACGACCTCGGAACACCAGGGACCGAGAAAACCACAGTCTCGTGGGGCTGGACACTCAGGGTCAGGGGAAAATCCAATATAGATCTGGTGATATCTCGGGTGCTATTACAGATAGCGCAATAAATCAAAGTGAATTATCTGCAGGAGGCCCTGGCGCATGAATCTGTGCAACGGGAACGACCTCGGGCCACCAGGGGCCGAGAAAACCACAGTCTCATGGGGCCGGACACTCAGGGTCAGGGGAAAATCCAATATAGATCTGGTGATATCTCGGGTGCTATTACAGGTAGCGCAATAAATCAAAGTGCATTACCTGTAGGAGGCCCTGGCGCATGAATCTGTGCTGCGGGAACGTCCTCGGACCTCCAGGGGCCGAGACAACGACCGTCTCATGGGGCCGGACACTCAGGGTCAGGGTAAAATCCAATATATATGTGGTGATATCTCGGGTGCTATTACAGATAGCGCAATAAATCAAAGTGCATTGTCTGTACGAGGCCCTGGCGCATGAATCTGTGCAGCGGGAACGACCTCGGACCACCAGGGGCCGAGAAAAGCACAGTCTCATGGGGCCGGACACTCAGGGTCAGGGTAAAATCCAATATATATCTGGTGATATCTCGGGTGCTATTAGAGATAGCGCAATAAACCAAAGTGCATTGTCTGTAGGAGGCCCTGGCGCATGAATCTGTGCAGCGGGAACGCCCTCGGAACACCAGGGACCGAGAAAACCACCGTCTCATGGGGCCGGACACTCAGTGTCAGTGAAAAATCCAATATATATGTGGTGATATCTCGGGTGCTCTTACAGATAGCGCAATAAATCAAAGTGCATTGTCTGTAGGAGACCCTGGCGCATGAATCTGTGCAGCGGGAACGACCTCGGACCGCCAGGGGCCGAAAAAACCACAGTCTCATGGGGCCGGACACTCAGGGTCAGGGTAAAATGCAATATATATCTGGTGATATCTCGGGTGCTATTACAGATAGCGCAATAAATCAAAGTGCATTGTCTGTAGGAGGCCCTGGCGCAGGAATCTGTGCAGCGGGAACGACCTTGGAACACCAGGGACCGAGAAAACCACCGTCTGATGGGGCCGGACACTCAGGGTCAGTGAAAAATCCAATATATATGTGGTGATATCTCGGGTGCTATTACAGATAGCGCAATAAATCAATGTGCATTGTCTGTAGGAGACCCTGGCGCATGAACCTGTGCAGCGGGAACGACCTCGGACCACCAGGGGCCGAGAAAACCACAGTCTCATGCGGCCGGACACTCAGGGTCAGGGGAAAATCCAATATATATCTGGTGATATCTCGGGTGCTATTACAGATAGCGCAATAAACCAAAGTGAATTATCTGCAGGAGGCCCTGGCGCATGAATCTGTGCAGCGGGAACGACCTCGGACCACCAGGGGCCGAGAAAACTACCGTCTCATGGGGCCGGTCACTCAGGATCAGTGAAAAATCCAATATATATCTGCTGATATCTCGGGTGCTATTACAGATAGCGCAATAAATCAAAGTGCATTGTATGTAGGAGGCCCTGGCGCATGAATCTGTGCAGCGGGAACGACCTCGGACCACCAGGGGCCGAAAAAACCGCAGTCTCGTGGGGCCGGACACTCAGGGTCAGGGTAAAATCCAATATATATCTGGTGATATCTCGATTGCTATTACAGATAGCGCAATAAATCAAAGTGCATTGTCTGTAGGAGGCCCTGGCGCATGAATCTGTGCAGCGGGAACGACCTCGGACCTCCAGGGGCGAGACAACCACCTTCTCATGGGGCCGGACACTCAGGGTCAGGGAAAAATCCAATATATATCTGGTGATATTTCGGCTGCTATTACAGATAGCGCAATAAATCAAAGTGCATTACCTGTAGGAGGCCCTGGCGCATGAATCTGTGCAGCGGGAACGTCCTCAGACCTCCAGGGGCCGAGACAACGACCGTCTCGTGGGGCCGGACACTCAGGGTCAGGGTAAAATCCAATATATATCTGGTGATATCTCGGGTGCTATTAGAGATAGCGCAATAAACCAAAGTGAATTGTCTGCAGGAGGCCCTGGCGCATGAATCTGTGCTGCGGGAACGACCTCGGACCACCAGGGGCCGAGAAAAGCACAGTCTCATGGGGCCGGACACTCAGTGTCAGGGTAAAATCCAATATATATCTGGTGATATCTCGGGTGCTATTAGAGATAGCGCAATAAACCAAAGTGAATTATCTGCAGGAGGCCCTGGCGCATGAATCTGTGCAGCGGGAACGACCTCTGACCACCAGGGGCCGAAAAAACCACAGTCTCATGGGGCCGGTCACTCAGGGTCAGGGGAAAATCCAATATATCTGGTGATATCTCGGTTGCTATTACAGATAGCGCAATAAATCAAAGTGCATTGTCTGTAGGAGGCCCTGGCGCATGAATCTGTGCAGCGGGAACGCCCTCGGAACACCAGGGGCCGAGAAAACCACCGTCTCATGGGGCCAGATACTCAGGGTCAGTGAAAAATCCAATATATATGTGGTGATATCTCGGGTGGTATTACAGATAGCGCAATAAATCAAAGTGAATTATCTGCAGTAGGCCCTGGCGCATGAATCTGTGCAGCGGGAACGACCTCGGACCACCAGGGGCCGAGAAAACCACAGTCTCATGGGGCCGGACACTCAGGGTCAGGGGAAAATCCAATATAGATCTGGTGATATCTCGGGTGCTATTAGAGATAGCGCAATAAACGAAAGTGAATTATCTGCAGGAGGCCCTGGCGCATGAATCTGTGCAGCGGGAACGACCTCGGACCTCCAGGGGCGAGACAACCACCTTCTCATGGGGCCGGACACTCAGGGTCAGGGAAAAATCCAATATATATCTGGTGATATCTCGGCTGCTATTACAGATAGCGCAATAAATCAAAGTGCATTACCTGTAGGAGGCCCTGGCGCATGAATCTGTGCAGCGGGAACGTCCTCGGACCTCCAGGGGCCGAGACAACGACCGTCTCATGGGGCCGGACACTCAGGGTCAGGGTAAAATCCAATATATATCTGCTGATATCTCGGGTGCTATTACAGATAGCGCAATAAATCAAAGTGCATTGTCTGTAGGAGGCCCTGGCGCATGAATCTGTGCAGCGGGAACGACCTCGGACCACCAGGGGCCGAAAAAACCACAGTCACATGGGGCCGGACACTCAGGGTCAGGGTAAAATCCAATATATATCTGGTGATATCTCGATTGCTATTAGAGATAGCGCAATGAACCAAAGTGCATTGTCTGTAGGAGGCCCTGGCGCATGAATCTGTGCAGCGGGAACGCCCTCGGAACACCAGGGACCGAGAAAACCACCGTCTCATGGGGCCGGACACTCAGTGTCAGTGAAAAATCCAATATATATGTGGTGATATCTCGGGTGCTCTTACAGATAGCGCAATAAATCAAAGTGCATTGTCTGTAGGAGACCCTGGCGCATGAATCTGTGCAGCGGGAACGACCTCGGACCGCCAGGGGCCGAAAAAACCACAGTCTCATGGGGCCGGACACTCAGGGTCAGGGTAAAATGCAATATATATCTGGTGATATCTCGGGTGCTATTACAGATAGCGCAATAAATCAAAGTGCATTGTCTGTAGGAGGCCCTGGCGCAGGAATCTGTGCAGCGGGAACGACCTTGGAACACCAGGGACCGAGAAAACCACCGTCTGATGGGGCCGGACACTCAGGGTCAGTGAAAAATCCAATATATATGTGGTGATATCTCGGGTGCTATTACAGATAGCGCAATAAATCAATGTGCATTGTCTGTAGGAGACCCTGGCGCATGAACCTGTGCAGCGGGAACGACCTCGGACCACCAGGGGCCGAGAAAACCACAGTCTCATGCGGCCGGACACTCAGGGTCAGGGTAAAATCCAAAATATATCTGGTGATATCTCGGGTGCTATTACAGATAGCGCAATAAATCAATGTGCATTACCTGTAGGAGGCCCTGGCGCATGAATCTGTGCAGCGGGAACGTCCTCGGACCTCCAGGGGCCGAGACAACGACCGTCTCATGGGGCCGGACACTCAGGGTCAGGGTAAAATCCAATATATATCTGGTGATATCTCGGGTGGTATTACAGATAGCGCAATAAATCAAAGTGAATTATCTGCAGTAGGCCCTGGCGCATGAATCTGTGCAGCGGGAACGACCTCGGACCACCAGGGGCCGAGAAAACCACAGTCTCATGGGGCCGGACACTCAGGGTCAGGGGAAAATCCAATATAGATCTGGTGATATCTCGGGTGCTATTAGAGATAGCGCAATAAACGAAAGTGAATTATCTGCAGGAGGCCCTGGCGCATGAATCTGTGCAGCGGGAACGACCTCGGACCTCCAGGGGCGAGACAACCACCTTCTCATGGGGCCGGACACTCAGGGTCAGGGAAAAATCCAATATATATCTGGTGATATCTCGGCTGCTATTACAGATAGCGCAATAAATCAAAGTGCATTACCTGTAGGAGGCCCTGGCGCATGAATCTGTGCAGCGGGAACGTCCTCGGACCTCCAGGGGCCGAGACAACGACCGTCTCATGGGGCCGGACACTCAGGGTCAGGGTAAAATCCAATATATATCTGCTGATATCTCGGGTGCTATTACAGATAGCGCAATAAATCAAAGTGCATTGTCTGTAGGAGGCCCTGGCGCATGAATCTGTGCAGCGGGAACGACCTCGGACCACCAGGGGCCGAAAAAACCACAGTCACATGGGGCCGGACACTCAGGGTCAGGGTAAAATCCAATATATATCTGGTGATATCTCGATTGCTATTAGAGATAGCGCAATGAACCAAAGTGCATTGTCTGTAGGAGGCCCTGGCGCATGAATCTGTGCAGCGGGAACGCCCTCGGAACACCAGGGACCGAGAAAACCACCGTCTCATGGGGCCGGACACTCAGTGTCAGTGAAAAATCCAATATATATGTGGTGATATCTCGGGTGCTCTTACAGATAGCGCAATAAATCAAAGTGCATTGTCTGTAGGAGACCCTGGCGCATGAATCTGTGCAGCGGGAACGACCTCGGACCGCCAGGGGCCGAAAAAACCACAGTCTCATGGGGCCGGACACTCAGGGTCAGGGTAAAATGCAATATATATCTGGTGATATCTCGGGTGCTATTACAGATAGCGCAATAAATCAAAGTGCATTGTCTGTAGGAGGCCCTGGCGCAGGAATCTGTGCAGCGGGAACGACCTTGGAACACCAGGGACCGAGAAAACCACCGTCTGATGGGGCCGGACACTCAGGGTCAGTGAAAAATCCAATATATATGTGGTGATATCTCGGGTGCTATTACAGATAGCGCAATAAATCAATGTGCATTGTCTGTAGGAGACCCTGGCGCATGAACCTGTGCAGCGGGAACGACCTCGGACCACCAGGGGCCGAGAAAACCACAGTCTCATGCGGCCGGACACTCAGGGTCAGGGTAAAATCCAAAATATATCTGGTGATATCTCGGGTGCTATTACAGATAGCGCAATAAATCAATGTGCATTACCTGTAGGAGGCCCTGGCGCATGAATCTGTGCAGCGGGAACGTCCTCGGACCTCCAGGGGCCGAGACAACGACCGTCTCATGGGGCCGGACACTCAGGGTCAGGGTAAAATCCAATATATATCTGGTGATATCTCGGGTGCTATTAGAGATAGCGCAATAAACCAAAGTGAATTGTCAGCAGGAGGCCCTGGCGCATGAATCTGTGCAGCGGGAACGACCTCGGACCACCAGGGGCCGAAAAAACCACAGTCTCATGGGGCCGGACACTCAGGGTCAAGGTAAAATCCAATATATATCTGGTGATATCTCGGGTGCTATTAGAGATAGCGCAATAAACCAAAGTGCATTGTCTGTAGGAGGCCCTGGCGCATGAATCTGTGCAGCGGGAACGACCTTGGAACACCAGGGACCGAGAAAACCACCGTCTCATGGGGACGGACACTCAGGGTCAGTGAAAAATCCAATATATATGTGGTGATATCTCGGGTGCTATTACAGATAGCGCAATAAATCAATGTGCATTGTCTGTAGGAGGCCCTGGCGCATGAATCTGTGCAGCGGGAACGACCTCGGACCTCCAGGGGCGAGACAACCACCTTCTCATGTGGCCGGACACTCAGGGTCAGGGAAAAATCCAATATATATCTGGTGATATTTCGGCTGCTATTACAGATAGCGCAATAAATCAAAGTGCATTACCTGTAGGAGGCCCTGGCGCATGAATCTGTGCAGCGGGAACGTCCTCAGACCTCCAGGGGCCGAGACAACGACCGTCTCGTGGGGCCGGACACTCAGGGTCAGGGTAAAATCCAATATATATCTGGTGATATCTCGGGTGCTATTAGAGATAGCGCAATAAACCAAAGTGAATTGTCTGCAGGAGGCCCTGGCGCATGAATCTGTGCTGCGGGAACGACCTCGGACCACCAGGGGCCGAAAAAACCACAGTCTCATGGGGCCGGACACTCAGGGTCAGGGTAAAATCCAATATATATCTGGTGATATCTCGGGTGCTATTACAGATAGCGCAATAAATCAAAGTGCATTGTCTGTAGGAGGCCCTGGCGCATGAATCTGTGCAGCGGGAACGACCTCGGACCACCAGGGGCCGAGAAAACCACAGTCTCATGGGGCCGGACACTCAGGGTCAGGGGAAAATCCAATATATATCTGGTGATATCTCGGGTGCTATTACAGATAGCGCAATAAATCAAAGTGCATTGTCTGTAGGAGGCCCTGGCGCATGAATCTGTGCAGCGGGAACGACCTCGGACCACCAGGGGCCGAGAAAACCACAGTCTCATGGGGCCGGACACTCAGGGTCAGGGGAAAATCCAATATATATCTGGTGATATCTCGGGTGCTATTACAGATAGCGCAATAAATCAAAGTGCATTGTCTGTAGTAGGCACTGGCGCATGAATCTGTGCAGCGGGAACGACCTCGGACCACCAGGGGCCGAGAAAACGACCGCCTCATGGGGCCGGACACTCAGGGTCAGTGAAAAATCCAATATATATCTGGTGATATCTCGATTGCTATTACAGATAGCGCAATAAATCAAAGTCCATTGTCTGTAGGAGGCCCTGGCGCATGAATCTGTGCAGCGGGAACGACCTCGGACCTCCAGGGGCGAGACAACCACCTTCTCATGGGGCCGGACACTCAGGGTCAGGGAAAAATCCAATATATATCTGGTGATATCTCGGCTGCTATTACAGATAGCGCAATAAATCAAAGTGCATTACCTGTAGGAGGCCCTGGCGCATGAATCTGTGCAGCGGGAACGTCCTCGGACCTCCAGGGGCCGAGACAACGACCGTCTCATGGGGCCGGACACTCAGGGTCAGGGTAAAATCCAATATATATCTGGTGATATCTCGGGAGCTATTAGAGATAGCGCAATAAACCAAAGTGAATTATCTGCAGGAGGCCCTGGCGCATGAATCTGTAAAGCGGGAACGACCTCGGACCACCAGGGGCCGAGAAAACGAACGTCTCATGGGGCCGGACACTCAGGGACAGTGAAAAATCCAATATATATCTGCTGATATCTCGGGTGATATTACAGATAGCGCAATAAATCAAAGTGCATTGTCTGTAGGAGGCCCTGGCGCATGAATCTGTGCAGCGGGAACGACCTCGGACCACCAGGGGCCGAGAAAACCACAGTCTCATGGGGCCGGACACTCAGGGTCAGGGGAAAATCCAATATATATCTGGTGATATCTCGGGTGCTATTAGAGATAGCGCAATAAACCAAAGTGCATTGTGTGTAGGAGGCCCTGGCGCATGAATCTGTGCAGCGGGAACGACCTCGGAACACCAGGGACCGAGAAAACCACCGTCTCATGGGGCCGGACACTCAGTGTCAGTGAAAAATCCAATATATATGTGGTGATATCTCGGGTGCTATTACAGATAGCGCAATAAATCAAAGTGCATTGTCTGTAGGAGACCCTGGCGCATGAACCTGTGCGGCGGGAACGACCTCGTACCACCAGGGGCCTGAGAAAACCACAGTCTCATGGGGCCGGACACTCAGGGTCAGGGGAAAATCCAATATATATCTGGTGATATCTCGGGTGCTATTAGAGATAGCGCAATAAACCAAAGTGAATTATCTGCAGGAGGCCCTGGCGCATGAATCTGTGCAGCGGGAACGACCTCGGACCACCAGGGGCCGAGAAAACTACCGTCTCATGGGGCCGGTCACTCAGGATCAGTGAAAAATCCAATATATATCTGTTGATATCTCGGGTGCTATTAGAGATAGCGCAATAAACCAAAGTGAATTATCTGCAGGAGGCCCTGGCGCATGAATCTGTAAAGCGGGAACGACCTCGGACCACCAGGGGCCGAGAAAACGACCGTCTCATGGGGCCGGACACTCAGGGTCAGTGAAAAATCCAATATATATCTGCTGATATCTCGGGTGATATTACAGATAGCGCAATAAATCAAAGTGCATTGTCTGTAGGAGGCCCTGGCGCATGAATATGTGCAGCGGGAACGACCTCGGACCACCAGGGGCCGAAAAAACCGCAGTCTCATGGTGCCGGACACTCAGGGTCAGGGTAAAATCCAATATATATCTGGTGATATCTCGGGTGCTATTACAGATAGCGCAATAAATCAAAGTGCATTGTCTGTAGTAGGCACTGGCGCATGAATCTGTGCAGCGGGAACGACCTCGGACCACCAGGGGCCGAGAAAACGACCGCCTCATGGGGCCGGACACTCAGGGTCAGTGAAAAATCCAATATATATCTGGTGATATCTCGATTGCTATTACAGATAGCGCAATAAATCAAAGTCCATTGTCTGTAGGAGGCCCTGGCGCATGAATCTGTGCAGCGGGAACGACCTCGGACCTCCAGGGGCGAGACAACCACCTTCTCATGGGGCCGGACACTCAGGGTCAGGGAAAAATCCAATATATATCTGGTGATATCTCGGCTGCTATTACAGATAGCGCAATAAATCAAAGTGCATTACCTGTAGGAGGCCCTGGCGCATGAATCTGTGCAGCGGGAACGTCCTCGGACCTCCAGGGGCCGAGACAACGACCGTCTCATGGGGCCGGACACTCAGGGTCAGGGTAAAATCCAATATATATCTGGTGATATCTCGGGAGCTATTAGAGATAGCGCAATAAACCAAAGCGAATTATCTGCAGGAGGCCCTGGCGCATGAATCTGTAAAGCGGGAACGACCTCGGACCACCAGGGGCCGAGAAAACGAACGTCTCATGGGGCCGGACACTCAGGGACAGTGAAAAATCCAATATATATCTGCTGATATCTCGGGTGATATTACAGATAGCGCAATAAATCAAAGTGCATTGTCTGTAGGAGGCCCTGGCGCATGAATCTGTGCAGCGGGAACGACCTCGGACCACCAGGGGCCGAGAAAACCACAGTCTCATGGGGCCGGACACTCAGGGTCAGGGGAAAATCCAATATATATCTGGTGATATCTCGGGTGCTATTAGAGATAGCGCAATAAACCAAAGTGCATTGTGTGTAGGAGGCCCTGGCGCATGAATCTGTGCAGCGGGAACGACCTCGGAACACCAGGGACCGAGAAAACCACCGTCTCATGGGGCCGGACACTCAGTGTCAGTGAAAAATCCAATATATATGTGGTGATATCTCGGGTGCTATTACAGATAGCGCAATAAATCAAAGTGCATTGTCTGTAGGAGACCCTGGCGCATGAACCTGTGCGGCGGGAACGACCTCGTACCACCAGGGGCCTGAGAAAACCACAGTCTCATGGGGCCGGACACTCAGGGTCAGGGGAAAATCCAATATATATCTGGTGATATCTCGGGTGCTATTAGAGATAGCGCAATAAACCAAAGTGAATTATCTGCAGGAGGCCCTGGCGCATGAATCTGTGCAGCGGGAACGACCTCGGACCACCAGGGGCCGAGAAAACTACCGTCTCATGGGGCCGGTCACTCAGGATCAGTGAAAAATCCAATATATATCTGTTGATATCTCGGGTGCTATTAGAGATAGCGCAATAAACCAAAGTGAATTATCTGCAGGAGGCCCTGGAGCATGAATCTGTAAAGCGGGAACGACCTCGGACCACCAGGGGCCGAGAAAACCACAGTCTCATGGGGCCGGACACTCAGGGTCAGGGGAAAATCCAATATATATCTGGTGATATCTCGGGTGCTATTAGAGATAGCGCAATAAACCAAAGTGAATTATCTGCAGGAGGCCCTGGCGCATGAATCTGTGCAGCGGGAACGACCTCGGACCACCAGGGGCCGAGAAAACTACCGTCTCATGGGGCCGGTCACTCAGGATCAGTGAAAAATCCAATATAAATCTGTTGATATCTCGGGTGCTATTAGAGATAGCGCAATAAACCAAAGTGAATTATCTGCAGGAGGCCCTGGAGCATGAATCTGTAAAGCGGGAACGACCTCGGACCACCAGGGGCCGAGAAAACGACCGTCTCATGGGGCCGGACACTCAGGGTCAGTGAAAAATCCAATATATATCTGCTGATATCTCGGGTGATATTACAGATAGCGCAATAAATCAAAGTGCATTGTCTGTAGGAGGCCCTGGCGCATGAATATGTGCAGCGGGAACGACCTCGGACCACCAGGGGCCGAAAAAACCGCAGTCTCATGGGGCCGGACACTCAGGGTCAGGGTAAAATCCAATATATATCTGGTGATATCTCGGGTGCTATTACAGATATCGCAATAAATCAAAGTGCATTGTCTGTAGTAGGCACTAGCGCATGAATCTGTGCAGCGGGAACGACCTCGGACCACCAGGGGCCGAGAAAACGACCGCCTCATGGGGCCGGACACTCAGGGTCAGTGAAAAATCCAATATATATCTGGTGATATCTCGATTGCTATTACAGATAGCGCAATAAATCAAAGTCCATTGTCTGTAGGAGGCCCTGGCGCATGAATCTGTGCAGCGGGAACGACCTCGGACCTCCAGGGGCGAGACAACCACCTTCTCATGGGGCCGGACACTCAGGGTCAGGGAAAAATCCAATATATATCTGGTGATATCTCGGCTGCTATTACAGATAGCGCAATAAATCAAAGTGCATTACCTGTAGGAGGCCCTGGCGCATGAATCTGTGCAGCGGGAACGTCCTCGGACCTCCAGGGGCCGAGACAACGACCGTCTCATGGGGCCGGACACTCAGGGTCAGGGTAAAATCCAATATATATCTGGTGATATCTCGGGTGCTATTAGAGATAGCGCAATAAACCAAAGTGAATTATCTGCAGGAGGACCTGGCGCATGAATCTGTAAAGAGGGAACGACCTCGGACCACCAGGGACCGAGAAAACGACCGTCTCATGGGGCCGGAAACTCAGGGTCAGTGAAAAATCCAATATATATCTGCTGATATCTCGGGTGATATTACAGATAGCGCAATAAATCAAAGTGCATTGTCTGTAGGAGGCCCTGGCGCATGAATATGTGCAGCGGGAACGACCTCGGACCACCAGGGGCCGAAAAAACCGCAGTCTCATGGGGCCGGACACTCAGGGTCAGGGTAAAATCCAATATATATCTGGTGATATCTCGGGTGCTATTACAGATAGCGCAATAAATCAAAGTGCATTGTCTGTAGTAGGCACTGGCGCATGAATCTGTGCAGCGGGAACGACCTCGGACCACCAGGGGCCGAGAAAACGACCGCCTCATGGGGCCGGACACTCAGGGTCAGTGAAAAATCCAATATATATCTGGTGATATCTCGGGTGCTATTAGAGATAGCGCAATAAACCAAAGTGCATTGTGTGTAGGAGGCCCTGGCGCATGAATCTGTGCAGCGGGAACGACCTCGGAACACCAGGGACCGAGAAAACCACCGTCTCATGGGGCCGGACACTCAGTGTCAGTGAAAAATCCAATATATATGTGGTGATATCTCGGGTGCTATTACAGATAGCGCAATAAATCAAAGTGCATTGTCTGTAGGAGACCCTGGCGCATGAGCCTGTGCAGCGGGAACGACCTCGGACCACCAGGGGCCGAGAAAACCACAGTCTCATGGGGCCGGACACTCAGGGTCAGGGGAAAATCCAATATATATCTGGTGATATCTCGGGTGCTATTAGAGATAGCGCAATAAACCAAAGTGAATTATCTGCAGGAGGCCCTGGCGCATGAATCTGTGCAGCGGGAACGACCTCGGACCACCAGGGGCCGAGAAAACTACCGTCTCATGGGGCCGGTCACTCAGGATCAGTGAAAAATCCAATATATATCTGCTGATATCTCGGGTGCTATTAGAGATAGCGCAATAAACCAAAGTGAATTATCTGCAGGAGGCCCTGGCGCATGAATCTATAAAGCGGGAACGACCTCGGACCACCAGGGGCGAAAGAAAACGACCGTCTCATGGGGCCGGACACTCAGGGTCAGTGAAAAATCCAATATATATCTGCTGATATCTCGGGTGATATTACAGATAGCGCAATAAATCAAAGTGCATTGTCTGTAGGAGGCCCTGGCGCATGAATCTGTGCAGCGGGAACGACCTCGGACCACCAGGGGCCGAAAAAACGACCGCCTCATGGGGCCGGACACTCAGGGTCAGTGAAAAATCCAATATATATCTGGTGATATCTCGATTGCTATTACAGATAGCGCAATAAATCAAAGTCCATTGTCTGTAGGAGGCCCTGGCGCATGAATCTGTGCAGCGGGAACGACCTCGGACCTCCAGGGGCGAGACAACCACCTTCTCATGGGGCCGGACACTCAGGGTCAGGGAAAAATCCAATATATATCTGGTGATATCTCGGCTGCTATTACAGATAGCGCAATAAATCAATGTGCATTGTCTGTAGGAGGCCCTGGCGCATGAATCTGTGCAGCGGGAACGTCCTCGGACCTCCAGGGGCCGAGACAACGACCGTCTCATGGGGCCGGACACTCAGGGTCAGGGTAAAATCCAATATATATCTGCTGATATCTCGGGTGCTATTACAGATAGCGCAATAAATCAATGTGCATTGTCTGTAGGAGACCCTGGCGCATGAACCTGTGCAGCGGGAACGACCTCGGACCACCAGGGGCCGAGAAAACCACAGTCTCATGGGGCCGGACACTCAGGGTCAGGGGAAAATCCAATATATATCTGGTGATATCTCGGGTGCTATTAGAGATAGCGCAATAAACCAAAGTGAATTATCTGCAGGAGGCCCTGGCGCATGAATCTGTAAAGCGGGAACGACCTCGGACCACCAGGGGCCGAGAAAACGACCGTCTCATGGGGCCGGACACTCTGGGACAGTGAAAAATCCAATATATATCTGCTGATATCTCGGGTGATATTACAGATAGCGCAATAAATCAAAGTGCATTGTCTGTAGGAGGCCCTTTCGCATGAATCTGTGCAGCGGGAACGACCTCGGACCACCAGGGGCCGAGAAAACCACAGTCTCATGGGGCCGGACACTCAGGGTCAGGGGAAAATCCAATATATATCTGGTGATATCTCGGGTGCTATTAGAGATAGCGCAATAAACCAAAGTGCATTGTGTGTAGGAGGCCCTGGCGCATGAATCTGTGCAGCGGGAACGACCTCGGAACACCAGGGACCGAGAAAACCACCGTCTCATGGGGCCGGACACTCAGTGTCAGTGAAAAATCCAATATATATGTGGTGATATCTCGGGTGCTATTACAGATAGCGCAATAAATCAAAGTGCATTGTCTGTAGGAGACCCTGGCGCATGAGCCTGTGCAGCGGGAACGACCTCGGACAACCAGGGGCCGAGAAAACCACAGTCTCATGGGGCCGGACACTCAGGGTCAGGGGAAAATCCAATATATATCTGGTGATATCTCGGGTGCTATTAGAGATAGCGCAATAAACCAAAGTGAATTATCTGCAGGAGGCCCTGGCGCATGAATCTGTGCAGCGGGAACGACCTCGGACCACCAGGGGCCGAGAAAACTACCGTCTCATGGGGCCGGTCACTCAGGATCAGTGAAAAATTCAATATATATCTGCTGATATCTCGGGTGCTATTAGAGATAGCGCAATAAATCAAAGTGCATTGTCTGTAGGAGGCCCTGGCGCATGAATCTGTGCAGCGGGAACGACCTCGGACCACCAGGGGCCGAAAAAACCGCAGTCTCATGGGGCCGGACACTCAGGGTCAGGGTAAAATCCAATATATATCTGGTGATATCTCGGGTGCTATTACAGATAGCGCAATAAATCAAAGTGCATTGTCTGTAGTAGGCACTGGCGCATGAATCTGTGCAGCGGGAACGACCTCGGACCACCAGGGGCCGAGAAAACGACCGCCTCATGGGGCCGGACACTCAGGGTCAGTGAAAAATCCAATATATATCTGGTGATATCTCGATTGCTATTACAGATAGCGCAATAAATCAAAGTCCATTGTCTGTAGGAGGCCCTGGCGCATGAATCTGTGCAGCGGGAACGACCTCGGACCTCCAGGGGCGAGACAACCACCTTCTCATGGGGCCGGACACTCAGGGTCAGGGAAAAATCCAATATATATCTGGTGATATCTCGGCTGCTATTACAGATAGCGCAATAAATCAATGTGCATTGTCTGTAGGAGGCCCTGGCGCATGAATCTGTGCAGCGGGAACGTCCTCGGACCTCCAGGGGCCGAGACAACGACCGTCTCATGGGGCCGGACACTCAGGGTCAGGGTAAAATCCAATATATATCTGCTGATATCTCGGGTGCTATTACAGATAGCGCAATAAATCAATGTGCATTGTCTGTAGGAGACCCTGGCGCATGAACCTGTGCAGCGGGAACGACCTCGGACCACCAGGGGCCGAGAAAACCACAGTCTCATGGGGCCGGACACTCAGGGTCAGGGGAAAATCCAATATATATCTGGTGATATCTCGGGTGCTATTAGAGATAGCGCAATTAACCAAAGTGAATTATCTGCAGGAGGCCCTGGCGCATGAATCTGTGCAGCGGGAACGACCTCGGACCACCAGGGGCCGAGAAAACGACCGTCTCATGGGGCCGGACACTCAGGGTCAGTGAAAAATCCAATATATATCTGCTGATATCTCGGGTGCTATTACAGATAGCGCAATAAATCAAAGTGCATTGTCTGTAGGAGGCCCTGGCGCATGAATCTGTGCAGCGGGAACGACCTCGGACCACCAGGGGCCGAAAAAACCGCAGTCTCATGGGGCCGGACACTCAGGGTCAGGGTAAAATCCAATATATATCTGGTGATATCTCGGGTGCTATTACAGACAGCGCAATAAATCAAAGTGCATTGTCTGTAGTAGGCACTGGCGCATGAATCTGTGCAGCGGGAACGACCTCCGACCACCAGGGGCCGAGAAAACGACCGCCTCATGGGGCCGGACTCTCAGGGTCAGTGAAAAATCCAATATATATCTGGTGATATCTCGATTGCTATTACAGATAGCGCAATAAATCAAAGTGCATTGTCTGTAGGAGGCCCTGGCACATGAATCTGTGCAGCGGGAACGACCTCGGACCTCCAGGGATGAGACAACCACCTTCTCATGGGGCCGGACTCTCAGGGTCAGGGAAAAATCCAATATATATCTGGTGATATCTCGGGTGCCATTACAGATAGCGCAATAAATCAAAGTGCATTACCTGTAGGAGGCCCTGGCGCATGAATCTGTGCAGCGGGAACGTCCTCGGACCTCCAGGGGCCGAGACAACGACCGTCTCATGGGGCCGGACACTCAGGGTCCGGATAAAATCCAATATATATCTGGTGATATCTCGGGTGCTATTAGAGATAGCGCAATAAACCAAAGTGAATTGTCTGCAGGAGGCCCTGGCGCATGAATCTGTGCAGCGGGAAAGACCTCGGACCACCAGGGGCCGAAAAAACCACAGTCTCATGGGGCCGGACACTCATGGTCAGGGTAAAATCTAATATAAATCTGGTGATATCTCGGGTGCTATTACAGATAGCGCAATAAATCAAAGTGCATTGTCTGTAGGAGGCCCTGGCGTATGAATCTGTGCAACGGGAACGACCTCGGACCACCAGGGGCCGAGAAAACCACAGTCTCATGGGGCCGGACACTCAGGGTCAGGGGAAAATCCAATATATACCTGGTGATATCTCGGGTGCTATTAGAGATAGCGCAATAAACCAAATTGCATTGTCTGTAGGAGGCCCTGGCGCATGAATCTGTGCAGCGGGAACGTCCTCGGACCTCCAGGGGCCGAGACAACGACCGTCTCATGGGGCCGGACACTCAGGGTCAGGGTAAAATCCAATATATATCTGGTGATATCTCGGGTGCTATTAGAGATAGCGCAATAAACCAAAGTGAATTGTCTGCAGGAGGCCCTGGCTCATGAATCTGTGCAGCGGGAACGACCTCGGACCACCAGGGGCCGAAAAAACCACAGTCTCATGGGGCCGGACACTCAGGGTCAGGGTAAAATCCAATATAAATCTGGTGATATCTCGGGTGCTATTAGAGATAGCGCAATAAATCAAAGTGCATTGCCTTTAGGAGGCCCTGGCGCATGAATCTGTGCAGCGGGAACGACCTCGGACCACCAGGGGCCGAAAAAACCGCAGTCTCATGGGGCCGGACACTCAGGGTCAGGGTAAAATCCAATATATATCTGGTGATATCTCGGGTGCTATTACAGATAGCGCAATAAATCAAAGTGCATTGTCTGTAGTAGGCACTGGCGCATGAATCTGTGCAGCGGGAACGACCTCGGACCACCAGGGGCCGAGAAAACGACCGCCTCATGGGGCCGGACACTCAGGGTCAGTGTAAAATCCAATATATATCTGGTGATATCTCGATTGCTATTACAGATAGCGCAATAAATCAAAGTGCATTGCCTGTAGGAGGCCCTGGCGCATGAATCTGTGCAGCGGGAACGACCTCGGACCTCCAGGGATGAGACAACCACCTTCTCATGGGGCCGGACTCTCAGGGTCAGGGAAAAATCCAATATATATCTGGTGATATCTCGGGTGCCATTACAGATAGCGCAATAAATCAAAGTGCATTACCTGTAGGAGGCCCTGGCGCATGAATCTGTGCAGCGGGAACGTCCTCGGACCTCCAGGGGCCGAGACAACGACCGTCTCATGGGGCCGGACACTCAGGGTCCGGGTAAAATCCAATATATATCTGGTGATATCTCGGGTGCTATTACAGATAGCGCAATAAATCAAAGTGCATTGTCTGTAGTAGGCACTGGCGCATGAATCTGTGCAGCGGGAACGACCTCGGACCACCAGGGGCCGAGAAAACGACCGTCTCATGGGGCCGGACACTCAGGGTCAGCGAAAAATCCAATATATATCTGGTGATATCTCGATTGCTATTACAGATAGCGCAATAAATCAAAGTCCATTGTCTGTAGGAGGCCCTGGCACATGAATCTGTGCAGCGGGAACGACCTCGGACCTCCAGGGGCGAGACAACCACCTTCTCATGGGGCCGGACACTCAGGGTCAGGGAAAAATCCAATATATATCTGGTGATATCTCGGCTGCTCTTACAGATAGCGCAATAAATCAAAGTGCATTACCTGTAGGAGGCCCTGGCGCATGAATCTGTGCAGCGGGAACGTCCTCGGACCTCCAGGGGCCGAGACAACGACCGTCTCATGGGGCCGGACACTCAGGGTCAGGGTAAAATCCAATATATATCTGGTGATATCTCGGGTGCTATTAGAGATAGCGCAATAAACCAAAGTGAATTATCTGCAGGAGGCCCTGGCGCATGAATCTGTAAAGCGGGAACGACCTCGGACCACCAGGGGCCGAGAAAACGACCGTCTCATGGGGCCGGACACTCTGGGACAGTGAAAAATCCAATATATATCTGCTGATATCTCGGGTGATATTACAGATAGCGCAATAAATCAAAGTGCATTGTCTGTAGGAGGCCCTGGCGCATGAATCTGTGCAGCGGGAACGACCTCGGACCACCAGGGGCCGAAAAAACCACAGTCTCATGGGGCCGGACACTCAGGGTCAGGGGAAAATCCAATATATACCTGGTGATATCTCGGGTGCTATTAGAGATAGCGCAATAAACCAAAGTGCATTGTCTGTAGGAGGCCCTGGCGCATGAATCTGTGCAGCGGGAACGTCCTCGGACCTCCAGGGGCCGAGACAACGACCGTCTCATGGGGCCGGACACTCAGGGTCAGGGTAAAATCCAATATATATCTGCTGATATCTCGGGTGCTATTAGAGATAGCGCAATAAACCAAAATGAATTATCTGCAGGAGGCCCTGGCGCATGAATCTGTAAAGCGGGAACGACCTCGGACCACCAGGGGCCGAGAAAACGACCGTCTCATGGGGCCGGACACTCAGGGTCAGTGAAAAATCCAATATATATCTGCTGATATCTCGGGTGATATTACAGATAGCGCAATAAATCAAAGTGCATTGTCTGTAGGAGGCCCTGGCGCATGAATCTGTGCAGCGGGAACGACCTCGGACCACCAGGGGCCGAAAAAACCGCAGTCTCATGGGGCCGGACACTCAGGGTCAGGGTAAAATCCAATATATATCTGGTGATATCTCGGGTGCTATTACAGATAGCACAATAAATCAAAGTGCATTGTCTGTAGTAGGCACTGGCGCATGAATCTGTGCAGCGGGAACGACCTCGGACCACCAGGGGCCGAGAAAACGACCGCCTCATGGGGCCGGACACTCAGGGTCAGTGAAAAATCCAATATATATCTGGTGATATCTCGATTGCTATTACAGATAGCGCAATAAATCAAAGTCCATTGTCTGTAGGAGGCCCTGGCGCATGAATCTGTGCAGCGGGAACGACCTCGGACCTCCAGGGGCGAGACAACCACCTTCTCATGGGGCCGGACACTCAGGGTCAGGGAAAAATCCAATATATATCTGGTGATATCTCGGCTGCTATTACAGATAGCGCAATAAATCAAAGTGCATTACCTGTAGGAGGCCCTGGCGCATGAATCTGTGCAGCGGGAACGTCCTCGGACCTCCAGGGGCCGAGACAACGACCGTCTCATGGGGCCGGACACTCAGGGTCAGGGTAAAATCCAATATATATCTGCTGATATCTCGGGTGCTATTACAGATAGCGCAATAAATCAATGTGCATTGTCTGTAGGAGACCCTGGCGCATGAACCTGTGCAGCGGGAACGACCTCGGACCACCAGGGGCCGAGAAAACCACAGTCTCATGGGGCCGGACACTCAGGGTCAGGGGAAAATCCAATATATATCTGGTGATATCTCGGGTGCTATTAGAGATAGCGCAATTAACCAAAGTGAATTATCTGCAGGAGGCCCTGGCGCATGAATCTGTGCAGCGGGAACGACCTCGGACCACCAGGGGCCGAGAAAACGACCGTCTCATGGGGCCGGACACTCAGGGTCAGGGGAAAATCCAATATATACCTGGTGATATCTCGGGTGCTATTAGAGATAGCGCAATAAATCAAAGTGCATTGTCTGTAGGAGGCCCTGGCGCATGAATCTGTGCAGCGGGAACGACCTCGGACCACCAGGGGCCGAAAAAACCGCAGTCTCATGGGGCCGGACACTCAGGGTCAGGGTAAAATCCAATATATATCTGGTGATATCTCGGGTGCTATTACAGATAGCGCAATAAATCAAAGTGCATTGTCTGTAGGAGGCCCTGGCGCATGAACCTGTGCAGCGGGAACGACCTCGGACCACCAGGGGCCGAGAAAACGACCGTCTCATGGGGCCGGACACTCAGGGTCAGGGAAAAATCCAATATATAGGTGGTGATATCTCGGGTGCTATTACAGATAGCGCAATAAGTCAAAGTGCATTGTCTGTAGGAGACCCTGGCGCATGAACCTGAGCAGCGGGAACGACCTCGGACCACCAGGGGCCGAGAAAACCACAGTCTCATGGGGCCGTTCACTCAGGGTCAGGGAAAAATCCAATATATATCTGGTGATATCTCGGGTGCCATTACAGATAGCGCAATAAATCAAAGTGCATTACCTGTAGGAGGCCCTGGCGCATGAATCTGTGCAGCGGGAACGTCCTCGGACCTCCAGGGGCCGAGACAACGACCGTCTCATGGGGCCGGACACTCAGGGTCAGGGTAAAATCCATTATATATCTGGTGATATCTCGGGTGCTATTAGAGATAGCGCAATAAACCAAAGTGAATTGTCTGCAGGAGGCCCTGGCGCATGAATCTGTGCAGCGGGAAAGACCTCGGACCACCAGGGGCCGAAAAAACCACAGTCTCATGGGGCCGGACACTCAGGGTCAGGGTAAAATCTAATATAAATCTGGTGATATCTCGGGTGCTATTACAGATAGCGCAATAAATCAAAGTGCATTGTCTGTAGGAGGCCCTGGCGCATGAATCTGTGCAACGGGAACGACCTCGGACCACCAGGGGCCGAGAAAACCACAGTCTCATGGTGCCGGACACTCAGGGTCAGGGGAAAATCCAATATATACCTGGTGATATCTCGGGTGCTATTAGAGATAGCGCAATAAACCAAAGTGCATTGTCTGTAGGAGGCCCTGGCGCATGAAACTGTGCAGCGGGAACGTCCTCGGACCTCCAGGGGCCGGGACAACGACCGTCTCATGGGGCCGGACACTCAGGGTCAGGGTAAAATCCAATATATATCTGGTGATATCTCGGGTGCTATTAGAGATAGCGCAATAAACCAAAGTGCATTGTCTGTAGGAGGCCCTGGCGCATGAATCTGTGCAGCGGGAACGACCTTGGAACACCAGGGACCGAGAAAACCACAGCCTCATGGGGCCGGACACTCAGGGTCAGGGGAAAATCCAATATATACCTGGTGATATCTCGGGTGCTAGTAGAGATAGCGCAATAAATCAAAGTGCATTGTCTGTAGGAGGCCCTGGCGCATGAATCTGTGCAGCGGGAACGACCTCGGACCACCAGGGGCCGAAAAAACCGCAGTCTCATGGGGCCGGACACTCAGGGTCAAGGTAAAATCCAATATATATCTGGTGATATCTCGGGTGCTATTAGAGATAGCGCAATAAACCAAAGTGAATTATCTGCAGGAGGCCCTGGCGCATGAATCTGTGCAGCGGGAACGACCTCGGACCACCAGGGGCCGAGAAAACGACCGTCTCATGGGGCCGGACACTCACTGTCAGTGAAAAATCCAATATATATCTGCTGATATCTCGGGTGCTATTACAGATAGCGCAATAAATCAAAGTGCATTGTCTGTAGGAGGCCCTGGCGCATGAACCTGTGCAGCGGGAACGACCTCGGACCACCAGGGGCCGAGAAAACCACAGTCTCATGGGGCCGGACACTCAGGGTCAGGGGAAAATCCAATATATATATGGTGATATCTCGGGTGCTATTACAGATACCGCAATAAATCAAAGTGCATTGTCTGTAGGAGACCCTGGCGCATGAACCTGTGCAGCGGGAACGACCTCGGACCACCAGCGGCCGAGAAAACGACCGCCTCATGGGGCCGGACACTCAGGGTCAGTGAAAAATCCAATATATATCTGGTGATATCTCGATTGCTATTACAGATAGCGCAATAAATCAAAGTGCATTGTCTGTAGGAGGCCCTGGCGCATGAATCTGTGCAGCGGGAACGTCCTCGGACCTCCAGGGGCCGAGACAACGACCGTCTCATGGGGCCGGACACTCAGGGTCAGGGTAAAATCCAATATATATCTGGTGATAACTCGGGTGCTATTACAGATGGCGCAATAAACCAAAGTGAATTATCTGCAGGAGGCCCTGGTGCATGAATCTGTGCAGCGGGAACGACCTCGGAGCACCAGGGGCGAGACAACCACCTTCTCATGGGGCCGGACACTCAGGGTCAGGGAAAAATCCAATATATATCTGGTGATATCTCGGGTCCTATTACAGATAGCGCAATAAATCAAAGTGCATTACCTGTAGGAGGCCCTGGCGCATGAATCTGTGCAGCGGGAACGTCCTCGGACCTCCAGGGGCCGAGAAAACCACAGTCTCATGGGGCCGGACACTCAGGGTCAGTGGAAAATCCAATATATTTCTGGTGATATCTCGGGTGCTATTACAGATAGCGCAATAAATCAAAGTGCATTACCTGTAGGAGGCCCTGGCGCATGAATCTGTGCAGCGGGAACCTCCTCGGACCTCCAGGGGCCGAGACAACGACCGTCTCATGGGGCCGGACACTCAGGGTCAGGGTAAAATCCAATCTATATCTGGTGATATCTCGGGTGCTATTACAGATAGCGCAATAAATCAAAGTGCATTGTCTGTAGGAGGCCCTGGCGCATGAATCTGTTCAGCGGGAACGACCTCGGACGACCAGGGGCCGAGAAAACCACAGTCTCATGGGGCCGGACACTCAGGGTCAGGGGAAAATCCAATATATATCTGGTGATATCTCGGGTGCTATTAGAGATAGCGCAATAAACCAAAGTGAATTATCTGCAGGAGGCCCTGGCGCATGAATCTGTGCAACGGGAACGACCTCGGACCACCAGGGGCCGAGAAAACCACAGTCTCATGGGGCCGGACACTCAGGGTCAGGGGAAAATCCAATATATATATGGTGATATCTCGGGTGCTATTACAGATACCGGAATAAATCAAAGTGCATTGTCTGTAGGAGACCCTGGCGCATGAACCTGTGCAGCGGGAACGACCTCGGACCACCTGGGGCCGAGAAAACGACCGTCTCATGGGGCCGGACACTCAGGGTCAGGGTAAAATCCAATATATATCTGGTGATATCTCGGGTGCTATTACAGATAGCGCAATAAATCATAGTGCATTGTCTGTAGGAGGCCCTGGCGCATGAACCTGTGCAGCGGGAACGACCTCGGACCAACAGGGGCCGAAAAAACCGCAGTCTCATGGGGCCGGACACTCAGGGTCAGGGTAAAATCCAATATATATCTGGTGATATCTCGGGTGCTATTACAGATAGCGCAATAAATCATAGTGCATTGTCTGTAGGAGGCCCTGGCGCATGAACCTGTGCAGCGGGAACGACCTCGGACCACCAGGGGCCGAGAAAACGACCGTCTCATGGGGCCGGACACTCAGGGTCAGGGAAAAATCCAATATATAGGTGGTGATATCTCGGGTGCTATTACAGATAGCGCAATAAGTCAAAGTGCATTATCTGTAGGAGACCCTGGCGCATGAACCTGTGCAGCGGGAACGACCTCGGACCACCAGGGGCCGAGAAAACCACAGTCTCATGGGGCCGTTCACTCAGGGTCAGGGAAAAATCCAATATAAATCTGGTGATATCTCGGGTGCTATTACAGATATCGCAATAAATCAAAGTGCACTGTCTGTAGGAGGCCCTGGCGCATGAATCTGTGCAGCGGGAACGACCTCGGACCACCAGGGGCCGAGAAAACCACAGTCTCATGGGGCCGGACTCTCAGGGTCAGGGAAAAATCCAATATATATCTGGTGATATCTCGGGTATTATTACAGATAGCGCAATAAATCAAAGTGCATTACCTGTAGGAGGCCCTGGCGCATGAATCTGTGCAGCGGGAACGTCCTCGGACCTCCAGGGGCCGAGACAACGACCGTCTCATGGGGCCGGACACTCAGGGTCAGGGTAAAATCCAATATATATCTGGTGATATCTCGGGTGCTATTAGAGATAGCGCAATAAACCAAAGTGAATTGTCTGCAGGAGGACCTGGCGCATGAATCTGTGCAACGGGAAAGACGTCGGACCACCAGGGGCCGAAAAAACCACAGTCTCATGGGGCCGGACACTCAGGGTCAGCGTAAAATCCAATATATATCTGGTGATATCTCGGGTGCTATTACAGATAGCGCAATAAATCAAAGTGCATTACCTGTAGGAGGACCTGGTGCATGAATCTGTGCAGCGGGAACGACCTCGGACCACCAGGTGCCGAGAAAACGACCGTCTCATGGGGCCGGACACTCACTGTCAGTGAAAAATCCAATATATATCTGCTGATATCTCGGGTGCTATTAGAGATAGCGCAATAAACCAAAGTGTATTATCTGCAGGAGGCCCTGGTGCATGAATCTGTGCAGCGGGAACGACCTCGGAGCACCAGGGGCGAGACAACCACCTTCTCATGGGGCCGGACACTCAGGGTCAGGGAAAAATCCAATATATATCTGGTCATATCTCGGGTCCTATTACAGATAGCGCAATAAATCAAAGTGCATTACCTGTAGGAGGCCCTGGCGCATGAATATGTGCAGCGGGAACGTCCTCGGACCTCCAGGGGCCGAGAAAACCACAGTCTCATGGGGCCGGACACTCAGGGTCAGGGAAAAATCCAATATATATCTGGTGATATCTCGGGTGCTATTACAGATAGCGCAATAAATCAAAGTGCATTGTCTGTAGGAGGCCCTGGCGCATGAATCTGTTCAGCGGGAACGACCTCGGACGACCAGGGGCCGAGAAAACCACAGTCTCATGGGGCCGGACACTCAGGGTCAGGGGAAAATCCAATATATATCTGGTGATATCTCGGGTGCTATTAGAGATAGCGCAATAAACCAAAGTGAATTATCTGCAGGAGGCCCTGGCGCATGAATCTGTGCAACGGGAACGACCTCGGACCACCAGGGGCCGAGAAAACCACAGTCTCATGGGGCCGGACACTCAGGGTCAGGGGAAAATCCAATATATATATGGTGATATCTCGGGTGTTATTACAGATACCGGAATAAATCAAAGTGCATTGTCTGTAGGAGACCCTGGCGCATGAACCTGTGCAGCGGGAACGACCTCGGACCACCAGGGGCCGAGAAAACGACCGTCTCATGGGGCCGGACGCTCAGGGTCAGGGAAAAATCCAATATATAGGTGGTGATATCTCGGGTGCTATTACAGATAGCGCAATAAATGAAAGTGCATTGTCTGTAGGAGACCCTGGCGCATGAACCTGTGCAGCGGGAACGACCTCGGACCACCAGGGGCCGAGAAAACCACAGTCTCATGGGGCCGTTCACTCAGGGTCAGGGAAAAATCCATCATATATCTGGTGATATATCAGGTGCCATTAGAGATAGCGCGATAAATCAAAGTGCATTGTCTGCAGGAGGCCCTGACGCATGAATCTGTGCAGCGGGAACGACCTCGGACCACCAGGGGCCGATAAAACGACCATCTCATGGGGCCGGACTCTCATGGTCAGGGAAAAATCCAATATATATCTGGTGATATCTCGGGTGCTATTAGAGATAGCGCAATAAGCCAAAGGGACTTATCTGCAGGAGGCCCTGGCGCATGCATCTGTGCAGCGGGAACGACCTCGGACCACCAGGGGCCGAGAGAACCACCGTCTCATGGGGCCGGACACTCAGGGTCAGGGGAAAATCCAATATATATCTGGTGATATCTCGGATGCTATTAGAGATAGCGCAAGAAACCAAGTGAGTTATCTGCAGGAGGCCCTGGCGCCTGAATCTGTGCAGCGGGAACGACCTCGGACCACCAGGGGCCGAGAAAACCACCATCTCATGGGGCCGGACACTCAGGGTCAGGGGAAAATCCAATATATATCTGGTGATATCTCGTGTGCTATTAGTGATAGCGCAATAAACCAAAGTGTATTATCTGCTGGAGGCCCTGACGCATGAATCTGTGCAACGGGAACGACCTCGGACCACAAGGGGCCGTGAAAACCACAGTCTCATGGGGCCGGACACTCAGGGACAGGGGAAAATCCAATATATAACTGGTGATATCTCGGGTGCTATTACAGATAGCGCAACAAATCAAAGTGCGTTGTCTGTAGGAGGCCCTGGCGCATGAATCTGTGCAGCGGGAACGACCTCGAACCACCAGGGTCCGAGAAAACCACCGTCTCATGGGGCCGGACACTCAGGGTCAGGGGAAAATCCAATATATATCTGGTGATATCTCGGGTGCTATTACAGATAGCGCAATAAATCAAAGTGCGTTGTCTGTAGGAGGCCCTGGCGCATGAATCTGTGCAGCGGGAACGACCTCGGACCACTAGGGGCCGAGAAAACCACAGTCTCATGGGGCCGGACACTCAGGGTCAGGGGAAAATCCAATATATATCTGGTGATATCTCGGGTGGTATTACAGATAGCGCAATAAATCAAAGTGCATTGTCTGTAGGAGGCACTGGCGAATGAATCTGTGCAGCAGGAACGACCTCGGACCACCAGTGGCCGACAAAATTACAGATATTCGGAATCCGTCACCCAAGGTCATGTAAAAATCCAATATATATCCGGTGATATCTCGGGTGCTATTAGAGATAGCGCAATAAACGGAAGTGAATTATCTGCAGGAGGCCCTGGCGCATGAATCTGTGCAGCGGGAACGACCTCGGACCACCAGGGGCCGAGAAAACTACAGTCTCATGCGGCCGGACACTCAGGGTCTGGGGAAAATCCAATATATATCTGGTGATATCTCGGGTCCTATTACAGATAGGGAAATAAATCAAAGTGAATTATCTGCAGGAGGCCCTGGCGCATGAATCTGTGCAGCGGGAACGACCTCGGTCCACCAGGGGCCGAGAAAACCACCGTCTCATGGGGCTGGACACTCAGGGTGCGGGAAATATCCAATATATATCTGGTGATATCTCGGGTGCTATTACAGATAGCGCAATAAATCAAAGTGCATTGTCTGTAGGAGGCCCTGGCGCATGAATCTGTGCAGCGGGAACGACCTCGGACCTCCAGGGGCCGAGAGAACCACCGTCTCATGGGGCCGGACACTCAGGGTCAGGGGAAAATCCAATATATATCTGGTGATATCTCGGATGCTATTAGAGATAGCGCAAGAAACCAAGTGAGTTATCTGCAGGAGGCCCTGGCGCCTGAATCTGTGCAGCGGGAACGACCTCGGACCACCAGGGGCCGAGAAAACCACCATCTCATGGGGCCGGACACTCAGGGTCAGGGGAAAATCCAATATATATCTGGTGATATCTCGGGTGCTATTAGTGATAGCGCAATAAACCAAAGTGAATTATCTGCAGGAGGCCCTGACGCATGAATCTGTGCAACGGGAATGACCTCGGACCACCAGGGGCCGAGAAAACCACAGTCTCATGGGGCCGGACACTCAGGGTCAGGGGAAAATCCAATATATATCTGGTGATATCTCGGGTGCTATTACAGATAGCGCAATAAATCAAAGTGCATTGTCTGTAGGAGGCCCTGGCGCATGAATCTGTGCAGCGGGAACGACCTCGGACCACCAGGGGCCGAGAAAACCACCGTCTCATGGGGCCGGACACTCAGGGTCAGGGTAAAATCCAATATATATCTGGTGATATCTCGGGTGCTATTACAGATAGCGCAATAAATAAAAGTGCATTGTCTGTAGGAGGCCCTTGCGAATGAATCTGTGCCGCAGGAACGACCTCGGACCACCAGTGTCCGAGAAAATTACAGATATTCGGAATCCGTCACCCAAGGTCATGTAAAAATCCAGCAAATATCTGGTGATATCTCGGGTGCTATTAGAGATAGCGCAATAAACCAAAGTGCATTGTCTGTAGGAGGCCCTGGCGCATGAATCTGGGCAGCGGGAACGACCTAGGACCACCAGGGGCCGAGAAAACCACCGACTCACGGGGCCGGACACTCAGGGTCAGGGGAAAATCCAATATATATCTGGTGATATCTCGGGTGCTATTAGAGACAGCGCAATAAACCAAAGTGAATTATCTGCAGGAGGCCCTGGCGCATTCATCTGTGCAGCGGGAACGACCTCGGACCACCAGGGGCCAAGAAAACCACCGTCTCATGGCGCCGGACACTCAGGGTCAGGGAAAAATCCAATATATATCTGGTGATATCTCGGGTGCTATTACAGATAGCGCAATGAACCAAAGTGCATTGTCTGTAGGAGGCCCAGGCGAATGAATCTGTGCAGCGGGAAGGACCTAGGACCACCAGGGGCCGAGAAAACCACCGTCTCATGGGTCCGGACACTCAGGGTCAGGGGAAAATCCAATATATATCTGGTGATATCTCGGGTGCTATTACAGATAGCGCAATAAATCAAAGTGCATTGTCTTTAGTAGGCCCAGGCGAATGAATCTGGCCAGCAGGAACGACCTCCGACCACCAGGGGCCGAGAAAACCACCGTCTCATGGGGCCGGACACTCAGGGTCAGGGGAAAATCCAATATATATCTGGTGATATCTCGGTAGCTATTACAGATAGCCCAACAAATCAAAGTGCATTGTCTGTAGGAGGCCCTGCCGCATGAATCTGTGCAGCGGGAACGACCTCGGACCTCCAGGGGCCGGGAAAACCACAGTCTCATGGGGCCGGACACTCAGGGTCAGGGGAAAATTCAATATATATCTGGTGATATCTCGGGTGCTATTACAGATAGCGCAATAAATCAAAGTGCATTGTCTGTAGGAGGCCCAGGCGAATGAATCTGGCCAGCGGGAACGACCTCGGACCACCAGGGGCCAAGAAAACCACCGTCTCATGGCGCCGGACACTCAGGGTCAGGGAAAAATCAAATATATATCTGGTGAAATCACGGGTGCTATTAGAGATAGCGCAATAAACCAAAGTGAATTATTTGCAGGAGGCCCTGGCGCATGCATCTGTGCAGCGGGAACGACCTCGGACCACCAGGGGACGAGAAAACCACCATCTCATGGGGCCGGACACTCAGGGTCAGGGAAAAATCAAATATATATCTGGTGATATCTCGGGTGCTATTACAGATTGCGCAATAAATCAAAGTGCATTGTCTGTAGGAGGCCCAGGCGAATGAATCTGGGCAGCGGGAACGACCTCGGACCACCAGGGGCCGAGAAAATCACCGTCTCATGGGGCCGGACATTCAGGGTCAGAGGAAAATCCAATATATATCTGGTGATATCTCAGGTGCTATTAGAGATAGCGCAATAAACCAAAGTGAATTATCTGTAGGAGGCCCTGGCGTATGAATCTGTGCAGCGGGAACGACCTCGGACCACCGGGGGCCGAGAAGACCACCGTGTCATGGGGCCGGACACTCAGGGCCAGGGAAAAATCCAATATATATCTGGTGATATCTCGGGTGCTATTAGAGATGGCGCAATAAACCAAACTGAATTATCTGCAGGAGGCCCTGGCGCATGCATCTGTGCTGCGGGAACGACCTCGGAACACCAGGGGCCGAGAAAACCACCGTCTCATGGGGCCGGACACTCAGGGTCAGGGAAAAATCAAATATATATCTGGTGATATCTCGGGTGCTATTACACATAGCGCAATAAACCAAAGTGAATTATCTGCAGGAGGCCCTGGCGCATGAATCTGTGCAGCGGGAACGACCTCGGATCACCAGGGTCCGAGAAAACCACCGTCTCATGGGGCCGGGCACCCAGGGTCGGGGAAAAATCCAATATACATCTGGTGATATCTCGGGTGCTATTACAGATAGCGCAATAAATCAAA
Source organism: Nomia melanderi (assembly GCF_051020985.1). NCBI lineage: Eukaryota > Metazoa > Arthropoda > Insecta > Hymenoptera > Halictidae > Nomia > Nomia melanderi. The sequence continues at coordinate 5,313,809 of NW_027475131.1, forward strand.
GTGCATCGTCTGTAGGAGGCCCAGGCGAATGAATCTGGGCAGCGGGAACGACCTCGGACCGCCAGGGGCCGAGAAAACCACCGTCTCATGGGGCCGGACATTCAGGGTCAGGGGAAAATCTAATATATATCTGGTGATATCTCGGGTGCTATTAGAGATACCGCAATAAACCAAAGTGAATTATCTGCAGGAGGCCCTGGCGCATGAATCTGTGCAGCGGGAACGACCTCGGATCACCAGGGTCCGAGAAAACCACCGTCTTATGTGGCCGGACACTCAGGGTCGGGGAAAAATCCAATATATATCTGGCTATATCTCGGGTGCTATTACAGATAGCGCAATAAATCAAAGTGCATGGTCTGTAGGATACCCTGGCGCATGAATCTGGCCAGCGGGAACGACCTCGGACCACCAGGGGCCGAGAAAACCACAGTCTCATGGGTCCGGACACTCAGGGTCAGGGAAAAATCCAATATATATCTGGTGATATCTCGGGTGCTATTAGAGATAGCGCAATAAACCAAAGTGAATTATCTGCAGGAGGCCCTGGCGCATGTATCTGTGCAGCGGGAACGACCTCGGATCACCAGGGTCCGAGAAAACCACCGTCTTATGGGGCCGGACACTCAGGGTCGGGGAAAAATCCAATATATATCCGGTGATATCTCGGGTGCTATTAGAGATAGAGCAATAAATCAAAGTGCATTGTCTGTAGGAGGCACTGCCGAATGAATCTGTGCAGCAGGAACGACCTCGGACCACCAGTGGCCGAGAAAGTTACAGATATTCGGAATCCGTCACCCAAGGTCATGTAAAAATTCAGCATATATCTGGTGATATCTCGGGTGCTATTAGAGATAGCGCGATAAATCAAAGTGAATTATCTGCAGGAGGCCCTGGCGCATGAATATGTGCAGCGGGAACGACCTCGGACACCAGGGGCCGAGAAAACCGCAGTCTCATGGGGCCGGACCCTCAGGGTCAGGGAAAAATCCAATATATATCTGGTGATATCTCGGGCGCTATTAGAGATAGCGCAATAAATCAAAGTGCATTGTCAGTAGGAGGCCGTGGCGCATGAATCTGGGCAGCGGGAACGACCTCGGACCAGCAGGGGCCGAGAAGACCACCGTCTCATGGGGCCGGCCACTCAGGGTCAGGGGAAAATCCAATATATATCTGGTGATATCTCGGGTGCTATTAGAGATAGAGCAATAAATCAAAGTGCATTGTCTGTGGGAGGCACTGGCGAATGAATCTGTGCAGCAGGAACGACCTCGGACCACCAGTGGCCGAGAAAATTACAGATATTCGGAATCCGTCACCCAAGGTCATGTAAAAATCCAGCATATATCTGGTGATATCTCGGGTGCTATTAGAGATAGCGCGATAAATCAAAGTGAATTATCTGCAGGAGGCCCTGGCGCATGAATGTGTGCAGCGGGAACGACCTCGGACCACCAGGGGCCGAGAAAACCGCAGTCTCATGGGGCCGGACACTCAGGGTCAGGGAAAAATCAAATATATATCTGGTGAAATCACGGGTGCTATTACAGATTGCGCAATAAATCAAAGTGCATTGTCTGTAGGAGGCCCAGGCGAATGAATCTGGGCAGCGGGAACGACCTCGGACCACCAGGGGCCGAGAAAATCACCGTCTCATGGGGCCGGACATTCAGGGTCAGAGGAAAATCCAATATATATCTGGTGATATCTCAGGTGCTATTAGAGATAGCGCAATAAACCAAAGTGAATTATCTGTAGGAGGCCCTGGCGCATGAATCTGTGCAGCGGGAACGACCTCGGACCACCGGGGGCCGAGAAGACCACCGTGTCGTGGGGCCGGACACTCAGGGCCAGGGAAAAATCCAATATATATCTGGTGATATCTCGGGTGCTATTAGAGATGGCGCAATAAACCAAAGTGAATTATCTGCAGGAGGCCCTGGCGCATGCATCTGTGCAGCGGGAACGACCTCGGACCACCAGGGGCCGAGAAAACCACCGTCTCATGGGGCCGGACACTCAGGGTCAGGGAAAAATCAAATATATATCTGGTGATATCTCGGGTGCTATTACAGATTGCGCAATAAATCAAAGTGCATTGTCTGTAGGAGGCCCAGGCGAATGAATCTGGGCAGCGGGAACGACCTCGGACCACCAGGGGCCGAGAAAATCACCGTCTCATGGGGCCGGACACCCAGGGTCGGGGAAAAATCCAATATATATCTGGTGATATCTCGGGTGCTATTACAGATAGCGCAATAAATCAAAGTGCATTGTCTGCAGGAGGCCCAGGCGAATGAATCTGGGCAGCGGGAACGACCTCGGACCACCAGGGGCCGAGAAAACCACCGTCTCATGGGGCCGGACATTCAGGGTCAGGGGAAAATCTAATATATATCTGGTGATATCTCGGGTGCTATTAGAGATACCGCAATAAACCAAAGTGAATTATCTGCAGGAGGCCCTAGCGCATGAATCTGTGCAGCGGGAACGACCTCGTATCACCAGGGTCCGAGAAAACCACCGTCTTATGGGGCCGGACACTCAGGGTCGGGGAAAAATCCAATATATATCTGGCGATATCTCGGGTGCTGTTACAGATAGCGCAATAAATCAAAGTGCATGGTCTGTAGGATACCCTGGCGCATGAATCTGGCCAGCGGGAACGATCTCGGACGACCAGGGGCCGAGAAAACCACAGTCTCATGGGTCCGGACACTCAGGGTCAGGGAAAAATCCAATATATATCTGGTGATATCTCGGGTGCTATTAGAGATAGCGCAATAAACCAAAGTGAATTATCTGCAGGAGGCCCTGGCGCATGAATCTGTGCAGCGGGAACGACCTCGGATCACCAGGGTCCGAGAAAACCACCGTCTTATGGGGCCGGACACTCAGGGTCGGGGAAAAATCCAATATATATCCGGTGATATCTCGGGTGCTATTAGAGATAGCGCGATAAATCAAAGTGAATTATCTGCAGGAGGCCCTGGCGCATGAATGTGTGCAGCGGGAACGACCTCGGACCACCAGGGGCCGAGAAAACCGCAGTCTCATGGGGCCGGACACTCAGGGTCAGGGAAAAATCAAATATATATCTGGTGAAATCACGGGTGCTATTACAGATTGCGCAATAAATCAAAGTGCATTGTCTGTAGGAGGCCCAGGCGAATGAATCTGGGCAGCGGGAACGACCTCGGACCACCAGGGGCCGAGAAAATCACCGTCTCATGGGGCCGGACATTCAGGGTCAGAGGAAAATCCAATATATATCTGGTGATATCTCAGGTGCTATTAGAGATAGCGCAATAAACCAAAGTGAATTATCTGTAGGAGGCCCTGGCGCATGAATCTGTGCAGCGGGAACGACCTCGGACCACCGGGGGCCGAGAAGACCACCGTGTCGTGGGGCCGGACACTCAGGGCCAGGGAAAAATCCAATATATATCTGGTGATATCTCGGGTGCTATTAGAGATGGCGCAATAAACCAAAGTGAATTATCTGCAGGAGGCCCTGGCGCATGCATCTGTGCAGCGGGAACGACCTCGGACCACCAGGGGCCGAGAAAACCACCGTCTCATGGGGCCGGACACTCAGGGTCAGGGAAAAATCAAATATATATCTGGTGATATCTCGGGTGCTATTACAGATTGCGCAATAAATCAAAGTGCATTGTCTGTAGGAGGCCCAGGCGAATGAATCTGGGCAGCGGGAACGACCTCGGACCACCAGGGGCCGAGAAAATCACCGTCTCATGGGGCCGGACACCCAGGGTCGGGGAAAAATCCAATATATATCTGGTGATATCTCGGGTGCTATTACAGATAGCGCAATAAATCAAAGTGCATTGTCTGCAGGAGGCCCAGGCGAATGAATCTGGGCAGCGGGAACGACCTCGGACCACCAGGGGCCGAGAAAACCACCGTCTCATGGGGCCGGACATTCAGGGTCAGGGGAAAATCTAATATATATCTGGTGATATCTCGGGTGCTATTAGAGATACCGCAATAAACCAAAGTGAATTATCTGCAGGAGGCCCTAGCGCATGAATCTGTGCAGCGGGAACGACCTCGTATCACCAGGGTCCGAGAAAACCACCGTCTTATGGGGCCGGACACTCAGGGTCGGGGAAAAATCCAATATATATCTGGCGATATCTCGGGTGCTGTTACAGATAGCGCAATAAATCAAAGTGCATGGTCTGTAGGATACCCTGGCGCATGAATCTGGCCAGCGGGAACGATCTCGGACGACCAGGGGCCGAGAAAACCACAGTCTCATGGGTCCGGACACTCAGGGTCAGGGAAAAATCCAATATATATCTGGTGATATCTCGGGTGCTATTAGAGATAGCGCAATAAACCAAAGTGAATTATCTGCAGGAGGCCCTGGCGCATGAATCTGTGCAGCGGGAACGACCTCGGATCACCAGGGTCCGAGAAAACCACCGTCTTATGGGGCCGGACACTCAGGGTCGGGGAAAAATCCAATATATATCTGGTGATATCTCGGGCGCTATTAGAGATAGCGCAATAAATCAAAGTGCATCGTCTGCAGGAGGCCCAGGCGAATGAATCTGGGCAGCGGGAACGACCTCGGACCACCAGGGGCCGAGAAAACCACCGTCTCATGGGGCCGGACATTCAGGGTCAGGGGAAAATCTAATATATATCTGGTGATATCTCGGGTGCTGTTAGAGATAGCGCAATAAATCAAAATGCATTGTCTGTAGGAGGCCCTGTCGCATGAATCTGGCCAGCGGGAACTACCTCGGACCACCAGCGGCCAAGAAAACCACCGTCTCATGGGGCCGGACACTCAGGCTCGGGGAAAAATCCAATATATATCTGGTGATATCTCGGGTGCTATTAGAGATAGCGCAATAAATCAAAGTGCATTGTCTGTAGGAGGCACTGGCGAATGAATCTGTGCAGCAGGAACGACCTCGGACCACCAGGGGTCGAGAAAATTATTGATATTCGGAATCCGTCACCCAAGGTCATGTAAAAATCCAGCATATATCTGGTGATATCTCGGGTGCTATTAGAGATAGCGCAATAAGCCAAAGGGAATTATCTGCAGGAGGCCCTGGCGCATGCATCTGTGCAGCGGGAACGACCTAGGACCACCAGGAGCTGAGAAAACCACCGTCTCATGGGGCCGGACACTCAGGGTCAGGGGAAAATCCAATATATATCTGGTGATATCTCGGGTGCTATTACAGAGAGCGCAACAAATCAAAGTGCGTTGTCTGTAGAAGGCCCTGGCGCATGAATCTGTGCAGCGGGAACGACCTCGGACCACTAGGGGCCGAGAAAACCACAATCCCATGGGGCCGGACACTCAGGGTCAGGGGAAAATCCAATATATATCTGGTGATATCTCGGGTGCTATTAGAGATAGCGCAATAAACCAAGTGAGTTATCTGCAGGGGTCCCTGGCGCCTGAATCTGGGAAGCGGGAGCGTCCTCGGACCACCAGGGGCCGAGAAAACCACCGTCTCATGGGGCCGGACACCCAGAGTCAGGGGAAAATCCAATATATATCTGGTGATATCTCGGGTGCTATTAGAGATAGCGCAATAAACCGCAGTGAATTATCTGCAGGAGGCCCTAGCGCATGAATCTGTGCAGCGGGAACGACCTCGGACCACCAGGGGCCGAGAAGACCACCGTCTCATGGGGCCGGCCACTCAGGGTCAGGGGAAAATCCAATATTTATCTGGTGATATCTCGGGTGCTAGTAGAGATAGCGCAATAAGCCAAAGGGAATTATCTGCAGGAGGCCCTGGCGCATGCATCTGTGCAGCGGGAACGACCTAGGACCACCAGGGGCCGAGAAAACCACCGTCTCATGGGGCCGGACACTCAGGGTCAGGGAAAAATCCAATATATATCTGGTGATATCTCGGGTGCTATTACAGATAGCGCAATAAATCAAAGTGCGTTGTCTGTAGGAGGCTCTGGCGCATGAATCTGTGCAGCGGGAACGACCTCGGACCACTAGGGGCCGAGAAAACCACAGTCTCATGGGGCCGGACACTCAGGGTCAGGGGAAAATCCAATATATATCTGGTGATATCTCGGGTGCTATTATTGATAGCTCAATTATCCAAGTGAGTTATCTGCAGGAGTCCCTGGCGCCTGAATCTGGGAAGCGGGAGCGTCCTCGGACCACCAGGGGCCGAGAAAACCACCGTCTCATGGGGCCGGACACCCAGATTCAGGGGAAAATCCAATATATATCTGGTGATATCTCGGGTGCTATTAGAGATAGCGCAATAAACCAAAGTGAATTATCTGCAGGAGGCCCTAGCGCATGAATCTGTGCAGCGGGAACGACCTCGGTCCACCAGGGGCCGAGAAAACCACCGTCTCATGGGGCTGGACACTCAGGGTGAGGGAAATATCCAATATATATCTGGTGATATCTCGGGTGCTGTTACAGATAGCGCAATAAATCAAAGTGCATTGTCTGTAGGAGGCCGTGGCGCATGAATCTGGGCAGCGGGAACGACCTCGGACCACCAGGGGCCGAGAAGACCACCGTGTCATGGGTCCGGCCACTCTGGGTCAGGGGAAAATCCAATATTTATCTGGTGATATCTCGGGTGCTATTAGAGATAGCGCAATAAGCCAAAGTGAATTATCTGCAGGAGGCCCTGGCGCATGAATCTGTGCAGCGGGAACGACCTCGGACCACCAGGGTCCGAGAAAACCACCGTCTCATGGGGCCGGGCACTCAGGGTCAGGGAAAAATCTAACATATATCTGGTGATATCTCGGGTGCTATTAGAGGTAGCGCAATAAACCAAAGTGAATTATCTGCAGGAGGCCCTGGCGCATGAATCTGTGCAGCGGGAACGACCTCGGATCACCAGGGTCCGAGAAAACCACCGTCTCATGGGGCCGGACACCCAGGGTCGGGGAAAAATCCAATATGTATCCGTTGATATCTCGGGTGCTACTACAGATAGCGCAATAAATCAAAGTGCATTGTCTGTAGAAGGCCCAGGCGAATGAATCTGGGCAGCGGGAACGACCTCGGACCACCAGGGGCCGAGAAAACCACCGTCTCATGGGGCCGGACACTCAGGGTCGGGGAAAAATCCAATATATATCTGGTGATATCTCGGGTGCTATTACAGATAGCGCAATAAACCAAAGTGAATTATCTGCAGGAGTCCCTGGCGCATGAATCTGTGCAGCTGGAACGACCTCGCACCACCAGGGGCCGAGAAAACCACCGTCTCATGGGGCCGGACACTCAGGGTCAGGGGAAAATCCAATATATATCTGGTGATATCTCGGGTGCTATTACAGATAGCGCAATAAACCAAAGTGCATTGTCTGTAGGAGGCCCAGGCGAATGAATCTGTGCAGCGGGAACGATCTCGGACAACCAGGGGCCGAGAAAATTACAGATATTCGGAATCCGTCACCCAAGGTCATGTAAAAATCCAGCATATATCTGGTGATATCTCGGGTGCTATTACAGATAGCCTAATAACCCAAAGTGCATTGTCTGTAGGAGGCCCTGGCGCATGAATCTGGGCAGCGGGAACGACCTCGGACCACCAGGGACCGAGAAGATCACCGTCTCATGGAGCCGGACACCCAGGGTCAGGGAAAAAACCAATATATATCTGGTGATATCTCGGGTGCTATTACAGATAGCGCAATAAATCAATGTGCATTGTCTGTAGGAGGCCCAGGCGAATGAATCTGTGCAGCGGGAACGACCTCGGACCACCAGGGGCCGAGAAAACCACCGTCTCATGGGTCCGGACACTCAGGGTCAGGGGAAAATCCAATATATATCTGGTGATATCTCGGGTGCTATTACAGATAGCGCAATAAACCAAAGTGCATTGTCTGTAGGAGGCCCTTGCGAATGAATCTGTGCCGCAGGATCGACCTCGGACCACCAGTGGCCGAGAAAATTACAGATATTCGAAATCCGTCACCCAAGGTCATGTAAAAATCCAGCAAATATCTGGTGATATCTCGGGTGCTATTAGAGATAGCGCAATAAACCAAAGTGCATTGTCTGTAGGAGGCCCTGGCGCATGAATCCGGGCAGCGGGAACGACGTCGGGCCACCAGGGGCCGAGAAAACCACCGACTCACGGGGCCGGACACTCAGGGTCAGGGGAAAATCCAATATATATTTGGTGATATCTCGGGTGCTATTACAGATAGCGCAATAAACCAAAGTGCATTGTCTGTAGGAGGCCGAGGCGCATGAATCTGGCCAGCGGGAACGACCTCGGACCACCAGGGGCCGAGAAAACCATCGTCTCATGGGTCCGGACACTCAGGGTCAGGGGAAAATCCAATATATATCTGGTGAAATCACGGGTGCTATTAGAGATAGCGCAATAAACCAAAGTGAATTATTTGCAGGAGGCCCTGGCGCATGCATCTGTGCAGCGGGAACGACCTCGGACCACCAGGGGACGAGAAAACCGCCATCTCATGGGGCCGGACACTCAGGGTCAGGTAAAAATCAAATATATATCTGGTGATATCTCGGGTGCTATTACAGATTGCGCAATAAATCAAAGTGCATTGTCTGTAGGAGGCCCAGGCGAATGAATCTGGGCAGCGGGAACGACATCGGACCACCAGGGGCCGAGAAAATCACCGTCTCTTGGGGCCGGACATTCAGGGTCAGGGGAAAATCCAATATATATCTGGTGATATCTCAGGTGCTATTAGAGATAGCGCAATAAACCAAAGTGAATTATCTGCAGGAGGCCCTGGCGCATGAATCTGTGCAGCGGGAACGACCTCGGACCACCGGGGGCCGAGAAGACCACCGTGTCATGGGGCCGGACACTCAGGGCCAGGGAAAAATCCAATATATAAATGGTGATATCTCGGGTGCTATTAGAGATGGCGCAATAAACCAAAGTGAATTATCTGCAGGAGGCCCTGGCGCATGCATCTGTGCAGCGGGAACGACCTCGGACCACCAGGGGCCGAGAAAACCACCGTCTCATGGGGCCGGACACTCAGGGTCAGGGAAAAATCAAATATATATCTGGTGATATCTCGGGTGCTATTAGAGATAGCGCAATAAACCAAAGTGAATTATCTGCAGGAGGCCCTGGCGCATGAATCTGTGCAGCGGGAACGACCTCGGATCACCAGGGTCCGAGAAAACCACCGTCTCATGGGGCCGGACACCCAGGGTCGGGGAAAAATCCAAAATATATCTGGTGATATCTCGGGTGCTATTACAGATAGCGCAATAAACCAAAGTGCATTGTCTGTAGGGGGCCCTGGCGCATGAATCTGGGCAGCGGGAACGACCTAGGACCACCAGGGGCCGAGAAAACCACCGACTCACGGGGCCGGACACTCAGGGTCAGGGGAAAATCCAATATATATCTGGTGATATCTCGGGTGCTATTAGAGACAGCGCAATAAACAAAAGTGAATTATCTGTAGGAGGCACTGGCGAATGAATCTGTGCAGCAGGAAAGACCTCGGACCACCAGTGGCCGAGAAAATTACAGATATTCGGAATCCGTCACCCAAGGTCATGTAAAATTCCAGCATATATCTGGTGATATCTCGGGTGCTATTAGAGATAGCACGATAAATCAAAGTGAATTATCTGCAGGAGGCCCTGGCGCATGAATGTGTGCAGTGGGAACGACCTCGGACCACCAGGGGCCGAGAAAACCGCAGTCTCATGGGGCCGGACCCTCAGGGTCAGGGAAAAATCCAATATATATCTGGTGATATCTCGGGCGCTATTAGAGATAGCGCAATAAACCAAAGTGGATTATCTGCAGGAGGCCCTGGCGCATGAATCTGTGCAGCGGGAACGACCTCGGTCCACCAGGGGCCGAGAAAACCACCGTCTCATGGGGCCGGACACTCAGGGTCAGGGAAAAATCCAATATATATCTGGTGATATCTCGGGTGCTATTGCAGATAGGGCAACAAATCAAAGTGCATTGTCTGTAGGAGGCCCTGGCGCATGAATCTGGGCAGCGGGACCGACCTCAGACCACCAGCGGCCGAGAAAACAACCGTCTCATGGGCCGGACACTCAGGGTCGGGGAAAAATCCAATATATATCTGGTGATATCTCGGGTGCTGTTAGAGATAGCGCAATAAATCAAAATGCATTGTCTGTAGGAGGCCCTGTCGCATGAATCTGGCCAGCGGGAACTACCTCGGACCACCAGCGGCCAAGAAAACCACCGTCTCATGGGGCCGGACACTCAGGCTCGGGGAAAAATCCAATATATATCTGGTGATATCTCGGGTGCTATTAGAGATAGCGCAATAAATCAAAGTGCATTGTCTGTAGGAGGCACTGGCGAATGAATCTGTGCAGCAGGAACGACCTCGGACCACCAGGGGTCGAGAAAATTATTGATATTCGGAATCCGTCACCCAAGGTCATGTAAAAATCCAGCATATATCTGGTGATATCTCGGGTGCTATTAGAGATAGCGCAATAAGCCAAAGGGAATTATCTGCAGGAGGCCCTGGCGCATGCATCTGTGTAGCGGGAACGACCTAGGACCACCAGGAGCTGAGAAAACCACCGTCTCATGGGGCCGGACACTCAGGGTCAGGGGAAAATCCAATATATATCTGGTGATATCTCGGGTGCTATTAGAGATACCGCAATAAACCAAAGTGAATTATCTGCAGGAGGCCCTGGCGCATGAATCTTTGCAGCGGGAACGACCTCGGATCACCAGGGTCCGAGAAAACCACCGTCTCATGGGGCCGGACACTCAGGGTCGGGGAAAAATCCAATATATATCTGGCTATATCTCGGGTGCTATTACAGATAGCGCAATAAATCAAAGTGCATGGTCTGTAGGATACCCTGGCGCATGAATCTGGCCAGCGGGAACGACCTCGGACCACCAGGGGCCGAGAAAACCACAGTCTCATGGGTCCGGACACTCAGGGTCAGGGAAAAATCCAATATATATCTGGTGATATCTCGGGTGCTATTAGAGATAGCGCAATAAACCAAAGTGAATTATCTGCAGGAGGCCCTGGCGCATGTATCTGTGCAGCGGGAACGACCTCGGATCACCAGGGTCCGAGAAAACCACCGTCTTATGGGGCCGGACACTCAGGGTCGGGGAAAAATCCAATATATATCCGGTGATATCTCGGGTGCTATTAGAGATAGAGCAATAAATCAAAGTGCATTGTCTGTAGGAGGCACTGCCGAATGAATCTGTGCAGCAGGAACGACCTCGGACCACCAGTGGCCGAGAAAGTTACAGATATTCGGAATCCGTCACCCAAGGTCATGTAAAAATTCAGCATATATCTGGTGATATCTCGGGTGCTATTAGAGATAGCGCGATAAATCAAAGTGAATTATCTGCAGGAGGCCCTGGCGCATGAATATGTGCAGCGGGAACGACCTCGGACCACCAGGGGCCGAGAAAACCGCAGTCTCATGGGGCCGGACCCTCAGGGTCAGGGAAAAATCCAATATATATCTGGTGAAATCACGGGTGCTATTACAGATTGCGCAATAAATCAAAGTGCATTGTCTGTAGGAGGCCCAGGCGAATGAATCTGGGCAGCGGGAACGACCTCGGACCACCAGGGGCCGAGAAAATCACCGTCTCATGGGGCCGGACATTCAGGGTCAGAGGAAAATCCAATATATATCTGGTGATATCTCAGGTGCTATTAGAGATAGCGCAATAAACCAAAGTGAATTATCTGTAGGAGGCCCTGGCGCATGAATCTGTGCAGCGGGAACGACCTCGGACCACCGGGGGCCGAGAAGACCACCGTGTCATGGGGCCGGACACTCAGGGCCAGGGAAAAATCCAATATATATCTGGTGATATCTCGGGTGCTATTAGAGATGGCGCAATAAACCAAAGTGAATTATCTGCAGGAGGCCCTGGCGCATGAATCTGTGCAGCGGGAACGACCTCGGATCACCAGGGTCCGAGAAACCCACCGTCTCATGGGGCCGGACACCCAGGGTCGGGGAAAAATCCAATATATATCTGGTGATATCTCGGGTGCTATTACAGATAGCGCAATAAATCAAAGTGCATTGTCTGCAGGAGGCCCAGGCGAATGAATCTGGGCAGCGGGAACGACCTCGGACCACCAGGGGCCGAGAAAACCACCGTCTCATGGGGCCGGACATTCAGGGTCAGGGGAAAATCTAATATATATCTGGTGATATCTCGGGTGCTATTAGAGATAGAGCAATAAATCAAAGTGCATTGTCTGTAGGAGGCACTGGCGAATGAATCTGTGCAGCAGGAACGACCTCGGACCACCAGTGGCCGAGAAAATTACAGATATTCGGAATCCGTCACCCAAGGTCATGTAAAAATCCAGCATATATCTGGTGATATCTCGGGTGCTATTAGAGATAGCGCGATAAATCAAAGTGAATTATCTGCAGGAGGCCCTGGCGCATGAATGTGTGCAGTGGGAACGACCTCGGACCACCAGGGGCCGAGAAAACCGCAGTCTCATGGGGCCGGACCCTCAGGGTCAGGGAAAAATCCAATATATATCTGGTGATATCTCGGGCGCTATTAGAGATAGCGCAATAAACCAAAGTGGATTATCTGCAGGAGGCCCTGGCGCATGAATCTGTGCAGCGGGAACGACCTCGGTCCACCAGGGGCCGAGAAAACCACCGTCTCATGGGGCCGGACACTCAGGGTCAGGGAAAAATCCAATATATATCTGGTGATATCTCGGGTGCTATTAGAGATAGCGCAATAAACCAAAGTGAATTATCTGCAGGAGGCCCTGGCGCATGCATCTGTGCAGCGGGAACGACCTCCGACCACCAGGGGCCAAGTAAACCACCGTCTCATAGGGCCGGACACTCAGGGTCAGGGAAAAATCCAATATATATCTGGTGATATCTCGGGTGCTATTGCAGATAGGGCAACAAATCAAAGTGCATTGTCTGTAGGAGGCCCTGGCGCATGAATCTGTGCAGCGGGAACGACCTCGGATCACCAGGGTCCGAGAAACCCACCGTCTCCTGGGGCCGGACACCCAGGGTCGGGGAAAAATCCAATATATATCTGGTGATATCTCGGGTGCTATTACAGATAGCGCAATAAATCAAAGTGCATCGTCTGCAGGAGGCCCAGGCGAATGAATCTGGGCAGCGGGAACGACCTCGGACCACCAGGGGCCGAGAAAACCACCGTCTCATGGGGCCGGACATTCAGGGTCAGGGGAAAATCTAATATATATCTGGTGATATCTCGGGTGCTGTTAGAGATAGCGCAATAAATCAAAATGCATTGTCTGTAGGAGGCCCTGTCGCATGAATCTGGCCAGCGGGAACTACCTCGGACCACCAGCGGCCAAGAAAACCACCGTCTCATGGGGCCGGACACTCAGGCTCGGGGAAAAATCCAATATATATCTGGTGATATCTCGGGTGCTATTAGAGATAGCGCAATAAATCAAAGTGCATTGTCTGTAGGAGGCACTGGCGAATGAATCTGTGCAGCAGGAACGACCTCGGACCACCAGGGGTCGAGAAAATTATTGATATTCGGAATCCGTCACCCAAGGTCATGTAAAAATCCAGCATATATCTGGTGATATCTCGGGTGCTATTAGAGATAGCGCAATAAGCCAAAGGGAATTATCTGCAGGAGGCCCTGGCGCATGCATCTGTGCAGCGGGAACGACCTAGGACCACCAGGAGCTGAGAAAACCACCGTCACATGGGGCCGGACACTCAGGGTCAGGGGAAAATCCAATATATATCTGGTGATATCTCGGGTGCTATTACAGAGAGCGCAACAAATCAAAGTGCGTTGTCTGTAGAAGGCCCTGGCGCATGAATCTGTGCAGCGGGAACGACCTCGGACCACTAGGGGCCGAGAAAACCACAATCCCATGGGGCCGGACACTCAGGGTCAGGGGAAAATCCAATATATATCTGGTGATATCTCGGGTGCTATTAGAGATAGCGCAATAAACCAAGTGAGTTATCTGCAGGGGTCCCTGGCGCCTGAATCTGGGAAGCGGGAGCGTCCTCGGACCACCAGGGGCCGAGAAAACCACCGTCTCATGGGGCCGGACAACCAGAGTCAGGGGAAAATCCAATATATATCTGGTGATATCTCGGGTGCTATTAGAGATAGCGCAATAAACCGCAGTGAATTATCTGCAGGAGGCCCTAGCGCATGAATCTGTGCAGCGGGAACGACCTCGGTCCACCAGGGGCCGAGAAAACCACCGTCTCATGGGGCTGGACACTCAGGGTGAGGGAAATATCCAATATATATCTGGTGATATCTCGGGTGCTATTACAGATAGCGCAATAAATCAAAGTTCATTGTCTGTAGGAGGCCGTGGCGCATGAATCTGGGCAGCGGGAACGACCTCGGACCACCAGGGGCCGAGAAGACCACCGTCTCATGGGGCCGGCCACTCAGGGTCAGGGGAAAATCCAATATTTATCTGGTGATATCTCGGGTGCTAGTAGAGATAGCGCAATAAGCCAAAGGGAATTATCTGCAGGAGGCCCTGGCGCATGCATCTGTGCAGCGGGAACGACCTAGGACCACCAGGGGCCGAGAAAACCACCGTCTCATGGGGCCGGACACTCAGGGTCAGGGAAAAATCCAATATATATCTGGTGATATCTCGGGTGCTATTACAGATAGCGCAATAAATCAAAGTGCGTTGTCTGTAGGAGGCTCTGGCGCATGAATCTGTGCAGCGGAAACGACCTCGGACCACTAGGGGCCGAGAAAACCACAGTCTCATGGGGCCGGACACTCAGGGTCAGGGGAAAATCCAATATATATCTGGTGATATCTCGGGTGCTATTATTGATAGCTCAATTATCCAAGTGAGTTATCTGCAGGAGTCCCTGGCGCCTGAATCTGGGAAGCGGGAGCGTCCTCGGACCACCAGGGGCCGAGAAAACCACCGTCTCATGGGGCCGGACACCCAGATTCAGGGGAAAATCCAATATATATCTGGTGATATCTCGGGTGCTATTAGAGATAGCGCAATAAACCAAAGTGAATTATCTGCAGGAGGCCCTAGCGCATGAATCTGTGCAGCGGGAACGACCTCGGTCCACCAGGGGCCGAGAAAACCACCGTCTCATGGGGCTGGACACTCAGGGTGAGGGAAATATCCAATATATATCTGGTGATATCTCGGGTGCTGTTACAGATAGCGCAATAAATCAAAGTGCATTGTCTGTAGGAGGCCGTGGCGCATGAATCTGGGCAGCGGGAACGACCTCGGACCACCAGGGGCCGAGAAGACCACCGTCTCATGGGGCCGGCCACTCTGGGTCAGGGGAAAATCCAATATTTATCTGGTGATATCTCGGGTGCTATTAGAGATAGCGCAATAAGCCAAAGTGAATTATCTGCAGGAGGCCCTGGCGCATGAATCTGTGCAGCGGGAACGACCTCGGACCACCAGGGTCCGAGAAAACCACCGTCTCATGGGGCCGGGCACCCAGGGTCAGGGAAAAATCCAATATATATCTGGTGATATCTCGGGTGCTATAACAGATAGCGCAATAAATCAATGTGCATTGTCTGTAGGAGGCCCAGGCGAATGAATCTGTGCAGCGGGAACGACCTCGGACCACCAGGGGCCGAGAAAACCACCGTCTCATGGGTCCGGACACTCAGGGTCAGGGGAAAATCCAATATATATCTGGTGATATCTCGGGTGCTATTACAGATAGCGCAATAAACCAAAGTGCATTGTCTGTAGGAGGCCCTTGCGAATGAATCTGTGCCGCAGGAACGACCTCGGACCACCAGTGACCGAGAAAATTACAGATATTCGGAATCCGTCACGCAAGGTCATGTAAAAATCCAGCAAATATCTGGTGATATCTCGGGTGCTATTAGAGATAGCGCAATAAACCAAAGTGCATTGTCTGTAGGAGGCCCTGGCGCATGAATCCGGGCAGCGGGAACGACGTCGGGCCACCAGGGGCCGAGAAAACCACCGACTCACGGGGCCGGACACTCAGGGTCAGGGGAAAATCCAATATATATTTGGTGATATCTCGGGTGCTATTACAGATAGCGCAATAAACCAAAGTGCATTGTCTGTAGGAGGCCGAGGCGCATGAATCTGGCCAGCGGGAACGACCTCGGACCACCAGGGTCCGAGAAAACCACCGTCTCATGGGGCCGGACACTCAGGGTCGGGGAAAAATCCAATATATATCTGGTGATATCTCGGGTGCTATTACAGATAGCGCAATAAACCAAAGTGAATTATCTGCAGGAGGCCCTGGCGCATGAATCTGTGCAGCTGGAACGACCTCGCACCACCAGGGGCCGAGAAAACCACCGTCTCATGGGGCCGGACACTCAGGGTCAGGGGAAAATCCAATATATATCTGGTGATATCTCTGGTGCTATTACAGATAGCGCAATAAACCAAAGTGCATTGTCTGTAGGAGGCCCAGGCGAATGAATCTGTGCAGCGGGAACGACCTCGGACCACCAGGGGCCGAGAAAATTACAGATATTCGGAATCCGTCACCCAAGGTCATGTAAAAATCCAGCATATATCTGGTGATATCTCGGGTGCTATTACAGATAGCCTAATAACCCAAAGTGCATTATCTGTAGGAGGCCCTGGCGCATGAATCTGTGCCGCAGGCACGACCTCGGACCACCAGTGGCCGAGAAAATTACAGATATTCGGAATCCGTCACCCAAGGTCATGTAAAAATCCAGCATATATCTGGTGATATCTCGGGTGCTATTACAGATAGCGCAATAAACCAAAGTGCATTGTCTGTAGGAGGCCCTGGCGCATGCATCTGTGCAGCGGGAACGACCTCGGACCACCAGGGGCCAAGAAAACCACCGTCTCATGGCGCCGGACACTCAGGGTCAGGGAAAAATCAAATATATATCTGGTGAAATCACGGGTGCTATTAGAGATAGCGCAATAAACCAAAGTGAATTATTTGCAGGAGGCCCTGGCGCATGCATCTGTGCAGCGGGAACGACCTCGGACCACCAGGGGACGAGAAAACCACCATCTCATGGGGCCGGACACTCAGGGTCAGGGAAAAATCAAATATATATCTGGTGATATCTCGGGTGCTATTACAGATTGCGCAATAAATCAAAGTGCATTGTCTGTAGGAGGCCCAGGCGAATGAATCTGGGCAGCGGGAACGACATCGGACCACCAGGGGCCGAGAAAATCACCGTCTCATGGGGCCGGACATTCAGGGTCAGGGGAAAATCCAATATATATCTCGTGATATCTCAGGTGCTATTAGAGATAGCGCAATAAACCAAAGTGAATTATCTGCAGGAGGCCCTGGCGCATGAATCTGTGCAGCGGCAACGACCTCGGACAACCGGGGGCCGAGAAGACCACCGTGTCATGGGGCCGGACACTCAGGGTTAGGGGAAAATCCAATATATATCTGGTGAAATCACGGGTGCTATTAGAGATAGCGCAATAAACCAAAGTGAATTATCTGCAGGAGGCCCTTGCGAATGAATCTGTACCGCAGGAACGACCTCGGACCACCAGTGGCCGAGAAAATTACAGATATTCGGAATCCGTCACCCAAGGTCATGTAAAAATCCAGCAAATATCTGGTGATATCTCGGGTGCTATTTGAGATAGCGCAATAAATCAAAGTGCATTGTCTGTAGGAGGCCCTGGCGCATGAATACGGGCAGCGGGAAGGACCTCCTACCACCAGGAGCCGAGAAAACCACCGACTCACGGGGCCGGACACTCAGGGTCAGGGGAAAATCCAATATATATCTGGTGATATCTCGGGTGCTATTAGAGATAGCGCAATAAACCAAAGTGAATTATCTGCAGGAGGCCCTGGCGCATGAATCTGCGCAGCGGGAACGACCTCGGACCAGCAGGGGCCGAGAAAACCACCGTCTCATGGGTCCGGACACTCAGGGTCAGGGGAAAATCCAATATATATCTGGTGATATCTCGGGTGCTATTACAGATAGCGCAATAAATCAAAGTGCATTGTCTGTAGGAGGCCCAGGCGAATGAATCTGGCCAGCAGGAACGATCTCCGACCACCAGGGGCCGAGAAAACCACCGTCTCATGGGGCCGGGCACTCAGGGTCAGGGGAAAATCCAATATATATCTGGTGATATCTCGGGTGCTATTACAGATAGCGCAATAAATCAAAGTGCATTGTCTGTAGGAGGCACTGGCGAATGAATCTGTGCCGCAGGAACGACCTCGGACCACCAGTGGCCGAGAAAATTAAAGATATTCGGAATCCGTCACCCAAGGTCATGTAAAAATCCAGTATATATCTGGTGATATCTCGGGTGCTATTACAGATAGCGCAATAAACCAAAGCGCATTGTCTGTAGGAGGCCCTGGCGCATGAATCTGGGCAGCGGGAACGGCGTCGGACCACCAGGGGACGAGAAAATCACCGTCTCATGGGGCCGGACACTCAGGGTCAGGGGAAAATCCAATATATATCTGGTGATATCTCGGGTGCTATTACAGATAGCCCAACAAATCAAAGTGCATTGTCTGTAGGAGGCCCTGCCGCATGAATCTGTGCAGCGGGAACGACCACGGACCACCAGGGGCCGGGAAAACCACAGTCTCATGGGGCCGGACACTCAGGGTCAGGGGAAAATTCAATATATATCTGGTGATATCTCGGGTGCTATTAGAGATAGCGCAATAAATCAAAGTGCATTGTCTGTAGGAGGCACTGGCGAATGAATCTGTGCCGCAGGCACGACCTCGGACCACCAGTGGCCGAGAAAATTACAGATATTCGGAATCCGTCACCCAAGGTCATGTAAAAATCCAGCATATATCTGGTGATATCTCGGGTGCTATTACAGATAGCGCAATAAACCAAAGTGCATTGTCTGTAGGAGGCCCTGGCGCATGCATCTGTGCAGCGGGAACGACCTCGGACCACCAGGGGCCAAGAAAACCACCGTCTCATGGCGCCGGACACTCAGGGTCAGGGAAAAATCAAATATATATCTGGTGAAATCACGGGTGCTATTAGAGATAGCGCAATAAACCAAAGTGAATTATTTGCAGGAGGCCCTGGCGCATGCATCTGTGCAGCGGGAACGACCTCGGACCACCAGGGGACGAGAAAACCACCATCTCATGGGGCCGGACACTCAGGGTCAGGGAAAAATCAAATATATATCTGGTGATATCTCGGGTGCTATTACAGATTGCGCAATAAATCAAAGTGCATTGTCTGTAGGAGGCCCAGGCGAATGAATCTGGGCAGCGGGAACGACATCGGACCACCAGGGGCCGAGAAAATCACCGTCTCATGGGGCCGGACATTCAGGGTCAGGGGAAAATCCAATATATATCTCGTGATATCTCAGGTGCTATTAGAGATAGCGCAATAAACCAAAGTGAATTATCTGCAGGAGGCCCTGGCGCATGAATCTGTGCAGCGGGAACGACCTCGGACCACCGGGGGCCGAGAAGACCACCGTGTCATGGGGCCGGACACTCAGGGCCAGGGAAAAATCCAATATATATCTGGTGATATCTCGGGTGCTATTAGAGATGGCGCAATAAACCAAAGTGAATTATCTGCAGGAGGTCCTGGCGCATGCATCTGTGCAGCGGGAACGACCTCGGACCACCAGGGGCCGAGAAAACCACCGTCTCATGGGGCCGGACACTCAGGGTTAGGGGAAAATCCAATATATATCTGGTGATATCTCGGGTGCTATTACAGATAGCGCAATAAACCAAAGTGAATTATCTGCAGGAGGCCCTTGCGAATGAATCTGTACCGCAGGAACGACCTCGGACCACCAGTGGCCGAGAAAATTACAGATATTCGGAATCCGTCACCCAAGGTCATGTAAAAATCCAGCAAATATCTGGTGATATCTCGGGTGCTATTTGAGATAGCGCAATAAATCAAAGTGCATTGTCTGTAGGAGGCCCTGGCGCATGAATACGGGCAGCGGGAAGGACCTCCTACCACCAGGGGCCGAGAAAACCACCGACTCACGGGGCCGGACACTCAGGGTCAGGGGAAAATCCAATATATATTTGGAGATATCTCGGGTGCTATTACAGATAGCGCAATAAACCAAAGTGCATTGTCTGTAGAAGGCCCAGGCGAATGAATCTGGGCAGCGGGAACGACCTCGGAAAACCAGGGGCCGAGAAAACCACCGTCTCATGGGGCCGGACACTCAGGGTCGGTGAAAAATCCAATATATATCTGGTGATATCTCGGGTGCTATTACAGATAGCGCAATAAACCAAAGTGAATTATCTGCAGGAGGCCCTGGCGCATGAATCTGTGCAGCTGGAACGACCTCGCACCACCAGGGGCCGAGAAAACCACCGTCTCATGGGGCCGGACACTCAGGGTCAGGGGAAAATCCAATATATATCTGGTGATATCTCGGGTGCTATTACAGATAGCGCAATAAACCAAAGTGAATTATCTGCAGGAGGCCCTGGCGCATGAATCTGTGCAGCTGGAACGACCTCGCACCACCAGGGGCCGAGAAAACCACCGTCTCATGGGGCCGGACACTCAGGGTCAGGGGAAAATCCAATATATATCTGGTGATATCTCGGGTGCTATTACAGATAGCGCAATAAACCAAAGTGAATTATCTGCAGGAGGCCCTGGCGCATGAATCTGTGCAGCGGGAACGACCTCGGACCACCAGGGTCCGAGAAAACCACCGTCCCATGGGGCCGGGCACTCAGGGTCAGGGAAAAATCTAACTT
This sequence comes from Nomia melanderi, assembly GCF_051020985.1. Classification (NCBI taxonomy): domain Eukaryota; kingdom Metazoa; phylum Arthropoda; class Insecta; order Hymenoptera; family Halictidae; genus Nomia; species Nomia melanderi. The sequence continues at coordinate 5,334,579 of NW_027475131.1, forward strand.
ATATCAGGTGATATCTTGGGTGCTATTAGAGGTAGCGCAATAAACCAAAGTGAATTATCTGCAGGAGGCCCTGGCGAATGAATCTGTGCAGCGGGAGCGACCTCGGATCACCAGGGTCCGAGAAAACAACCGTCTCATGGGGCCGGACACCCAGGGTCGGGGAAAAATCCAATATGTATCCGTTGATATCTCGGGTGCTACTACAGATAGCGCAATAAATCAAAGTGCATTGTCTGTAGAAGGCCCAGGCGAATGAATCTGGGCAGCGGGAACGACCTCGGACCACCAGGGGCCGAGAAAACCACCGTCTCATGGGGCCGGACACTCAGGGTCGGGGAAAAATCCAATATATATCTCGTGATATCTCAGGTGCTATTAGAGATAGCGCAATAAACCAAAGTGAATTATCTGCAGGAGGCCCTGGCGCATGAATCTGTGCAGCTGGAACGACCTCGCACCACCAGGGGCCGAGAAGACCACCGTGTCATGGGGCCGGACACTCAGGGCCAGGGAAAAATCCAATATATATCTGGTGATATCTCGGGTGCTATTAGAGATGGCGCAATAAACCAAAGTGAATTATCTGCAGGAGGTCCTGGCGCATGCATCTGTGCAGCGGGAACGACCTCGGACCACCAGGGGCCGAGAAAACCACCGTCTCATGGGGCCGGACACTCAGGGTTAGGGGAAAATCCAATATATATCTGGTGATATCTCGGGTGCTATTACAGATAGCGCAATAAACCAAAGTGAATTATCTGCAGGAGGCCCTTGCGAATGAATCTGTACCGCAGGAACGACCTCGGACCACCAGTGGCCGAGAAAATTACAGATATTCGGAATCCGTCACCCAAGGTCATGTAAAAATCCAGCAAATATCTGGTGATATCTCGGGTGCTATTTGAGATAGCGCAATAAATCAAAGTGCATTGTCTGTAGGAGGCCCTGGCGCATGAATACGGGCAGCGGGAAGGACCTCCTACCACCAGGGGCCGAGAAAACCACCGACTCACGGGGCCGGACACTCAGGGTCAGGGGAAAATCCAATATATATTTGGAGATATCTCGGGTGCTATTACAGATAGCGCAATAAACCAAAGTGCATTGTCTGTAGAAGGCCCAGGCGAATGAATCTGGGCAGCGGGAACGACCTCGGAAAACCAGGGGCCGAGAAAACCACCGTCTCATGGGGCCGGACACTCAGGGTCGGTGAAAAATCCAATATATATCTGGTGATATCTCGGGTGCTATTACAGATAGCGCAATAAACCAAAGTGAATTATCTGCAGGAGGCCCTGGCGCATGAATCTGTGCAGCTGGAACGACCTCGCACCACCAGGGGCCGAGAAAACCACCGTCTCATGGGGCCGGACACTCAGGGTCAGGGGAAAATCCAATATATATCTGGTGATATCTCGGGTGCTATTACAGATAGCGCAATAAACCAAAGTGAATTATCTGCAGGAGGCCCTGGCGCATGAATCTGTGCAGCTGGAACGACCTCGCACCACCAGGGGCCGAGAAAACCACCGTCTCATGGGGCCGGACACTCAGGGTCAGGGGAAAATCCAATATATATCTGGTGATATCTCGGGTGCTATTACAGATAGCGCAATAAACCAAAGTGAATTATCTGCAGGAGGCCCTGGCGCATGAATCTGTGCAGCGGGAACGACCTCGGACCACCAGGGTCCGAGAAAACCACCGTCCCATGGGGCCGGGCACTCAGGGTCAGGGAAAAATCTAACTTATATCAGGTGATATCTTGGGTGCTATTAGAGGTAGCGCAATAAACCAAAGTGAATTATCTGCAGGAGGCCCTGGCGAATGAATCTGTGCAGCGGGAGCGACCTCGGATCACCAGGGTCCGAGAAAACAACCGTCTCATGGGGCCGGACACCCAGGGTCGGGGAAAAATCCAATATGTATCCGTTGATATCTCGGGTGCTACTACAGATAGCGCAATAAATCAAAGTGCATTGTCTGTAGAAGGCCCAGGCGAATGAATCTGGGCAGCGGGAACGACCTCGGACCACCAGGGGCCGAGAAAACCACCGTCTCATGGGGCCGGACACTCAGGGTCGGGGAAAAATCCAATATATATCTGGTGATATCTCGGGTGCTATTACAGATAGCGCAATAAACAAAAGTGAATTATCTGCAGGAGGCCCTGGCGCATGAATCTGTGCAGCTGGAACGACCTCGCACCACCAGGGGCCGAGAAAACCACCGTCTCATGGGGCCGGACACTCAGGGTCAGGGGAAAATCCAATATATATCTGGTGATATCTCGGGAGCTATTACAGATAGCGCAATAAACCAAAGTGCATTGTCTGTAGGAGGCCCAGGCGAATGAATCTGTGCAGCGGGAACGATCTCGGACCACCAGGGGCCGAGAAAATTACAGATATTCGGAATCCGTCACCCAAGGTCATGTAAAAATCCAGCATATATCTGGTGATATCTCGGGTGCTATTACAGATAGCCTAATAACCCAAAGTGCATTGTCTGTAGGAGGCCCTGGCGCATGAATCTGGGCAGCGGGAACGACCTCGGACCACCAGGGACCGAGAAAATCACCGTCTCATGGAGCCGGACACCCAGGGTCAGGGAAAAATCCAATATATATCTGGTGATATCTCGGGTGCTATTACAGATAGCGCAATAAATCAATGTGCATTGTCTGTAGGAGGCCCAGGCGAATGAATCTGTGCAGCGGGAACGACCTCGGACCACCAGGGGCCGAGAAAACCACCGTCTCATGGGTCCGGACACTCAGGGTCAGGGGAAAATCCAATATATATCTGGTGATATCTCGGGTGCTATTACAGATAGCGCAATAAACCAAAGTGCATTGTCTGTAGGAGGCCCTTGCGAATGAATCTGTGCCGCAGGAACGACCTCGGACCACCAGTGGCCGAGAAAATTACAGATATTCGGAATCCGTCACCCAAGGTCATGTAAAAATCCAGCAAATATCTGGTGATATCTCGGGTGCTATTAGAGATAGCGCAATAAACCAAAGTGCATTGTCTGTAGGAGGCCCTGGCGCATGAATCCGGGCAGCTGGAACGACGTCGGGCCACCAGGGGCCGAGAAAACCACCGACTCACGGGGCCGGACACTCAGGGTCAGGGGAAAATCCAATATATATTTGGTGATATCTCGGGTGCTATTACAGATAGCGCAATAAACCAAAGTGCATTGTCTGTAGGAGGCCGAGGCGCAAGAATCTGGCCAGCGGGAACGACCTCGGACCACCAGGGTCCGAGAAAACCACCGTCTCATGGGGCCGGACACTCAGGGTCGGGGAAAAATCCAATATATATCTGGTGATATCTCGGGTGCTATTACAGATAGCGCAATAAACCAAAGTGACTTATCTGCAGGAGGCCCTGGCGCATGAATCTGTGCAGCTGGAACGACCTCGCACCACCAGGGGCCGAGAAAACCACCGTCTCATGGGGCCGGACACTCAGGGTCAGGGGAAAATCCAATATATATCTGGTGATATCTCTGGTGCTATTACAGATAGCGCAATAAACCAAAGTGCATTGTCTGTAGGAGGCCCAGGCGAATGAATCTGTGCAGCGGGAACGACCTCGGACCACCAGGGGCCGAGAAAATTACAGATATTCGGAATCCGTCACCCAAGGTCATGTAAAAATCCAGCATATATCTGGTGATATCTCGGGTGCTGTTACAGATAGCCTAATAACCCAAAGTGCATTATCTGTAGGAGGCCCTGGCGCATGAATCTGGGCAGCGGGAACGACCTCGGACCACCAGGGACCGAGAAAATCACCGTCTCATGGAGCCGGACACTCAGGGTCAGGGGAAAATCCAATATATATCTGGTGACATCTCGGGTGCTATAAGAGATACCGCAATAAACCAAAGTGCATTGTCTGTAGGAGGCCGAGGCGCATGAATCTGGCCAGCGGGAACGACCTCGGACCACCAGGGGCCGAGAAAACCACGGTCTCATGGGTCCGGACACTCAGGGTCAGGGGAAAATCCAATATATATCTGGTGATATCTCGGGTGCTATTACAGATAGCGCAATAAATCAAAGTGCATTGTCTGTAGGAGGCCCAGGCGAATGAATCTGGCCAGCAGGAACGACCTCCGACCACCAGGGGCCGAGAAAACCACCGTCTCATGGGGCCGGACACTCAGGGTCAGGGGAAAATCCAATATATATCTGGTGATATCTCGGGTGCTATTAGAGATAGCGCAATAAATCAAAGTGCATTGTCTGTAGGAGGCACTGGCGAATGAATCTGTGCCGCAGGCACGACCTCGGACCACCAGTGGCCGAGAAAATTACAGATATTCGGAATCCGTCACCCAAGGTCATGTAAAAATCCAGCATATATCTGGTGATATCTCGGGTGCTATTACAGATAGCGCAATAAACCAAAGTGCATTGTCTGTAGGAGGCCCTGGCGCATGCATCTGTGCAGCGGGAACGACCTCGGACCACCAGGGTCCAAGAAAACCACCGTCTCATGGCGCCGGACACTCAGGGTCAGGGAAAAATCAAATATATATCTGGTGAAATCACGGGTGCTATTAGAGATAGCGCAATAAACCAAAGTGAATTATTTGCAGGAGGCCCTGGTGCATGCATCTGTGCAGCGGGAACGACCTCGGACCACCAGGGGACGAGAAAACCACCATCTCATGGGGCCGGACACTCAGGGTCAGGGAAAAATCAAATATATATCTGGTGATATCTCGGGTGCTATTACAGATTGCGCAATAAATCAAAGTGCATTGTCTGTAGGAGGCCCAGGCGAATGAATCTGGGCAGCGGGAACGACATCGGACCACCAGGGGCCGAGAAAATCACCGTCTCATGGGGCCGGACATTCAGGGTCAGGGGAAAATCCAATATATATCTCGTGATATCTCAGGTGCTATTAGAGATAGCGCAATAAACCAAAGTGAATTATCTGCAGGAGGCCCTGGCGCATGAATCTGTGCAGCGGGAACGACCTCGGACCACCGGGGGCCGAGAAGACCACCGTGTCATGGGGCCGGACACTCAGGGTTAGGGGAAAATCCAATATATATCTGGTGAAATCACGGGTGCTATTAGAGATAGCGCAATAAACCAAAGTGAATTATCTGCAGGAGGCCCTTGCGAATGAATCTGTACCGCAGGAACGACCTCGGACCACCAGTGGCCGAGAAAATTACAGATATTCGGAATCCGTCACCCAAGGTCATGTAAAAATCCAGCAAATATCTGGTGATATCTCGGGTGCTATTTGAGATAGCGCAATAAATCAAAGTGCATTGTCTGTAGGAGGCCCTGGCGCATGAATACGGGCAGCGGGAAGGACCTCCTACCACCAGGAGCCGAGAAAACCACCGACTCACGGGGCCGGACACTCAGGGTCAGGGGAAAATCCAATATATATCTGGTGATATCTCGGGTGCTATTAGAGATAGCGCAATAAACCAAAGTGCATTGTCTGCAGGAGGCCCTGGCGCATGAATCTGAGCAACGGGAACGACCTCGGACCACCAGGGGCCGAGAAAACCACAGTCTCATGGGGCCGGACACTCAGGGTCAGGGGAAAATACAATATATATCTGGTGATATCTCGGGTGCTATTAGAGATAGCGCAATAAACCAAAGTGCATTGTCTGTAGGAGGCCCTGGCGCATGAATCTGTGCAGCGGGAACGACCTCGGAACACCAGGGACCGAGAAAACCACCGTCTCATGGGGCCGGATACTCAGGGTCAGTAAAAAATCCAATATATATGTGGTGATATCTCGGGTGCTCTTACAGATAGCGCAATAAATCAAAGTGAATTGTCTGTAGGAGGCCCTGGCGCATGAATCTGTGCAGCGGGAATGAACTCGGACCACCAGGGGCCGAGAAAACGACCGCCTCATGGGGCCGGACACTCAGGGTCAGTGAAAAATCCAATATATATGTGGTGATATCTCGGGTGCTATTACAGATAGCGCAATAAATCAAAGTGCATTACCTGTAGGAGGCCCTGGCGCATGAATCTCTGCAGCGGAAACGTCCTCGGACCTCCAGGGGCCGAGACAACGACCGTCTCATGGGGCCGGACACTCAGGGTCAGGGTGAAATACAATATATATCTGGTGATATCTCGGGTGCTATTACAGATAGCGCAATAAATCAAAGTGCATTACCTGTAGGAGGCCCTGGCGCATGAATCTGTGCAGAGGGAACGACCTCGGACGACCAGGGACCGAGAAAACCACAGTCTCATGGGGCCGGACTCTCAGGGTCAGGGGAAAATCGAATATATATCTGGTGATATCTCGGGTGCTGTTAGAGATAGCGCAATAAACCAAAGTGAATTATCTGCAGGAGGCCCTGGCGCATGAATCTGTGCAGCGGGAACGTCCTCGGACCTCCAGGGGCCGAGACAACGACCGTCTCATGGGGCCGGACACTCAGGGTCAGGGTAAAATCCAATATATATCTGGTGATATCTCGGGTGCTATTACAGATAGCGCAATAGATCAAAGTGCATTGTCTGTAGGAGGCCCTGGCGCATGAATCTGTGCAGAGGGAACGACCTCGGACGACCAGGGGCCGAGAAAACCACAGTCTCATGGGGCCGGACACTCAGGGTCAGGGGAAAATCGAATATATGTCTGGTGATATCTCGGGTGCTATTAGAGATAGCGCAATAAACCAAAGTGAATTATCTGCAGGAGGCCCTGGCGCATGAATCTGTGCAACGGAAACGACCTCGGACCACCAGGGGCCGAGAAAACCACAGTCTCATGGGGCCGGACACTCAGGGTCAGGGGAAAATCCAATATATATCTGGTGATATCTCGGGTGCTATTACAGATAGCGCAATAAATCAAAGTGCATTGTCTGTAGGAGGCCCTGGCGCATGAATCTGTGCAGCGGGAACGACCTCGGACCACCAGGGGCCGAAAAAACCACAGTCTCATGGGGCCGGTCACTCAGGGTCAGGGGAAAATCCAATATATATCTGGTGATATCTCGGGTGCTATTACAGATAGCGCAATAAATCAAAGTGAATTATCTGCAGGAGGCCCTGGCGCATGAATCTGTGCAACGGGAACGACCTCGGACCACCAGGGGCCGAGAAAACCACAGTCTCATGGGGCCGGACACTCAGGGTCAGGGGAAAATCCAATATAGATCTGGTGATATCTCGGGTGCTATTACAGATAGCGCAATAAATCAAAGTGCATTACCTGTAGGAGGCCCTGGCGCATGAATCTGTGCAGCGGGAACGTCCTCGGACCTCCAGGGGCCGAGACAACGACCGTCTCATGGGGCCGGACACTCAGGGTCAGGGTAAAATCCAATATATATCTGGTGATATCTCGGGTGCTATTACAGATAGCGCAATAAATCAAAGTGAATTATCTGCAGGAGGCCCTGGCGCATGAATCTGTGCAACGGGAACGACCTCGGGCCACCAGGGGCCGAGAAAACCACAGTCTCATGGGGCCGGACACTCAGGGTCAGGGGAAAATCCAATATATATCGGGTGATATCTCGGGTGCTATTACAGATAGCGCAATAAATCAAAGTGCATTGTCTGTAGGAGGCCCTGGCGCATGAATCTGTGCAACGGGAACGCCCCCGGACCACCAGGGGCCGAGAAAACCACCGTCTCATGGGGCCAGATACTCAGGGTCAGTGAAAAATCCAATATATATGTGGTGATATCTCGGGTGGTATTACAGATAGCGCAATAAATCAAAGTGAATTATCTGCAGTAGGCCCTGGCGCATGAATCTGTGCAGCGGGAACGACCTCGGACCACCAGGGGCCGAGAAAACCACAGTCTCATGGGGCCGGACACTCAGGGTCAGGGGAAAATCCAATATAGATCTGGTGATATCTCGGGTGCTATTAGAGATAGCGCAATAAACGAAAGTGAATTATCTGCAGGAGGCCCTGGCGCATGAATCTGTGCAGCGGGAACGACCTCTGACCACCAGGGGCCGAAAAAACCACCGTCTCATGGGGCCGGACACTCAGGGTCAGTGAAAAATCAAATATATATCTGCTGATATCTCGGGTGCTATTAGAGATAGCGCAATAAACCAAAGTGAATTATCTGCAGGAGGCCCTGGCGCATGAATCTGTGCAGCGGGAACGACCTCGGACGACCAGGGGCCGAGAAAACCACAGTCTCATGGGGCCGGACACTCAGGGTCAGGGGAAAATCCAATATATATCTGGTGATATCTCGGCTGCTATTACCGATAGCGCAATAAATCAAAGTGCATTGTCTGTAGGTGGCCCTGGCGCATGAATCTGTGTAGCGGGAACGACCTCGGACGACCAGGGGCCGAGAAAACCACAGTCTCATGGGGCCGGACACTCAGGGTCAGGGGAAAATCCAATATATATCTGGTGATATCTCGGGTGCTATTAGAGATAGCGCAATACACCAAAGTGAATTATCTGCAGGAGGCCCTGGCGCATGAATCTGTGCAGCGGGAACGACCTCGGAACACCAGGGACCGAGAAAAGCACAGTCTCATGGGGCCGGACACTCAGGGTCAGGGTAAAATCCAATATATATCTGGTGATATCTCGGGTGCTATTACAGATAGCGCAATAAATCAAAGTGAATTGTCTGTAGTAGGCACTGGCGCATGAATCTGTGCAGCGGGAACGATCTCGGACCACCAGGGGCCGAGAAAACGACCGCCTCATGGGGCTGGACACTCAGGGTCAGTGAAAAATCCAATTTATATCTGGTGATATCTCGATTGCTATTACAGATAGCGCAATAAATCAAAGTACATTGTCTGTAGGAGGCCCTGGCGCATGAATCTGTGCAGCGGGAACGACCTCGGACCTCCAGGGGCGAGACAACCACCGTCTCATGGGGCCGGACACTCAGGGTCAGGGTAAAATCCAATATATATCTGCTGATATCTCGGGTGCTATTACAGATAGCGCAATAAATCAAAGTGCATTGTCTGTAGGAGGCCCTGGCGCATGAATCTGTGCAGCGGGAACGACCTCGGACCACCAGGGGCCGAAAAAACCACAGTCACATGGGGCCGGACACTCAGGGTCAGGGTAAAATCCAATATATATCTGGTGATATCTCGATTGCTATTAGAGATAGCGCAATAAACCAAAGTGCATTGTCTGTAGGAGGCCCTGGCGCATGAATCTGTGCAGCGGGAACGCCCTCGGAACACCAGGGACCGAGAAAACCACCGTCTCATGGGGCCGGACACTCAGTGTCAGTGAAAAATCCAATATATATGTGGTGATATCTCGGGTGCTCTTACAGATAGCGCAATAAATCAAAGTGCATTGTCTGTAGGAGACCCTGGCGCATGAATCTGTGCAGCGGGAACGACCTCGGACCGCCAGGGGCCGAAAAAACCACAGTCTCATGGGGCCGGACACTCAGGGTCAGGGTAAAATGCAATATATATCTGGTGATATCTCGGGTGCTATTACAGATAGCGCAATAAATCAAAGTGCATTGTCTGTAGGAGGCCCTGGCGCATGAATCTGTGCAGCGGGAACGACCTTGGAACACCAGGGACCGAGAAAACCACCGTCTCATGGGGCCGGACACTCAGGGTCAGTGAAAAATCAAATATATATCTGGTGATATCTCGGGTGCTATTAGAGATAGCGCAATAAACCAAAGTGAATTATCTGCAGGAGGCCCTGGCGCATGAATCTGTGCAGCGGGAACGACCTCGGACCACCAGGGGCCGAGAAAACTACCGTCTCATGGGGCCGGTCACTCAGGATCAGTGAAAAATCCAATATATATCTGCTGATATCTCGGGTGCTATTAGAGATAGCGCAATAAACCAAAGTGAATTATCTGCAGGAGGCCCTGGCGCATGAATCTGTAAAGCGGGAACGACCTCGGACCACCAGGGGCCGAGAAAACGACCGTCTCATGGGGCCGGACACTCAGGGACAGTGAAAAATCCAATATATATCTGCTGATACCTCGGGTGATATTACAGATAGCGCAATAAATCAAAGTGCATTGTCTGTAGGAGGCCCTGGCGCATGAATCTGTGCAGCGGGAACGACCTCGGACCACCAGGGGCCGAGAAAACCACAGTCTCATGGGGCCGGACACTCAGGGTCAGGGGAAAATCCAATATATATCTGGTGATATCTCGGGTGCTATTAGAGATAGCGCAATAAACCAAAGTGCATTGTGTGTAGGAGGCCCTGGCGCATGAATCTGTGCAGCGGGAACGACCTCGGAACACCAGGGACCGAGAAAACCACCGTCTCATGGGGCCGGACACTCAGTGTCAGTGACAAATCCAATATATATGTGGTGATATCTCGGGTGCTATTACAGATAGCGCAATAAATCAAAGTGCATTGTCTGTAGGAGACCCTGGCGCATGAACCTGTGCAGCGCGAACGACCTCGGACCACCAGGGGCCGAGAAAACCACAGTCTCATGGGGCCGGACACTCAGGGTCAGGGGAAAATCCAATATATATCTGGTGATATCTCGGGTGCTATTAGAGATAGCGCAATAAACCAAAGTGAATTATCTGCAGGAGGCCCTGGCGCATGAATCTGTGCAGCGGGAACGACCTCGGAACACCAGGGACCGAGAAAACCACCGTCTCATGGGGCCGGACACTCAGTGTCAGTGAAAAATCCAATATATATGTGGTGATATCTCGGGTGCTCTCACAGATAGCGCAATAAATCAAAGTGCATTGTCTGTAGGAGACCCTGGCGCATGAATCTGTGCAGCGGGAACGACCTCGGACCGCCAGGGGCCGAAAAAACCACAGTCTCATGGGGCCGGACACTCAGAGTCAGGGTAAAATGCAATATATATCTGGTGATATCTCGGGTGCTATTACAGATAGCGCAATAAATCAAAGTGCATTGTCTGTAGGAGGCCCTGGCGCATGAATCTGTGCAGCGGGAACGACCTCGGACCACCAGGGGCCGAGAAAACGACCGCCTCATGGGGCCGGACACTCAGGGTCAGTGAAAAATCCAATATATATCTGGTGATATCTCGATTGCTATTACAGATAGCGCAATAAATCAAAGTACATTGTCTGTAGGAGGCCCTGGCGCATGAATCTGTGCAGCGGGAACGACCTCGGACCTCCAGGGGCGAGACAACCACCTTCTCATGGGGCCGGACACTCAGGGTCAGGGAAAAATCCAATATATATCTGGTGATATCTCGGCTGCTATTACAGATAGCGCAATAAATCAAAGTGCATTACCTGTAGGAGGCCCTGGCGCATGATTCTGTGCAGCGGGAACGTCCTCGGACCTCCAGGGGCCGAGACAACGACCGTCTCATGGGGCCGGACACTCAGGGTCAGGGTAAAATCCAATATATATCTGCTGATATCTCGGGTGCTATTACAGATAGCGCAATAAATCAAAGTGCATTGTCTGTAGGAGGCCCTGGCGCATGAATCTGTGCAGCGGGAACGACCTCGGACCACCAGGGGCCGAAAAAACCACAGTCACATGGGGCCGGACACTCAGGGTCAGGGTAAAATCCAATATATATCTGGTGATATCTCGATTGCTATTAGAGATAGCGCAATAAACCAAAGTGCATTGTCTGTAGGAGGCCCTGGCGCATGAATCTGTGCAGCGGGAACGCCCTCGGAACACCAGGGACCGAGAAAACCACCGTCTCATGGGGCCGGACACTCAGTGTCAGTGAAAAATCCAATATATATGTGGTGATATCTCGGGCGCTCTTACAGATAGCGCAATAAATCAAAGTGCATTGTCTGTAGGAGACCCTGGCGCATGAATCTGTGCAGCGGGAACGACCTCGGACCGCCAGGGGCCGAAAAAACCACAGTCTCATGGGGCCGGACACTCAGGGTCAGGGTAAAATGCAATATATATCTGATGATATCTCGGGTGCTATTACAGATAGCGCAATAAATCAAAGTGCATTGTCTGTAGGAGGCCCTGGCGCAGGAATCTGTGCAGCGGGAACGACCTTGGAACACCAGGGACCGAGAAAACCACCGTCTCATGGGGCCGGACACTCAGGGTCAGTGAAAAATCCAATATATATGTGGTGATATCTCGGGTGCTATTACGGATAGCGCAATAAATCAATGTGCATTGTCTGTAGGAGACCCTGGCGCATGAACCTGTGCAGCGGGCACGACCTCGGACCACCAGGGGCCGAGAAAACCACAGTCTCATGCGGCCGGACACTCAGGGTCAGGGTAAAATCCAAAATATATCTGGTGATATCTCGGGTGCTATTACAGATAGCGCAATAAATCAATGTGCATTACCTGTAGGAGGCCCTGGCGCATGAATCTGTGCAGCGGGAACGTCCTCGGACCTCCAGGGGCCGAGACAACGACCGTCTCATGGGGCCGGACACTCAGGGTCAGGGTAAAATCCAATATATATCTGGTGATATCTCGGGTGCTATTAGAGATAGCGCAATAAACCAAAGTGAATTGTCAGCAGGAGGCCCTGGCGCATGAATCTGTGCAGAGGGAACGACCTCGGACCACCAGGGGCCGAAAAAACCACAGTCTCATGGGGCCGGACACTCAGGGTCAGGGGAAAATCCAATATATATCTGGTGATATCTCTGGTGCTATTACAGATAGCGCAATAAACCAAAGTGCATTGTCTGTAGGAGGCCCTGGCGCATGAATCTGTGCAGCGGGAACGACCTCGGACCACCAGGGGCCGAGAAAACTACCGTCTCATGGGGCCGGTCACTCAGGATCAGTGAAAAATCCAATATATATCTGGTGATATCTCGGGTGCTATTACAGATAGCGCAATAAATCAAAGTGCATTGTCTGTAGGAGGCCCTGGCGCATGAATCTGTGCAGCGGGAACGACCTCGGACCACCAGGGGCCGAGAAAACCACAGTCTCATGGGGCCGGACACTCAGGGTCAGGGGAAAATCCAATATATATCTGGTGATATCTCGGGTGCTATTAGAGATAGCGCAATAAACCAAAGTGCATTGTGTGTAGGAGGCCCTGGCGCATGAATCTGTGCAGCGGGAACGACCTCGGAACACCAGGGACCGAGAAAACCACCGTCTCATGGGGCCGGACACTCAGTGTCAGTGAAAAATCCAATATATATGTGGTGATATCTCGGGTGCTATTACAGATAGCGCAATAAATCAAAGTGCATTGTCTGTAGGAGACCCTGGCGCATGAACCTTTTTAGCGGGAACGACCTCGGACCACCAGGGGCCGAGAAAACCACAGTCTCATGGGGCCGGACACTCAGGGTCAGGGGAAAATCCAATATATATCTGGTGATATCTCGGGTGCTATTAGAGATAGCGCAATAAACCAAAGTGAATTATCTGCAGGAGGCCCTGGCGCATGAATCTGTGCAGCGGGAACGACCTCGGACCACCAGGGGCCGAGAAAACTACCGTCTCATGGGGCCGGTCACTCAGGATCAGTGAAAAATCCAATATATATCTGCTGATATCTCGGGTGCTATTAGAGATAGCGCAATAAACCAAAGTGAATTATCTGCAGGAGGCCCTGGCGCATGAATCTGTAAAGCGGGAACGACCTCGGACCACCAGGGGCCGAGAAAACGACCGTCTCATGGGGCCGGACACTCAGGGTCAGTGAAAAATCCAATATATATCTGCTGATATCTCGGGTGATATTACAGATAGCGCAATAAATCAAAGTGCATTGTCTGTAGGAGGCCCTGGCGCATGAATATGTTCAGCGGGAACGACCTCGGACCACCAGGGGCCGAAAAAACCGCAGTCTCATGGGGCCGGACACTCAGGGTCAGGGTAAAATCCAATATATATCTGGTGATATCTCGGGTGCTATTACAGATAGCGCAATAAATCAAAGTGCATTGTCTGTAGTAGGCACTGGCGCATGAATCTGTGCAGCGGGAACGACCTCGGACCACCAGGGGCCGAGAAAACGACCGCCTCATGGGGCCGGACACTCAGGGTCAGTGAAAAATCCAATATATATCTGGTGATATCTCGATTGCTATTACAGATAGCGCAATAAATCAAAGTCCATTGTCTGTAGGAGGCCCTGGCGCATGAATCTGTGCAGCGGGAACGACCTCGGACCTCCAGGGGCGAGACAACCACCTTCTCATGGGGCCGGACACTCAGGGTCAGGGAAAAATCCAATATATATCTGGTGATATCTCGGCTGCTATTACAGATAGCGCAATAAATCAAAGTGCATTACCTGTAGGAGGCCCTGGCGCATGAATCTGTGCAGCGGGAACGTCCTCGGACCTCCAGGGGCCGAGACAACGACCGTCTCATGGGGCCGGACACTCAGGGTCAGGGTAAAATCCAATATATATCTGGTGATATCTCGGGAGCTATTAGAGATAGCGCAATAAACCAAAGTGAATTATCTGCAGGAGGCCCTGGCGCATGAATCTGTAAAGCGGGAACGACCTCGGACCACCAGGGGCCGAGAAAACGACCGTCTCATGGGGCCGGACACTCAGGGACAGTGAAAAATCCAATATATATCTGCTGATATCTCGGGTGATATTACAGATAGCGCAATAAATCAAAGTGCATTGTCTGTAGGAGGCCCTGGCGCATGAATCTGTGCAGCGGGAACGACCTCGGACCACCAGGGGCCGAGAAAACCACAGTCTCATGGGGCCGGACACTCAGGGTCAGGGGAAAATCCAATATATATCTGGTGATATCTCGGGTGCTATTAGAGATAGCGCAATAAACCAAAGTGCATTGTGTGTAGGAGGCCCTGGCGCATGAATCTGTGCAGCGGGAACGACCTCGGAACACCAGGGACCGAGAAAACCACCGTCTCATGGGGCCGGACACTCAGTGTCAGTGAAAAATCCAATATATATGTGGTGATATCTCGGGTGCTATTACAGATAGCGCAATAAATCAAAGTGCATTGTCTGTAGGAGACCCTGGCGCATGAACCTGTGCAGCGGGAAAGACCTCGGACCACCAGGGGCCGAGAAAACCACAGTCTCATAGGGCCGGACACTCAGGGTCAGGGGAAAATCCAATATATATCTGGTGATATCTCGGGTGCTATTAGAGATAGCGCAATAAACCAAAGTGAATTATCTGCAGGAGGCCCTGGCGCATGAATCTGTGCAGCGGGAACGACCTCGGACCACCAGGGGCCGAGAAAACTACCGTCTCATGGGGCCGGTCACTCAGGATCAGTGAAAAATCCAATATATATCTGCTGATATCTCGGGTGCTATTAGAGATAGCGCAATAAACCAAAGTGAATTATCTGCAGGAGGCCCTGGCGCATGAATCTGTAAAGCGGGAACGACCTCGGACCACCAGGGGCCGAGAAAACGACCGTCTCATGGGGCCGGACACTCAGGGACAGTGAAAAATCCAATATATATCTGCTGATATCTCGGGTGATATTACAGATAGCGCAATAAATCAAAGTGCATTGTCTGTAGGAGGCCCTGGCGCATGAATCTGTGCAGCGGGAACGACCTCGGACCACCAGGGGCCGAGAAAACCACAGTCTCATGGGGCCGGACACTCAGGGTCAGGGGAAAATCCAATATATATCTGGTGATATCTCGGGTGCTATTAGAGATAGCGCAATAAACCAAAGTGCATTGTGTGTAGGAGGCCCTGGCGCATGAATCTGTGCAGCGGGAACGACCTCGGAACACCAGGGACCGAGAAAACCACCGTCTCATGGGGCCGGACACTCAGTGTCAGTGAAAAATCCAATATATATGTGGTGATATCTCGGGTGGTATTACAGATAGCGCAATAAATCAAAGTGCATTGTCTGTAGGAGACCCTGGCGCATGAACCTGTGCAGCGGGAACGACCTCGGACCACCAGGGGCCGAGAAAACCACAGTCTCATGGGGCCGGACACTCAGGGTCAGGGAAAAATCCAATATATATCTGGTGATATCTCGGGTGCCATTACAGATAGCGCAATAAATCAAAGTGCATTACCTGTAGGAGGCCCTGGCGCATGAATCTGTGCAGTGGGAACGTCCTCGGACCTCCAGGGGCCGAGACAACGACCGTCTCATGGGGCCGGACACTCAGGGTCCGAGTAAAATCCAATATATATCTGGTGATATCTCGGGTGCTATTAGAGATAGCGCAATAAACCAAAGTGAATTGTCTGCAGGAGGCCCTGGCGCATGAATCTGTGCAGCGGGAAAGACCTCGGACCACCAGGGGCCGAAAAAACCACAGTCTCATGGGGCCGGACACTCAGGGTCAGGGTAAAATCTAATATAAATCTGGTGATATCTCGGGTGCTATTACAGATAGCGCAATAAATCAAAGTGCATTGTCTGTAGGAGGCCCTGGTGTATGAATCTGTGCAACGGGAACGACCTCGGACCACCAGGGGCCGAGAAAACCACAGTCTCATGGGGCCGGACACTCAGGGTCAGGGGAAAATCCAATATATACCTGGTGATATCTCGGGTGCTATTAGAGATAGCGCAATAAACCAAAGTGCATTGTCTGTAGGAGGCCCTGGCGCATGAATCTGTGCAGCGGGAACGACCTCGGACCACCAGGGGCCGAAAAAACCGCAGTCTCATGGGGCCGGACACTCAGGGTCAGGGTAAAATCCAATATATATCTGGTGATATCTCGGGTGCTATTACAGATAGCGCAATAAATCAAAGTGCATTGTCTGTAGGAGGCCCTGGCGCATGAACCTGTGCAGCGGGAACGACCTCGGACCACCAGGGGCCGAGAAAACGACCGTCTCATGGGGCCGGACACTCAGGGTCAGGGAAAAATCCAATATATAGGTGGTGATATCTCGGGTGCTATTACAGATAGCGCAATAAGTCAAAGTGCATTGTCTGTAGGAGACCCTGGCGCATGAACCTGTGCAGCGGGAACGACCTCGGACCACCAGGGGCCGAGAAAACCACAGTCTCATGGGGCCGTTCACTCAGGGTCAGGGAAAAATCCAATATATATCTGGTGATATCTCGGGTGCCATTACAGATAGCGCAATAAATCAAAGTGCATTACCTGTAGGAGGCCCTGGCGCATGAATCTGTGCAGCGGGAACGTCCTCGGACCTCCAGGGGCCGAGACAACGACCGTCTCATGGGGCCGGACACTCAGGGTCCGGGTAAAATCCAATATATATCTGGTGATATCTCGGGTGCTATTAGAGATAGCGCAATAAACCAAAGTGAATTGTCTGCAGGAGGCCCTGGCGCATGAATCTGTGCAGCGGGAACGACCTCGGACCACCAGGGGCCGAGAAAACGACCGCCTCATGGGGCCGGACACTCAGGGTCAGTGAAAAATCCAATATATATCTGGTGATATCTCGATTGCTATTACAGATAGCGCAATAAATCAAAGTGCATTGCCTGTAGGAGGCCCTGGCGCATGAATCTGTGCAGCGGGAACGACCTCGGACCTCCAGGGATGAGACAACCACCTTCTCATGGGGCCGGACTCTCAGGGTCAGGGAAAAATCCAATATATATCTGGTGATATCTCGGGTGCCATTACAGATAGCGCAATAAATCAAAGTGCATTACCTGTAGGAGGCCCTGGCGCATGAATCTGTGCAGCGGGAACGTCCTCGGACCTCCAGGGGCCGAGACAACGACCGTCTCATGGGGCCGGACACTCAGGGTCCGGATAAAATCCAATATATATCTGGTGATATCTCGGGTGCTATTAGAGATAGCGCAATAAACCAAAGTGAATTGTCTGCAGGAGGCCCTGGCGCATGAATCTGTGCAGCGGGAAAGACCTCGGACCACCAGGGGCCGAAAAAACCACAGTCTCATGGGGCCGGACACTCATGGTCAGGGTAAAATCTAATATAAATCTGGTCATATCTCGGGTGCTATTACAGATAGCGCAATAAATCAAAGTGCATTGTCTGTAGGAGGCCCTGGCGTATGAATCTGTGCAACGGGAACGACCTCGGACCACCAGGGGCCGAGAAAACCACAGTCTCATGGGGCCGGACACTCAGGGTCAGGGGAAAATCCAATATATACCTGGTGATATCTCGGGTGCTATTAGAGATAGCGCAATAAACCAAAGTGCATTGTCTGTAGGAGGCCCTGGCGCATGAATCTGTGCAGCGGGAACGTCCTCGGACCTCCAGGGGCCGAGACAACGACCGTCTCATGGGGCCGGACACTCAGGGTCAGGGTAAAATCCAATATATATCTGGTGATATCTCGGGTGCTATTAGAGATAGCGCAATAAACCAAAGTGAATTGTCTGCAGGAGGCCCTGGCTCATGAATCTGTGCAGCGGGAACGACCTCGGACCACCAGGGGCCGAAAAAACCACAGTCTCATGGGGCCGGACACTCAGGGTCAGGGTAAAATCCAATATAAATCTGGTGATATCTCGGGTGCTATTACAGATAGCGCAATAAATCAAAGTGCATTGCCTGTAGGAGGCCCTGGCGCATGAATCTGTGCAGCGGGAACGACCTCGGACCACCAGGGGCCGAAAAAACCGCAGTCTCATGGGGCCGGACACTCAGGGTCAGGGTAAAATCCAATATATATCTGGTGATATCTCGGGTGCTATTACAGATAGCGCAATAAATCAAAGTGCATTGTCTGTAGTAGGCACTGGCGCATGAATCTGTGCAGCGGGAACGACCTCGGACCACCAGGGGCCGAGAAAACCACAGTCTCATGGGGCCGGACACTCATGGTCAGGGTAAAATCCAATATATATCTGGTGATATCTCGGGTGCTATTAGAGATAGCGCAATAAACCAAAGTGAATTATCTGCAGGAGGCCCTGGCGCATGAATCTGTGCAGCGGGAACGACCTCGGACCACCAGGGGCCGAAAAAACCACAGTCTCATGGGGCCGGACACTCATGGTCAGGGTAAAATCCAATATATATCTGGTGATATCTCGATTGCTATTACAGATAGCGCAATAAATCAAAGCGCATTGCCTGTAGGAGGCCCTGGCGCATGAATCTGTGCAGCGGGAACGACCTCGGACCTCCAGGGGCCGAGAAAACCACAGTCTCATGGGGCCGGACACTCAGGGTCAGGGGAAAATCCAATATAGATCTGGTGATATCTCGGGTGCTATTAGAGATAGCGCAATAAACCAAAGTGAATTGTCTGCAGGAGGCCCTGGCGCATGAATCTGTGCAGCGGGAACGTCCTCGGACCTCCAGGGGCCGAGACAACGACCGTCTCATGGGGCCGGACACTCAGGGTCAGGGTAAAATCCAATATATATCTGGTGATATCTCGGGTGCTATTACAGATAGCGCAATAAATCAAAGTGCATTGTCTGTAGGAGGCCCTGGCGCATGAATCTGTGCAGCGGGAACGACCTTGGAACACCAGGGACCGAGAAAACCACCGTCTCATGGGGCCGGACGCTCAGGGTCAGTGAAAAATCCAATATATATGTGGTGATATCTCGGGTGCTATTACAGATAGCGCAATAAATCAATGTGCATTGTCTGTAGGAGACCCTGGCGCATGAACCTGTGCAGCGGGAACGACCTCGGACCACCAGGGGCCGAGAAAACCACAGTCTCATGGGGCCGGACACTCAGGGTCAGGGGAAAATCCAATATATATCTGGTGATATCTCGGGTGCTATTAGAGATAGCGCAATAAACCAAAGAGAATTATCTGCAGGAGGCCCTGGCGCATGAATCTGTGCAGCGGGAACGACCTCGGACCACCAGGGGCCGAGAAAACTACCGTCTCATGGGGCCGGTCACTCAGGATCAGTGAAAAATCCAATATATATCTGCTGATATCTCGGGTGCTATTAGAGATAGCGCAATAAACCAAAGTGAATTATCTGCAGGAGGCCCTGGCGCATGAATCTGTGCAGCGGGAACGACCTCGGACCACCAGGGGCCGAGAAAACGACCGTCTCATGGGGCCGGACACTCAGGGTCAGTGAAAAATCCAATATATATCTGCTGATATCTCGGGTGCTATTACAGATAGCGCAATAAATCAAAGTGCATTGTCTGTAGGAGGCCCTCGCGCATGAATCTGTGCAGCGGGAACGACCTCGGACCACCAGGGGCCGAAAAAACCGCAGTCTCATGGGGCCGGACACTCAGGGTCAGGGTAAAATCCAATATATATCTGGTGATATCTCGGGTGCTATTACAGATAGCGCAATAAATCAAAGTGCATTGCCTGTAGGAGGCCCTGGCGCATGAATCTGTGCAGCGGGAACGACCTCGGATCT
Source organism: Nomia melanderi (assembly GCF_051020985.1). Classification (NCBI taxonomy): domain Eukaryota; kingdom Metazoa; phylum Arthropoda; class Insecta; order Hymenoptera; family Halictidae; genus Nomia; species Nomia melanderi. Next base: position 5,354,810 of record NW_027475131.1, read on the forward strand.
CCAGGGATGAGACAACCACCTTCTCATGGGGCCGGACTCTCAGGGTCAGGGGAAAATCCAATATATACCTGGTGATATCTCGGGTGCTATTAGAGATAGCGCAATAAATCAAAGTGCATTGTCTGTAGGAGGCCCTGGCGCATGAATCTGTGCAGCGGGAACGACCTCGGACCACCAGGGGCCGAAAAAACCGCAGTCTCATGGGGCCGGACACTCAGGGTCAGGGTAAAATCCAATATATATCTGGTGATATCTCGGGTGCTATTACAGATAGCGCAATAAATCAAAGTGCATTGTCTGTAGGAGGCCCTGGCGCATGAACCTGTGCAGCGGGAACGACCTCGGACCACCAGGGGCCGAGAAAACGACCGTCTCATGGGGCCGGACACTCAGGGTCAGGGAAAAATCCAATATATAGGTGGTGATATCTCGGGTGCTATTACAGATAGCGCAATAAGTCAAAGTGCATTGTCTGTAGGAGACCCTGGCGCATGAACCTGTGCAGCGGGAACGACCTCGGACCACCAGGGGCCGAGAAAACCACAGTCTCATGGGGCCGTTCACTCAGGGTCAGGGTAAAATCCAATATATATCTGGTGATATCTCGGGTGCCATTACAGATAGCGCAATAAATCAAAGTGCATTACCTGTAGGAGGCCCTGGCGCATGAATCTGTGCAGTGGGAACGTCCTCGGACCACCAGGGGCCGAAAAAACCACAGTCTCATGGGGCCGGACACTCAGGGTCAGGGTAAAATCCAATATAAATCTGGTGATATCTCGGGTGCTATTACAGATAGCGCAATAAATCAAAGTGCACTGTCTGTAGGAGGCCCTGGCGCATGAATCTGTGCAACGGGAACGACCTCGGACCACCAGGGGCCGAGAAAACCACAGTCTCATGGGGCCGGACACTCAGGGTCAGGGGAAAATCCAATATATACCTGGTGATATCTCGGGTGCTATTAGAGATAGCGCAATAAATCAAAGTGCATTGTCTGTAGGAGGCCCTGGCGCATGAATCTGTGCAGCGGGAACGACCTCGGACCACCAGGGGCCGAAAAAACCGCAGTCTCATGGGGCCGGACACTCAGGGTCAGGGTAAAATCCAATATATATCTGGTGATATCTCGGGTGCTATTACAGATAGCGCAATAAATCAAAGTGCATTGTCTGTAGGAGGCCCTGGCGCATGAACCTGTGCAGCGGGAACGACCTCGGACCACCAGGGGCCGAGAAAACGACCGTCTCATGGGGCCGGACACTCAGGGTCAGGGAAAAATCCAATATATAGGTGGTGATATCTCGGGTGCTATTACAGATAGCGCAATAAATCAAAGTGCATTGTCTGTAGGAGACCCTGGCGCATGAACCTGTGCAGCGGGAACGACCTCGGACCACCAGGGGCCGAGAAAACCACAGTCTCATGGGGCCGTTCACTCAGGGTCAGGGAAAAATCCAATATATATCTGGTGATATCTCGGGTGCCATTACAGATAGCGCAATAAATCAAAGTGCATTACCTGTAGGAGGCCCTGGCGCATGAATCTGTGCAGCGGGAACGTCCTCGGACCTCCAGGGGCCGAGACAACGACCGTCTCATGGGGCCGGACACTCAGGGTCCGGGTAAAATCCAATATATATCTGGTGATATCTCGGGTGCTATTAGAGATAGCGCAATAAACCAAAGTGAATTGTCTGCAGGAGGCCCTGGCGCATGAATCTGTGCAGCGGGAACGACCTCGGACCACCAGGGGCCGAGAAAACGACCGCCTCATGGGGCCGGACACTCAGGGTCAGTGAAAAATCCAATATATAGCTGGTGATATCTCGATTGCTATTACAGATAGCGCAATAAATCAAAGTGCATTGCCTGTAGGAGGCCCTGGCGCATGAATCTGTGCAGCGGGAACGACCTCGGACCTCCAGGGATGAGACAACCACCTTCTCATGGGGCCGGACTCTCAGGGTCAGGGAAAAATCCAATATATATCTGGTGATATCTCGGGTGCCATTACAGATAGCGCAATAAATCAAAGTGCATTACCTGTAGGAGGCCCTGGCGCATGAATCTGTGCAGCGGGAACGTCCTCGGACCTCCAGGGGCCGAGACAACGACCGTCTCATGGGGCCGGACACTCAGGGTCCGGATAAAATCCAATATATATCTGGTGATATCTCGGGTGCTATTAGAGATAGCGCAATAAACCAAAGTGAATTGTCTGCAGGAGGCCCTGGCGCATGAATCTGTGCAGCGGGAAAGACCTCGGACCACCAGGGGCCGAAAAAACCACAGTCTCATGGGGCCGGACACTCATGGTCAGGGTAAAATCTAATATAAATCTGGTCATATCTCGGGTGCTATTACAGATAGCGCAATAAATCAAAGTGCATTGTCTGTAGGAGGCCCTGGCGTATGAATCTGTGCAACGGGAACGACCTCGGACCACCAGGGGCCGAGAAAACCACAGTCTCATGGGGCCGGACACTCAGGGTCAGGGGAAAATCCAATATATACCTGGTGATATCTCGGGTGCTATTAGAGATAGCGCAATAAACCAAAGTGCATTGTCTGTAGGAGGCCCTCGCGCATGAATCTGTGCAGCGGGAACGTCCTCGGACCTCCAGGGGCCGAGACAACGACCGTCTCATGGGGCCGGACACTCAGGGTCAGGGTAAAATCCAATATATATCTGGTGATATCTCGGGTGCTATTAGAGATAGCGCAATAAACCAAAGTGAATTGTCTGCAGGAGGCCCTGGCTCATGAATCTGTGCAGCGGGAACGACCTCGGACCACCAGGGGCCGAAAAAACCACAGTCTCATGGTGCCGGACACTCAGGGTCAGGGTAAAATCCAATATAAATCTGGTGATATCTCGGGTGCTATTACAGATAGCGCAATAAATCAAAGTGCATTGCCTGTAGGAGGCCCTGGCGCATGAATCTGTGCAGCGGGAACGACCTCGGACCACCAGGGGCCGAAAAAACCGCAGTCTCATGGGGCCGGACACTCAGGGTCAGGGTAAAATCCAATATATATCTGGTGATATCTCGGGTGCTATTACAGATAGCGCAATAAATCAAAGTGCATTGTCTGTAGTAGGCACTGGCGCATGAATCTGTGCAGCGGGAACGACCTCGGACCACCAGGGGCCGAGAAAACGACCGCCTCATGGGGCCGGACACTCAGGGTCAGTGAAAAATCCAATATATATCTGGTGATATCTCGATTGCTATTACAGATAGCGCAATAAATCAAAGCGCATTGCCTGTAGGAGGCCCTGGCGCATGAATCTGTGCAGCGGGAACGACCTCGGACCTCCAGGGGCCGAGAAAACCACAGTCTCATGGGGCCGGACACTCAGGGTCAGGGGAAAATCCAATATAGATCTGGTGATATCTCGGGTGCTATTAGAGATAGCGCAATAAACCAAAGTGAATTGTCTGCAGGAGGCCCTGGCGCATGAATCTGTGCAGCGGGAACGTCCTCGGACCTCCAGGGGCCGCGACAACGACCGTCTCATGGGGCCGGACACTCAGGGTCAGGGTAAAATCCAATATATATCTGGTGATATCTCGGGTGCTATTACAGATAGCGCAATAAATCAAAGTGCATTGTCTGTAGGAGGCCCTGGCGCATGAATCTGTGCAGCGGGAACGACCTTGGAACACCAGGGACCGAGAAAACCACCGTCTCATGGGGCCGGACGCTCAGGGTCAGTGAAAAATCCAATATATATGTGGTGATATCTCGGGTGCTATTACAGATAGCGCAATAAATCAATGTGCATTGTCTGTAGGAGACCCTGGCGCATGAACCTGTGCAGCGGGAACGACCTCGGACCACCAGGGGCCGAGAAAACGACCGTCTCATGGGGCCGGACACTCAGGGTCAGTGAAAAATCCAATATATATCTGCTGATATCTCGGGTGCTATTACAGATAGCGCAATAAATCAAAGTGCATTGTCTGTAGGAGGCCCTGGCGCATGAATCTGTGCAGCGGGAACGACCTCGGACCACCAGGGGCCGAAAAAACCGCAGTCTCATGGGGCCGGACACTCAGGGTCAGGGTAAAATCCAATATATATCTGGTGATATCTCGGGTGCTATTACAGATAGCGCAATAAATCAAAGTGCATTGCCTGTAGGAGGCCCTGGCGCATGAATCTGTGCAGCGGGAACGACCTCGGATCTCCAGGGATGAGACAACCACCTTCTCATGGGGCCGGACTCTCAGGGTCAGGGGAAAATCCAATATATACCTGGTGATATCTCGGGTGCTATTAGAGATAGCGCAATAAATCAAAGTGCATTGTCTGTAGGAGGCCCTGGCGCATGAATCTGTGCAGCGGGAACGACCTCGGACCACCAGGGGCCGAAAAAACCGCAGTCTCATGGGGCCGGACACTCAGGGTCAGGGTAAAATCCAATATATATCTGGTGATATCTCGGGTGCTATTACAGATAGCGCAATAAATCAAAGTGCATTGTCTGTAGGAGGCCCTGGCGCATGAACCTGTGCAGCGGGAACGACCTCGGACCACCAGGGGCCGAGAAAACGACCGTCTCATGGGGCCGGACACTCAGGGTCAGGGAAAAATCCAATATATAGGTGGTGATATCTCGGGTGCTATTACAGATAGCGCAATAAGTCAAAGTGCATTGTCTGTAGGAGACCCTGGCGCATGAACCTGTGCAGCGGGAACGACCTCGGACCACCAGGGGCCGAGAAAACCACAGTCTCATGGGGCCGTTCACTCAGGGTCAGGGAAAAATCGAATATATATCTGGTGATATCTCGGGTGCCATTACAGATGGCGCAATAAATCAAAGTGCATTACCTGTAGGAGGCCCTGGTGCATGAATCTGTGCAGCGGGAACGACCTCGGACTACCAGGGGCCGAGAAAACGACCGTCTCATGGGGCCGGACACTCACTGTCAGTGAAAAATCCAATATATATCTGCTGATATCTCGGGTATTATTAGAGATAGCGCAATAAACCAAAGTGAATTATCTGCAGGAGGCCCTGGCGCATGAATCTGTGCAGCGGGAACGATCTCGGACCATCAGGGGCCGAGACATCCACCGTCTCATGGTGCCGGACACTCAGGGTCGGGGAAAAATCCAATATATATCTGGTGATATCTCGGGTGCTATTAGAGATAGAGCAATAAACCAAAGTGAATTGTCTGCAGGAGGCCCTGGCGCATGAATCTGTGCAGCGGGAACGATCTCGGACCATCAGGGGCCGAGACATCCACCGTCTCATGGTGCCGGACACTCAGGGTCGGGGAAAAATCCAATATATATCTGGTGATATCTCGGGTGCTATTAGAGATAGAGCAATAAACCAAAGTGAATTGTCTGCAGGAGGCCCTGGCGCCTGAAGCTGTGCAGCGGGAACGACCTCGGACCACCAGGGGCCGAGGAAAGCACCGTCTCGCGGGGGCCGGACACTCTGGGCCAGGGAAAAATCCAATATATATGTGGTGATATCTCGGGTGCTATTACAGATAACGCAATAAATCAAAGTGCATTGTCTGTAGGAGGCCCTGGCGCATGAATCTGTGCAGCGGGAACGACCTAGGACCACCAGGGGCCGAGAAAACTACAGTCTCATGGGGCCGGACACTCAGGGTCAGGGGAAAATCCAATATATATCTGGTGATATCTCGGGTGCTATTAGAGATAGCGCAATAAACCAAGGTGAATTATCTGCAGGAGGCCCTGGCGCATGAATCTGTGCAACGGGAACGACCTCGGACCACCAGGGGCCGAGAAAACGACAGTCTCAAGGGGCCGGACACTCAGGGTCAGGGGAAAATCCAATATATATCTGGTGATATCTCTGGTGCTATTACAGATAGCGCAATAAATCAAAGTGCATTGTCTGTAGGAGGCCCTGGCGCATAAAGGTGGCCAGCGGGAACGACCTCGGACCATCAGGGGCCGAGAAAACCACCGTCTCATGGGGCCGGACACTCAGGGTCAGGGGAAAATCCAATATTTATCTGGTGATATCTTGGGTGATATTACAGATAGCGCAATAAATCAAAGTGCATTGTCTGTAGGAGGCCCTGGCGCATGAATCTGTGCAGCGGGAACGACCTCGGACCACCAGGGGCCGAGAAAACCACCGTCCCGAGGGGCCGGACACTTAGGGTCAGTGAAAAATCCAATATCTATCTGGTGATATCTCGGGTGCTATTACAGATAGCGCAATAAATCAAAGTGAATTATCTGCAGGAGGCCCTGGCGCATGAATCTGTGCAAGGGGAACGACCTCGGACCACCAGGGGCAGAGAAAACCACAGTCTCATGGGGCCGGACACACAGGGTCAGGGAAAAATTCAATATATATCTGGTGATATCTTGGGTGCTATTAGAGATAGCGCAATAAACCAAAGTGAATTATCTGCAGGAGGCCCTGGCGCATGAATCTGTGCAACGGGAACGACCTCGGACCACCAGGGGCCGAGAAAACGACCGTCTCATGGGGCCGGACGCTCAGGGTCAGTGAAAAATCCAATATATATCTGGTGATATCTCGGGTGCTATTAGAGATAGCGCAATAAACCAAAGTGCATTACCTGCAGGAGGCCCTGGCGCATGAATCTGTGCAACGGGAACGACCTCGGACCACCAGGGGCCGAGAAAACCACAGTCTCATGGGGCCGGATACTCAGGGTCAGAGGAAAATCCAATATAGATCTGGTGATATCTCGGGTGCTATTACAGATAGCGCAATAAATCATAGTGCATTGTCTGTAGGAGGCACTGGCGCATGAATCTGGCCAGCGGGAACGACCTCGGACCACCAGCGGCCGAGAAAACCACCGTCTCATGGGGCCGGACACTCAGGGTCGGGGAAAAATCCAATATATATCTGGTGATATCTCGGGTGCTATTAGAGATAGAGCAATAAACCAAAGTGAATTGTCTGCAGGAGGCCCTGGCGCATGAATCTGTGCAGCGGGAACGATCTCGGACCATCAGGGGCCGAGACATCCACCGTCTCATGGTGCCGGACACTCAGGGTCGGGGAAAAATCCAATATATATCTGGTGATATCTCGGGTGCTATTAGAGATAGAGCAATAAACCAAAGTGAATTGTCTGCAGGAGGCCCTGGCGCCTGAAGCTGTGCAGCGGGAACGACCTCGGACCACCAGGGGCCGAGGAAAGCACCGTCTCGAGGGGGCCGGACACTCTGGGCAAGGGAAAAATCCAATATATATGTGGTGATATCTCGGGTGCTATTACAGATAACGCAATAAATCAAAGTGCATTGTCTGTAGGAGGCCCTGGCGCATGAATCTGTGCAACGGGAACGACCTAGGACCACCAGGGGCCGAGAAAACTACAGTCTCATGGGGCCGGACACTCAGGGTCAGGGGAAAATCCAATATATATCTGGTGATATCTCGGGTGCTATTAGAGATAGCGCAATAAACCAAGGTGAATTATCTGCAGGAGGCCCTGGCGCATGAATCTGTGCAACGGGAACGACCTCGGACCACCAGGGGCCGAGAAAACGACAGTCTCAAGGGGCCGGACACTCAGGGTCAGGGGAAAATCCAATATATATCTGGTGATATCTCTGGTGCTATTACAGATAGCGCAATAAATCAAAGTGCATTGTCTGTAGGAGGCCCTGGCGCATAAATGTGGCCAGCGGGAACGACCTCGGACCATCAGGGGCCGAGAAAACCACCGTCTCATGGGGCCGGACACTCAGGGTCAGGGGAAAATCCAATATTTATCTGGTGATATCTTGGGTGATATTACAGATAGCGCAATAAATCAAAGTGCATTATCTGTAGGAGGCCCTGGCGCATGAATCTGTGCAGCGGGAACGACCTCGGACCACCAGGGGCCGAGAAAACCACCGTCCCGAGGGGCCGGACACTTAGGGTCAGTGAAAAATCCAATATCTATCTGGTGATATCTCGGGTGCTATTACAGATAGCGCAATAAATCAAAGTGAATTATCTGCAGGAGGCCCTGGCGCATGAATCTGTGCAACGGGAACGACCTCGGACCACCAGGGGCCGAGAAAACCACAGTCTCATGGGGCCGGATACTCAGGGTCAGGGGAAAATCCAATATAGATCTGGTGATATCTCGGGTGCTATTACAGATAGCGCAATAAATCATAGTGCATTGTCTGTAGGAGGCCCTGGCGCATGAATCTGGCCAGCGGGAACGACCTCGGACCACCAGCGGCCGAGAAAACCACCGTCTCATGGGGCCGGACACTCAGGGTCGGGGAAAAATCCAATATATATCTGGTGATATCTCGGGTGCTATTAGAGATAGCGCAATAAAACAAAGTGAATTGTCTGCAGGAGGCCCTGGCGCATGAATCTGTGCAGCGGGAACGACCTCGGACCACCAGGGGCCGAGAAAACCACAGTCTCATGGGGCCGGACACTCAGGGTCAGGGGAAAATCCAATATATATCTGGTGATATCTCGGGTGCTATTACAGATAGAGCAATAAATCAAAGTGCATTGTCTGTAGGAGGCCCTGGCGCATGAATCTGTGCAGCGGGAACAACCTCGGACCACCAGGGGCCGAGAAAACCGCAGTCTCATGGGGCCGGACACTCAGGGTCAGGGAAAAATCCAATATATATCTGGTGATATCTCGGGCGCTATTAGAGATAGCGCAATAAATCAAAGTGCATTGTCTGTAGGAGGCCCTGGCGCATGAATCTGTGCAACGGGAACGACCTCGGACCACCAGGGGCCGAGAAAACCACAGTCTCATGGGGCCGGATACTCAGGGTCAGGGGAAAATCCAATATAGATCTGGTGATATCTCGGGTGCTATTACAGATAGCGCAATAAATCATAGTGCATTGTCTGTAGGAGGCCCTGGCGCATGAATCTGGCCAGCGGGAACGACCTCGGACCACCAGCGGCCGAGAAAACCACCGTCTCATGGGGCCGGACACTCAGGGTCGGGGAAAAATCCAATATATATCTGGTGATATCTCGGGTGCTATTAGAGATAGCGCAATAAACCAAAGTGAATTGTCTGCAGGAGGCCCTGGCGCATGAATCTGTGCAGCGGGAACGATCTCGGACCATCAGGGGCCGAGACATCCACCGTCTCATGGGGCCGGACACTCAGGGTCAGGGAAAAATCCAATATATATCTGGTGATATCTCGGGTGCTATTACAGATAGCGCAATAAATCAAAGTGCATTGTCTGTAGGAGGCCCTGGAGCATGAATCTGTGCAGCGGGAACGACCTCGGACCACCAGGGCCCGAGAAAACGACCGTCTCATGGGGCCGGACGCTCAGGGTCAGTGAAAAATCCAATATATATCTGGTGATATCTCGGGTGATATTACAGATAGCGCAATAAACCAAAGTGAATTATCTGCACGAGGCCCTGGCGCATGAATCTGTGCAGCGGGAACGTCCTCGGACCCCCAGGGGCCGAGACAACCACCGTCTCATGGGGCCGGACACTCAGGGTCAGTGAAAAATCCAATATATATCTGGTGATATCTCGGGTTCTATTACAGATAGCGCAATAAATCAAAGTGCATTGTCTGTAGGAGGCCCTGGCGGATGAATCTGTGCAGCGGGAACGACCTCGGACCACCAGGGGCCGAGAAAACCTCAGTCTCATGGGGCCGGACACTCAGGGTCAGGGGAAAATCCAGTATATATCTGGTGATATCTCGGGTGCTATTAGAGATAGCGCAATAAACCAAAGTGAATTATCTGCAGGATGCCCTGGCGCATGAATCTGTGCAAGCGGGAACGTCCTCGGACCTCCTGGGGCCGAGACAACCACCGTCTCATGGGGCCGGACACTCAGGGTCAGGGTAAAATCCAATATATATCTGGTGATATCTCGGGTGCTATTACAGATAGCGCAATAAATCAAAGTGCATTGTCTGTAGGAGGCCCTGGCGCATGAATCTGTGCAGCGGGAACGACGTCGGACCACCAGGGGCCGAAAAAACCACAGTCTCATGGGGCCGGACCCTCATGGTCAGGGTAAAATCCAATATATATCTGGTGATATCTCGTGTGCTATTACAGATAGCGCAATAAATCAAAGTGCATTGTCTGTAGGAGGCCCTGGCGCATGAATCTGTGCAGCGGGAACGACCTCGGACCACCAGGGGCCGAGAAAACCACAGTCTCATGGGGCCGGACACTCAGGGTCAGGGGAAAATCCAATATATATCTGGTGATATCTCGGGTGCTATTAGAGATAGCGCAATAAACCAAAGTGAATTATCTGCAGGATGCCCTGGCGCATGAATCTGTGCAGCGGGAACGACCTCGGACCACCAGGGGCCGAGACAACCACCGTCTCATGGGGCCGGACACTCAGGGTCAGGGTAAAATCCAATATATATCTGGTGATATCTCGGGTGCTATTACAGATAGCGCAATAAATCAAAGTGCATTACCTGTAGGAGGCCCTGGCGCATGAATCTGTGCAGCGGGAACGTCCTCGGAACTCCAGGGGCCGAGACAACGACCGTCTCATGGGGCCGGACACTCAGGGTCAGGGTAAAATCCAATATATATCTGGTGATATCTCGGGTGCTATTACAGATAGAGCAATAAATCAAAGTGCATTGTCTGTAGGAGGCCCTGGCGCATGAATGTGTGCAGCGGGAACGACCTCGGACCACCAGGGGCCGAGAAAACCGCAGTCTCATGGGGCCGGATACTCAGGGTCAGGGGAAAATCCAATATATATCTGGTGATATCTCGGGCGCTATTACAGATAGCGCAATAAATCAAAGTGCATTGTCTGTAGGAGGCCCTGGCGCATGAATCTGTGCAACGGGAACGACCTCGGACCACCAGGGGCCGAGAAAACCACAGTCTCATGGGGCCGGATACTCAGGGTCAGGGGAAAATCCAATATAGATCTGGTGATATCTCGGGTGCTATTACAGATAGCGCAATAAATCATAGTGCATTGTCTGTAGGAGGCCCTGGCGCATGAATCTGGCCAGCGGGAACGACCTCGGACCACCAGCGGCCGAGAAAACCACCGTCTCATGGGGCCGGACACTCAGGGTCGGGGAAAAATCCAATATATATCTGGTGATATCTCGGGTGCTATTAGAGATAGCGCAATAAACCAAAGTGAATTATCTGCAGGAGGCCCTGGCGCATGAATCTGTGCAACGGGAACGACCCCGGACCACCAGGGGCCGAGAAAACCACAGTCTCATGGGGCCGGACACTCAGGGTCAGGGGAAAATCCAATATAGATCTGGTGATATCTCGGGTGCTATTACAGATAGCGCAATAAACCAAAGTGAATTATCTGCAGGAGGCCCTTGCGCATGAATCTGTGCAACGGGAACGTCCTCGGACCACCAGGGGCCGAGAAAACCACAGTCTCATGGGGCCGGACACTCAGGGTCAGGGGAAAATCCAATATAGATCTGGTGATATCTCGGGTGCTATTACAGATAGCGCAATAAATCAAAGTGCATTACCTGTAGGAGGCCCTGGCGCATGAATCTGTGCAGCGGGAACGTCCTCGGACCTCCAGGGGCCGAGACAACGACCGTCTCATGGGGCCGGACACTCAGGGTCAGTGAAAAATCCAATATATATCTGCTGATATCTCGGGTGCTATTACAGATAGCGCAATAAATCAAAGTGCATTGTCTGTAGGAGGCCCTGGCGCATCAATCTGTGCAGCGGGAACGACCTCGGACCACCAGGGTCCGAATAAACCACAGTCTCATGGGGCCGGACACTCAGGGTCAGGGTAAAATCCAATATATATCTGGTGATATCTCGGGTGCTATTACAGATAACGCAATACATCAAAGTGCATTGTCTGTAGGAGGCCCTGGCGCATGAATCTGGCCAGCGGGAACGACCTCGGACCACCAGCGGCCGAGAGAACCACCGTCTCATGGGGCCGGACACTCAGGGTCGGGGAAAAATCCAATATATATCTGGTGATATCTCGGGTGCTATTACAGATAGCGCAATAAATCAAAGTGCATTGTCTGTAGGAGGCCCTGGCGCATGAATCTGTGCAGCGGGAACGACCTCGGACCACCAGGAGCCGAGACATCCACCGTCTCATGGGGCCGGACACTCAGGGTCAAGGAAAAATCCAATATATATCTGGTGATATCTCGGGTGCTATTACAGATAGCGCAATAAATCAAAGTGCATTGTCTGTAGGAGGACCTGGCGCATGAATCTGTGCAGCGGGAACGACCTCGGACCACCAGGGGCCGAGAAAACCACAGTCTCATGGGGCCGGACACTCAGGGTCAGGGGAAAATCCAATATATATCTGGTGATATCTCGGGTGCTATTACAGATAGAGCAATAAATCAAAGTGCATTGTCTGTAGGAGGCCCTGGCGCATGAATGTGTGCAGCGGGAACGACCTCGGACCACCAGGGGCCGAGAAAACCGCAGTCTCATGGGGCCGGACACTCAGGGTCAGGGAAAAATCCAATATATATCTGGTGATATCTCGGGCGCTATTAGAGATAGCGCAATAATCCAAAGTGAATTATCTGCAGGAGGACCTGGCGCATGAATCTGAGCAGCGGCAACGACCTCGGACCACCAGGGGCCGAGAAAACGACCGTCTCATGGGGCCGGACACTCAGGGTCAGTGAAAAATCCAATATATATCTGCTGATATCTCGGGTGCTATTAGAGATATCGTAATAAATCAGAGTGCATTGTCTGTAGGAGGCCCTGGCGCATGAATCTGTGCAGCGGGAACGACCTCGGACCACCAGGGGCCGAGAAAACCACAGTCTCATGGGGCCGGACACTCAGGGTCAGGCGAAAATCCAATATATATCTGGTGATATCTCGGGTGCTATTAGAGATAGCGCAATAAACCAAAGTGAATTATCTGCAGGAGGCCCAGGCGCATGAATCTGTGCAGCGGGAACGACCTCGGACCACCAGGGGCCGAGAAAACGACCGTCTCATTGGGCCGGACACTCAGGGTCAGTGAAAAATCCAATATATATCTGCTGATATCTCGGGTGCTATTACAGATAGCGCAATAAATCAAAGTGCATTGTCTGTAGGAGGCCCTGGCGCATGAATCTGTGCAGCGGGAACGACCTCGGACCACCAGGGGCCGAAAAAACCACAGTCTCATGGGGCCGGACACTCAGGGTCAGGGTAAAATCCAATATATATCTGGTGATATCTCGGGTGCTATTACAGATAGCGCAATAAATCAAATTGCATTGTCTGTAGGAGGCCCTGGCGCATGAATCTGTGCAGCGGGAACGACCTCGGACCACCAGGGGCCGAGAAAACGACCGCCTCATGGGGCCGGACCCTCAGGGTCAGTGAAAAATCCAATATATATCTGGTGATATCTCGGGTGCTATTAGAGATAGCGCAATAAACCAAAGTGAGTTATCTGCAGGAGGCCCTGGCGCCTGAAGCTGTGCAGCGGGAACGACCTCGGACCACCAGGGGCCGAGAAAAGCACCGTCTCGAGGGGGCCGGACACTCTGGGTCAGGGAAAAATCCAATATATATCTGCTGATATCTCGGGTGCTATTAGAGATAGCGCAATAAACCAAAGTGAATTATCTGCAGGAGGCCCTGGCGCATGAATCTGTGCAGCGGGAACGACCTCGGACCACCAGGGGCCGAAAAAACCACAGTCTCATGGGGCCGGACACTCAGGGTCAGGGTAAAATCCAATATATATCTGGTGATATCTCGGGTGCTATTAGAGATAGCGCAATAAACCAAAGGGAATTATCTGCAGGAGGCCCTGGCGCATGCATCAGTGCAGCGGGAACGACCTAGGACCACCAGGGGCCCAGAAAACCACAGTCTCATGGGGCCGGACACTCAGGGTCAGGGGAAAATCCAATATATATCTGGTGATATCTCGGGTGCTATTACAGATAGCACAATAAACCAAAGTGCATTGTCTGTAGGAGGCCCTTGCGAATGATTCTGTGCCGCAGGAACGACCACGGACCACCAGTGGCCGAGAAAATTACAGATATTCGGAATCCCTAACCCAAGGTCATGTAAAAATCCAGCAAATATCTGGTGATATCTCGGGTGCTATTAGAGATAGCGCAATAAACCAAAGTGCATTGTCTGTAGGAGGCCCTGGCGAATGAATCTGGTCAGCGGGAACGACCTAGGACCACCAGGGGCCGAGAAAACCACCGACTCACGGGGCCGGACACTCAGGGTCAGGGGAAAATCCAATATATATCTGGTGATATCTCGCGTGCTATTAGAGATAGCGCAATAAACCAAAGTGAATTATCTGCAGGAGGCCCTGGCGCGAGCATCTGTGCAGCGGGAACGACCTCGGACCACCAGGGGCCAAGAAAACCACCGTCTCATGGCGCCGGACACTCAGGGTCAGGGAAAAATCCAATATATATCTGGTGATATCTCGGGTGCTATTAGAGATAGCGCACTAAATCAAAGTGCATTGTCTGTAGGAGGCCCAGGCGCATGAATCTGGCCAGCGGGAAAGACCTCGGACCACCAGGGGCCGAGAAAACCACAGTCTCATGGAGCCGGACACTCAGGGTCAGGGAAAAATCCAATATATATCTGGTGATATCTCGGGTGCTATTACAGATAGCGCAATAAATCAAAGTGAATTATCTGCAGGAGGCCCGGGCGCATAAATCTGAGCAACGGGAACGTCCTCGGACCACCAGGGGCCGAGAAAACCACAGTCTCATGGGGCCGGACACTCAGGGTCAGGGGAAAATCCAATATAGATCTGGTGATATCTCGGGTGCTATTACAGATAGCGCAATAAATCAAAGTGCATTACCTGTAGGAGGCCCTGGCGCATGAATCTGTGCAGCGGGAACGTCGTCGGACCTCCAGGGGCCGAGACAACGACCGTCTCATGGGGCCGGACACTCAGGGTCAGGGTAAAATCCAATATATATCTCGTGATATCTCGGGTGCTATTACAGATAGCGCAATAAATCAAAGTGCATTGTCTGTAGGAGGCCCTGGCGCATGAATCTGTGCAGCGGGGACGACCTCGGACCGCCAGGGGCCGAGACAACGACCGTCTCATGGGGCCGGACACTCAGGGTCAGGGTAAAATCCAATATATATCTGGTGATATGTCGGGTGCTATTACAGATAGCGCAATAAATCAAAGTTCATTGTCTGTAGGAGGTCCTGGCGCATGAATCTGTGCAGCGGGAACGACCTCGGACCACCAGGGGCCGAGAAAACGACCGTCTCATGGGGCCGGACACTCAGGGTCAGTGAAAAATCCAATATATATCTGGTGATATCTCGGGTGCTATTACAGATAGCGCAATACATCAAGGTGCATTGTCTGTAGGAGGCCCTGGCGCATGAATCTGGCCAGCGGGAACGACCTCGGACCACCAGCGGCCGAGAGAACCACCGTCTCATGGGGCCGGACACTCAGGGTCGGGGAAAAATCCAATATATATCTGGTGATATCTCGGGTGCTATTACAGATAGCGCAATAAATCAAAGTGCATTGTCTGTAGGAGGCCCTGGCGCATGAATCTGTGCAGCGGGAACGACCTCGGACCACCAGGGGCCGAGACATCCACCGTCTCATGGGGCCGGACACTCAGGGTCAGGGAAAAATCCAATATATATCTGGTGATATCTCGGGTGCTATTACAGATAGCGCAATAAATCAAAGTGCATTGTCTGTAGGAGGCCCTGGCGCATGAATCTGTGCAGCGGGAACGACCTCGGACCACCAGGGGCCGAGAAAACCACAGTCTCATGGGGCCGGACACTCAGGGTCAGGGGAAAATCCAATATATATCTGGTGATATCTCGGGTGCTATTACAGATAGAGCAATAAATCAAAGTGCATTGTCTGTAGGAGGCCCTGGCGCATGAATGTGTGCAGCGGGAACGACCTCGGACCACCAGGGGCCGAGAAAACCGCAGTCTCATGGGGCCGGACACTCAGGGTCAGGGAAAAATCCAATATATATCTGGTGATATCTCGGGCGCTATTAGAGATAGCGCAATAATCCAAAGTGAATTATCTGCAGGAGGCCCTGGCGCATGAATCTGAGCAGCGGCAACGACCTCGGACCACCAGGGGCCGAGAAAACGACCGTCTCATGGGGCCGGACACTCAGGGTCAGTGAAAAATCCAATATATATCTGCTGATATCTCGGGTGCTACTAGAGATAGCGTAATAAATCAGAGTGCATTGTCTGTAGGAGGCCCTGGCGCATGAATCTGTGCAGCGGGAACGACCTCGGACCACCAGGGGCCGAGAAAACCACAGTCTCATGGGGCCGGACACTCAGGGTCAGGGGAAAATCCAATATATATCTGGTGATATCTCGGGTGCTATTAGAGATAGCGCAATAAAACAAAGTGAATTATCTGCAGGAGGCCCAGGCGCATGAATCTGTGCAGCGGAAACGACCTCGGACCACCAGGGGCCGAGAAAACGACCGTCTCATGGGGCCGGACACTCAGGGTCAGTGAAAAATCCAATATATATCTGCTGATATCTCGGGTGCTATTACAGATAGCGCAATAAATCAAAGTGCATTGTCTGTAGGAGGCCCTGGCGCATGAATCTGTGCAGCGGGAACGACCTCGGACCACCAGGGGCCGAAAAAACCACAGTCTCATGGGGCCGGACACTCAGGGTCAGGGTAAAATCCAATATATATCTGGTGATATCTCGGGTGCTATTACAGATAGCGCAGTAAATCAAATTGCATTGTCTGTAGGAGGCCCTGGCGCATGAATGTGTGCAGCGGGAACGACCTCGGACCACCAGGGGCCGAGAAAACCGCAGTCTCATGGGGCCGGACACTCAGGGTCAGGGAAAAATCCAATATATATCTGGTGATATCTCGGGCGCTATTAGAGATAGCGCAATAAGCCAAAGGGAATTATCTGCAGGAGGCCCTGGCGCATGAATCTGTGCAGCGGGAAGGATCTCGGACCATCAGGGGCCGAGACATCCACCGTCTCATGGGGCCGGACACTCAGGGTCAGGGGAAAATCCAATATATATCTGGTGATATCTCGGGTGCTATTAGAGATAGCGCAATAAAACAAAGTGAATTATCTGCAGGAGGCCCAGGCGCATGAATCTGTGCAGCGGAAACGACCTCGGACCACCAGGGGCCGAGAAAACCGCAGTCTCATGGGGCCGGACACTCAGGGTCAGGGAAAAATCCAATATATATCTGGTGATATCTCGGGTGCTATTAGAGATAGCGCAATAAACCAAAGTGCATTGTGTGTAGGAGGCCCTGGCGCATGAATCTGAGCAGCGGCAACGACCTCGGAACACCAGGGGCCGAGAAAACGACCGTCTCATGGGGCCGGACACTCAGGGTCAGTGAAAAATCCAATATATATCTGCTGATATCTCGGGTGCTACTAGAGATAGCGTAATAAATCAGAGTGCATTGTCTGTAGGCGGCCCTGGCGCATGAATCTGTGCAGCGGGAACGACCTCGGACCACCAGGGGCCGAGAAAACCACAGTCTCATGGGGCCGGACACTCAGGGTCAGGGGAAAATCCAATATATATCTGGTGATATCTCGGGTGCTATTACAGATAGCGCAATAAATCAAAGTGCATTGTCTGTAGGAGGCCCTGGCGCATGAATCTGTGCAGCGGGAACGACCTCGGACCACCAGGGGCCGAGAAAACCGCAGTCTCATGGGGCCGGACATTCAGGGTCAGGGAAAAATCCAATATAAATGTGGTGATATCTCGGGTGCTATTACAGATAGCGCAATAAATCAAAGTGCATTGTCTGTAGGAGACCCTGGCGCATGAACCTGTGCAGCGGGAACGACCTCGGACCACCAGGGGGCGAGAAAACGACCGTCTCATGGGGCCGGACGCTCAGGGTCAGTAAAAAATCCAATATATATCTGGTGATATCTCGGGTGCTATTAGAGATAGCGCAATAAACCAAAGTGAATTATCTGCAAGAGGCCCTGGCGCATGAATCTGTGCAACGGGAACGACCCCGGACCACCAGGGGCCGAGAAAACCACAGTCTCATGGGGCCGGACACTCAGGGTCAGGGGAAAATCCAATATAGATCTGGTGATATCTCGGGTGCTATTACAGATAGCGCAATAAACAAAAGTGAATTATCTGCAGGAGGCCCTTGCGCATGAATCTGTGCAACGGGAACGTCCTCGGACCACCAGGGGCCGAGAAAACCACAGTCTCATGGGGCCGGACACTCAGGGTCAGGGGAAAATCCAATATAGATCTGGTGATATCTCGGGTGCTATTACAGATAGCGCAATAAATCAAAGTGCATTACCTGTAGGAGGCCCTGGCGCATGAATCTGTGCAGCGGGAACGTCCTCGGACCTCCAGGGGCCGAGACAACGACCGTCTCATGGGGCCGGACACTCAGGGTCAGGGTAAAATCCAATATATATCTGGTGATATCTCGGGTGCTATAACAGATAGCGCAATAAATCAAAGTGCACTCTCTGTAGCAGGCCCTGGCGCATGAATCTGTGCAGCGGGAACGACCTCGGACCACCAGGGGCCGAGAAAAGCACAGTCTCATGGGGCCGGACTCTCAGGGTCAGGGTAAAATCCAATATATATCTGGTGATATCTCGGGTGCTATTACAGATAACGCAATACATCAAAGTGCATTGTCTGTAGGAGGCCCTGGCGCATGAATCTGGCCAGCGGGAACGACCTCGGACCACCAGCGGCCGAGAGAACCACCGTCTCATGGGGCCGGACACTCAGGGTCAGTGAAAAATCCAATATATATCTGCTGATATCTCGGGTGCTATTAGAGATAGCGCAATAAATCAAAGTGCATTGTCTGTAGGAGGCCCTGGCGCATGAATCTGTGCAGCGGGAACGACCTCGGACCACCAGGGGCCGAAAAAACCACAGTCTCATGGGGCCGGACACTCAGGGTCAGGGTAAAATCCAATATATATCTGGTGATATCTCGGGTGCTATTACAGATAGCGCAATAAATCAAATTGCATTGTCTGTAGGAGGCCCTGGCGCATGAATGTGTGCAGCGGGAACGACCTCGGACCACCAGGGGCCGAGAAAACCGCAGTCTCATGGGGCCGGACACTCAGGGTCAGGGAAAAATCCAATATATATCTGGTGATATCTCGGGCGCTATTAGAGATAGCGCAATAAGCCAAAGGGAATTATCTGCAGGAGGCCCTGGCGCATGAATCTGTGCAGCGGGAAGGATCTCGGACCATCAGGGGCCGAGACATCCACCGTCTCATGGGGCCGGACACTCAGGGTCAGGGAAAAATCCAATATATATCTGGTGATATCTCGGGTGCTATTACAGATAGCGCAATAAATCAAAGTGCATTGTCTGTAGGAGGCCCTGGCGCATGAATCTGTGCAGCGGGAACGACCTCGGACCACCAGGGGCCGAGAAAACCGCAGTCTCATGGGGCCGGACATTCAAGGTCAGGGAAAAATCCAATATAAATGTGGTGATATCTCGGGTGCTATTACAGATAGCGCAATAAATCAAAGTGCATTGTCTGTAGGAGACCCTGGCGCATGAACCTGTGCAGCGGGAACGACCTCGGACCACCAGGGGGCGAGAAAACGACCGTCTCATGGGGCCGGACGCTCAGGGTCAGTGAAAAATCCAATATATATCTGGTGATATCTCGGGTGCTATTAGAGATAGCGCAATAAACCAAAGTGAATTATCTGCAGGAGGCCCTGGCGCATGAATCTGTGCAACGGGAACGACCCCGGACCACCGGGGGCCGAGAAAACCACAGTCTCATGGGGCCGGACACTCAGGGTCAGGGGAAAATCCAATATAGATCTGGTGATATCTCGGGTGCTATTACAGATAGCGCAATAAACAAAAGTGAATTATCTGCAGGAGGCCCTTGCGCATGAATCTGTGCAACGGAAACGTCCTCGGACCACCAGGGGCCGAGAAAACCACAGTCTCATGGGGCCGGACACTCAGGGTCAGGGGAAAATCCAATATAGATCTGGTGATATCTCGGGTGCTATTACAGATAGCGCAATAAATCAAAGTGCATTACCTGTAGGAGGCCCTGGCGCATGAATCTGTGCAGCGGGAACGTCCTCGGACCTCCAGGGGCCGAGACAACGACCGTCTCATGGGGCCGGACACTCAGGGTCAGGGTAAAATCCAATATATATCTGGTGATATCTCGGGTGCTATAACAGATAGCGCAATAAATCAAAGTGCACTCTATGTAGCAGGCCCTGGCGCATGAATCTGTGCAGCGGGAACGACCTCGGACCACCAGGGGCCGAGAAAAGCACAGTCTCATGGGGCCGGACTCTCAGGGTCAGGGTAAAATCCAATATATATCTGGTGATATCTCGGGTGCTATTACAGATAACGCAATAAATCAAAGTGCATTGTCTGTAGGAGGCCCTGGCGCATGAATCTGTGCAGCGGGAACGACCTCGGACCACCAGGGGCCGAGACATCCACCGTCTCATGGGGCCGGACACTCAGGGTCAGGGAAAAATCCAATATATATCTGGTGATATCTCGGGTGCTATTACAGATAGCGCAATAAATCAAAGTGCATTGTCTGTAGGAGGCCCTGGCGCATGAATCTGTGCAGCGGGAAGGACCTCGGACCACCAGGGGCCGAGAAAACCACAGTCTCATGGGGCCGGACACTCAGGGTCAAGGGAAAATCCAATATATATCTGGTGATATCTCGGGTGCTATTACAGATAGAGCAATAAATCAAAGTGCATTGTCTGTAGGAGGCCCTGGCGCATGAATGTGTGCAGCGGGAACGACCTCGGACCACCAGGGGCCGAGAAAACCGCAGTCTCATGGGGCCGGACACTCAGGGTCAGGGAAAAATCCAATATATATCTGGTGATATCTCGGGCGCTATTAGAGATAGCGCAATAATCCAAAGTGAATTATCTGCAGGAGGCCCTGGCGCATGAATCTGAGCAGCGGCAACGACCTCGGACCACCAGGGGCCGAGAAAACGACCGTCTCATGGGGCCGGACACTCAGGGTCAGTGAAAAATCCAATATATATCTGCTGATATCTCGGGTGCTATTAGAGATAGCGTAATAAATCAGAGTGCATTGTCTGTAGGAGGCCCTGGCGCATGAATCTGTGCAGCGGGAACGACCTCGGACCACCAGGGGCCGAGAAAACCACAGTCTCATGGGGCCGGACACTCAGGGTCAGGGGAAAATCCAATATATATCTGGTGATATCTCGGGTGCTATTAGAGATAGCGCAATAAACCAAAGTGAATTATCTGCAGGAGGCCCAGGCGCATGAATCTGTGCAGCGGGAACGACCTCGGACCACCAGGGGCCGAGAAAACGACCGTCTCATGGGGCCGGACACTCAGGGTCAGGGTAAAATCCAATATATATCTGGTGATATCTCGGGTGCTATAACAGATAGCGCAATAAATCAAAGTGCACTCTCTGTAGCAGGCCCTGGCGCATGAATCTGTGCAGCGGGAACGACCTCGGACCACCAGGGGCCGAGAAAAGCACAGTCTCATGGGGCCGGACTCTCAGGGTCAGGGTAAAATCCAATATATATCTGGTGATATCTCGGGTGCTATTACAGATAACGCAATACATCAAAGTGCATTGTCTGTAGGAGGCCCTGGCGCATGAATCTGGCCAGCGGGAACGACCTCGGACCACCAGCGGCCGAGAGAACCACCGTCTCATGGGGCCGGACACTCAGGGTCAGTGAAAAATCCAATATATATCTGCTGATATCTCGGGTGCTATTAGAGATAGCGCAATAAATCAAAGTGCATTGTCTGTAGGAGGCCCTGGCGCATGAATCTGTGCAGCGGGAACGACCTCGGACCACCAGGGGCCGAAAAAACCACAGTCTCATGGGGCCGGACACTCAGGGTCAGGGTAAAATCCAATATATATCTGGTGATATCTCGGGTGCTATTACAGATAGCGCAATAAATCAAATTGCATTGTCTGTAGGAGGCCCTGGCGCATGAATGTGTGCAGCGGGAACGACCTCGGACCACCAGGGGCCGAGAAAACCGCAGTCTCATGGGGCCGGACACTCAGGGTCAGGGAAAAATCCAATATATATCTGGTGATATCTCGGGCGCTATTAGAGATAGCGCAATAAGCCAAAGGGAATTATCTGCAGGAGGCCCTGGCGCATGAATCTGTGCAGCGGGAAGGATCTCGGACCATCAGGGGCCGAGACATCCACCGTCTCATGGGGCCGGACACTCAGGGTCAGGGTAAAATCCAATATATATCTGGTGATATCTCGGGTGCTATAACAGATAGCGCAATAAATCAAAGTGCACTCTCTGTAGCAGGCCCTGGCGCATGAATCTGTGCAGCGGGAACGACCTCGGACCACCAGGGGCCGAGAAAAGCACAGTCTCATGGGGCCGGACTCTCAGGGTCAGGGTAAAATCCAATATATATCTGGTGATATCTCGGGTGCTATTACAGATAACGCAATAAATCAAAGTGCATTGTCTGTAGGAGGCCCTGGCGCATGAATCTGTGCAGCGGGAACGACCTCGGACCACGAGGGGCCGAGACATCCACCGTCTCATGGGGCCGGACACTCAGGGTCAGGGAAAAATCCAATATATATCTGGTGATATCTCGGGTGCTATTACAGATAGCGCAATAAATCAAAGTGCATTGTCTGTAGGAGGCCCTGGCGCATGAATCTGTGCAGCGGGAAGGACCTCGGACCACCAGGGGCCGAGAAAACCACAGTCTCATGGGGCCGGACACTCAGGGTCAGGGGAAAATCCAATATATATCTGGTGATATCTCGGGTGCTATTACAGATAGAGCAATAAATCAAAGTGCATTGTCTGTAGGAGGCCCTGGCGCATGAATGTGTGCAGCGGGAACGACCTCGGACCACCAGGGGCCGAGAAAACCGCAGTCTCATGGGGCCGGACACTCAGGGTCAGGGAAAAATCCAATATATATCTGGTGATATCTCGGGCGCTATTAGAGATAGCGCAATAATCCAAAGTGAATTATCTGCAGGAGGCCCTGGCGCATGAATCTGAGCAGCGGCAACGACCTCGGACCACCAGGGGCCGAGAAAACGACCGTCTCATGGGGCCGGACACTCAGGGTCAGTGAAAAATCCAATATATATCTGCTGATATCTCGGGTGCTATTAGAGATAGCGTAATAAATCAGAGTGCATTGTCTGTAGGAGGCCCTGGCGCATGAATCTGTGCAGCGGGAACGACCTCGGACCACCAGGGGCCGAGAAAACCACAGTCTCATGGGGCCGGACACTCAGGGTCAGGGGAAAATCCAATATATATCTGGTGATATCTCGGGTGCTATTAGAGATAGCGCAATAAACCAAAGTGAATTATCTGCAGGAGGCCCAGGCGCATGAATCTGTGCAGCGGGAACGACCTCGGACCACCAGGGGCCGAGAAAACGACCGTCTCATGGGGCCGGACACTCAGGGTCAGTGAAAAATCCAATATATATCTGCTGATATCTCGGGTGCTATTACAGATAGCGCAATAAATCAAAGTGCATTGTCTGTAGGAGGCCCTGGCGCATGAATCTGTGCAGCGGGAACGACCTCGGACCACCAGGGGCCGAAAAAACCACAGTCTCATGGGGCCGGACACTCAGGGTCAGGGTAAAATCCAATATATATCTGGTGATATCTCGGGTGCTATTACAGATAGCGCAATAAATCAAATTGCATTGTCTGTAGGAGGCCCTGGCGCATGAATCTGTGCAGCGGGAACGACCTCGGACCACCAGGGGCCGAGAAAACGACCGCCTCATGGGGCCGGACCCTCAGGGTCAGTGAAAAATCCAATATATATCTGGTGATATCTCGGGTGCTATTAGAGATAGCGCAATAAACCAAAGTGAGTTATCTGCAGGAGGCCCTGGCGCCTGAAGCTGTGCAGCGGGAACGACCTCGGACCACCAGGGGCCGAGAAAAGCACCGTCTCGAGGGGGCCGGACACTCTGGGTCAGGGAAAAATCCAATATATATCTGCTGATATCTCGGGTGCTATTAGAGA
Organism: Nomia melanderi; assembly: GCF_051020985.1. Lineage (NCBI taxonomy): Eukaryota > Metazoa > Arthropoda > Insecta > Hymenoptera > Halictidae > Nomia > Nomia melanderi. The sequence goes on from NW_027475131.1 coordinate 5,378,884, forward strand.
TAGCGCAATAAACCAAAGTGAATTATCTGCAGGAGGCCCTGGCGCATGAATCTGTGCAGCGGGAACGACCTCGGACCACCAGGGGCCGAAAAAACCACAGTCTCATGGGGCCGGACACTCAGGGTCAGGGTAAAATCCAATATATATCTGGTGATATCTCGGGTGCTATTAGAGATAGCGCAATAAACCAAAGGGAATTATCTGCAGGAGGCCCTGGCGCATGCATCAGTGCAGCGGGAACGACCTAGGACCACCAGGGGCCCAGAAAACCACAGTCTCATGGGGCCGGACACTCAGGGTCAGGGGAAAATCCAATATATATCTGGTGATATCTCGGGTGCTATTACAGATAGCGCAATAAACCAAAGTGCATTGTCTGTAGGAGGCCCTTGCGAATGATTCTGTGCCGCAGGAACGACCTCGGACCACCAGTGGCCGAGAAAATTACAGATATTCGGAATCCCTAACCCAAGGTCATGTAAAAATCCAGCAAATATCTGGTGATATCTCGGGTGCTATTAGAGATAGCGCAATAAACCAAAGTGCATTGTCTGTAGGAGGCCCTGGCGAATGAATCTGGTCAGCGGGAACGACCTAGGACCACCAGGGGCCGAGAAAACCACCGACTCACGGGGCCGGACACTCAGGGTCAAGGGAAAATCCAATATATATCTGGTGATATCTCGCGTGCTATTAGAGATAGCGCAATAAACCAAAGTGAATTATCTGCAGGAGGCCCTGGCGCGAGCATCTGTGCAGCGGGAACGACCTCGGACCACCAGGGGCCAAGAAAACCACCGTCTCATGGCGCCGGACACTCAGGGTCAGGGAAAAATCCAATATATATCTGGTGATATCTCGGGTGCTATTAGAGATAGCGCACTAAATCAAAGTGCATTGTCTGTAGGAGGCCCAGGCGCAGGAATCTGGCCAGCGGGAAAGACCTCGGACCACCAGGGGCCGAGAAAACCACAGTCTCATGGAGCCGGACACTCAGGGTCAGGGAAAAATCCAATATATATCTGGTGATATCTCGGGTGCTATTACAGATAGCGCAATAAATCAAAGTGAATTATCTGCAGGAGGCCCGGGCGCATAAATCTGAGCAACGGGAACGTCCTCGGACCACCAGGGGCCGAGAAAACCACAGTCTCATGGGGCCGGACACTCAGGGTCAGGGGAAAATCCAATATAGATCTGGTGATATCTCGGGTGCTATTACAGATAGCGCAATAAATCAAAGTGCATTACCTGTAGGAGGCCCTGGCGCATGAATCTGTGCAGCGGGAACGTCGTCGGACCTCCAGGGGCCGAGACAACGACCGTCTCATGGGGCCGGACACTCAGGGTCAGGGTAAAATCCAATATATATCTCGTGATATCTCGGGTGCTATTACAGATAGCGCAATAAATCAAAGTGCATTGTCTGTAGGAGGCCCTGGCGCATGAATCTGTGCAGCGGGGACGACCTCGGACCGCCAGGGGCCGAGACAACGACCGTCTCATGGGGCCGGACACTCAGGGTCAGGGTAAAATCCAATATATATCTGGTGATATGTCGGGTGCTATTACAGATAGCGCAATAAATCAAAGTTCATTGTCTGTAGGAGGTCCTGGCGCACGAATCTGTGCAGCGGGAACGACCTCGGACCACCAGGGGCCGAGATAACGACCGTCTCATGGGGCCGGACACTCAGGGTCAGTGAAAAATCCAATATATATCTGGTGATATCTCGGGTGCTATTACAGATAGCGCAATACATCAAGGTGCATTGTCTGTAGGAGGCCCTGGCGCATGAATCTGGCCAGCGGGAACGACCTCGGACCACCAGCGGCCGAGAGAACCACCGTCTCATGGGGCCGGAGACTCAGGGTCGGGGAAAAATCCAATATATATCTGGTGATATCTCGGGTGCTATTACAGATAGCGCAATAAATCAAAGTGCATTGTCTGTAGGAGGCCCTGGCGCATGAATCTGTGCAGCGGGAACGACCTCGGACCACCAGGGGCCGAGACATCCACCGTCTCATGGGGCCGGACACTCAGGGTCAGGGAAAAATCCAATATATATCTGGTGATATCTCGGGTGCTATTACAGATAGCGCAATAAATCAAAGTGCATTGTCTGTAGGAGGCCCTGGCGCATGAATCTGTGCAGCGGGAAGGACCTCGGACCACCAGGGGCCGAGAAAACCACAGTCTCATGGGGCCGGACACTCAGGGTCAGGGGAAAATCCAATATATATCTGGTGATATCTCGGGTGCTATTACAGATAGAGCAATAAATCAAAGTGCATTGTCTGTAGGAGGCCCTGGCGCATGAATGTGTGCAGCGGGAACGACCTCGGACCACCAGGGGCCGAGAAAACCGCAGTCTCATGGGGCCGGACACTCAGGGTCAGGGAAAAATCCAATATATATCTGGTGATATCTCGGGCGCTATTAGAGATAGCGCAATAATCCAAAGTGAATTATCTGCAGGAGGCCCTGGCGCATGAATCTGAGCAGCGGGAACGTCCTCGGACCACCAGGGGCCGAGAAAACCACAGTCTCATGGGGCCGGGCACTCAGGGTCAGGGGAAAATCCAATATAGATCTGGTGATATCTCGGGTGCTATTACAGATAGCGCAATAAATCAAAGTGCATTACCTGTAGGAGGCCCTGGCGCATGAATCTGTGCAGCGGGAACGTCGTCGGACCTCCAGGGGCCGAGACAACGACCGTCTCATGGGGCCGGACACTCAGGGTCAGGGTAAAATCCAATATATATCTCGTGATATCTCGGGTGCTATTACAGATAGCGCAATAAATCAAAGTGCATTGTCTGTAGGAGGCCCTGGCGCATGAATCTGTGCAGCGGGGACGACCTCGGACCGCCAGGGGCCGAGACAACGACCGTCTCATGGGGCCGGACACTCAGGGTCAGGGTAAAATCCAATATATATCTGGTGATATGTCGGGTGCTATTACAGATAGCGCAATAAATCAAAGTTCATTGTCTGTAGGAGGTCCTGGCGCATGAATCTGTGCAGCGGGAACGACCTAGGACCACCAGGGGCCGAGATAACGACCGTCTCATGGGGCCGGACACTCAGGGTCAGTGAAAAATCCAATATATATCTGGTGATATCTCGGGTGCTATTACAGATAGCGCAATACATCAAGGTGCATTGTCTGTAGGAGGCCCTGGCGCATGAATCTGGCCAGCGGGAACGACCTCGGACCACCAGCGGCCGAGAGAACCACCGTCTCATGGGGCCGGAGACTCAGGGTCGGGGAAAAATCCAATATATATCTGGTGATATCTCGGGTGCTATTACAGATAGCGCAATAAATCAAAGTGCATTGTCTGTAGGAGGCCCTGGCGCATGAATCTGTGCAGCGGGAACGACCTCGGACCACCAGGGGCCGAGACATCCACCGTCTCATGGGGCCGGACACTCAGGGTCAGGGAAAAATCCAATATATATCTGGTGATATCTCGGGTGCTATTACAGATAGCGCAATAAATCAAAGTGCATTGTCTGTAGGAGGCCCTGGCGCATGAATCTGTGCAGCGGGAAGGACCTCGGACCACCAGGGGCCGAGAAAACCACAGTCTCATGGGGCCGGACACTCAGGGTCAGGGGAAAATCCAATATATATCTGGTGATATCTCGGGTGCTATTACAGATAGAGCAATAAATCAAAGTGCATTGTCTGTAGGAGGCCCTGGCGCATGAATGTGTGCAGCGGGAACGACCTCGGACCACCAGGGGCCGAGAAAACCGCAGTCTCATGGGGCCGGACACTCAGGGTCAGGGAAAAATCCAATATATATCTGGTGATATCTCGGGCGCTATTAGAGATAGCGCAATAATCCAAAGTGAATTATCTGCAGGAGGCCCTGGCGCATGAATCTGAGCAGCGGCAACGACCTCGGACCACCAGGGGCCGAGAAAACGACCGTCTCATGGGGCCGGACACTCAGGGTCAGTGAAAAATCCAATATATATCTGCTGATATCTCGGGTGCTATTACAGATAGCGCAATAAATCAAAGTGCATTACCTGTAGGAGGCCCTGGCGCATGAATCTGTGCAGCGGGAACGTCGTCGGACCTCCAGGGGCCGAGACAACGACCGTCTCATGGGGCCGGACACTCAGGGTCAGGGTAAAATCCAATATATATCTCGTGATATCTCGGGTGCTATTACAGATAGCGCAATAAATCAAAGTGCATTGTCTGTAGGAGGCCCTGGCGCATGAATCTGTGCAGCGGGGACGACCTCGGACCGCCAGGGGCCGAGACAACGACCGTCTCATGGGGCCGGACACTCAGGGTCAGGGTAAAATCCAATATATATCTGGTGATATGTCGGGTGCTATTACAGATAGCGCAATAAATCAAAGTTCATTGTCTGTAGGAGGTCCTGGCGCATGAATCTGTGCAGCGGGAACGACCTCGGACCACCAGGGGCCGAGATAACGACCGTCTCATGGGGCCGGACACTCAGGGTCAGTGAAAAATCCAATATATATCTGGTGATATCTCGGGTGCTATTACAGATAGCGCAATACATCAAGGTGCATTGTCTGTAGGAGGCCCTGGCGCATGAATCTGGCCAGCGGGAACGACCTCGGACCACCAGCGGCCGAGAGAACCACCGTCTCATGGGGCCGGAGACTCAGGGTCGGGGAAAAATCCAATATATATCTGGTGATATCTCGGGTGCTATTACCGATAGCGCAATAAATCAAAGTGCATTGTCTGTAGGAGGCCCTGGCGCATGAATCTGTGCAGCGGGAACGACCTCGGACCACCAGGGGCCGAGACATCCACCGTCTCATGGGGCCGGACACTCAGGGTCAGGGAAAAATCCAATATATATCTGGTGATATCTCGGGTGCTATTACAGATAGCGCAATAAATCAAAGTGCATTGTCTGTAGGAGGCCCTGGCGCATGAATCTGTGCAGCGGGAACGACCTCGGACCACCAGGGGCCGAGAAAACCACAGTCTCATGGGGCCGGACACTCAGGGTCAGGGGAAAATCCAATATATATCTGGTGATATCTCGGGTGCTATTACAGATAGAGCAATAAATCAAAGTGCATTGTCTGTAGGAGGCCCTGGCGCATGAATGTGTGCAGCGGGAACGACCTCGGACCACCAGGGGCCGAGAAAACCGCAGTCTCATGGGGCCGGACACTCAGGGTCAGGGAAAAATCCAATATATATCTGGTGATATCTCGGGCGCTATTAGAGATAGCGCAATAATCCAAAGTGAATTATCTGCAGGAGGCCCTGGCGCATGAATCTGAGCAGCGGCAACGACCTCGGACCACCAGGGGCCGAGAAAACGACCGTCTCATGGGGCCGGACACTCAGGGTCAGTGAAAAATCCAATATATATCTGCTGATATCTCGGGTGCTATTAGAGATAGCGTAATAAATCAGAGTGCATTGTCTGTAGGAGGCCCTGGCGCATGAATCTGTGCAGCGGGAACGACCTCGGACCACCAGGGGCCGAGAAAACCACAGTCTCATGGGGCCGGACACTCAGGGTCAGGGGAAAATCCAATATATATCTGGTGATATCTCGGGTGCTATTAGAGATAGCGCAATAAACCAAAGTGAATTATCTGCAGGAGGCCCAGGCGCATGAATCTGTGCAGCGGAAACGACCTCGGACCACCAGGGGCCGAGAAAACGACCGTCTCATGGGGCCGGACACTCAGGGTCAGTGAAAAATCCAATATATATCTGCTGATATCTCGGGTGCTATTACAGATAGCGCAATAAATCAAAGTGCATTGTCTGTAGGAGGCCCTGGCGCATGAATCTGTGCAGCGGGAACGACCTCGGACCACCAGGGGCCGAAAAAACCACAGTCTCATGGGGCCGGACACTCAGGGTCAGGGTAAAATCCAATATATATCTGGTGATATCTCGGGTGCTATTACAGATAGCGCAATAAATCAAATTGCATTGTCTGTAGGAGGCCCTGGCGCATGAATCTGTGCAGCGGGAACGACCTCGGACCACCAGGGCCCGAGAAAACGACCGCCTCATGGGGCAGGACCCTCAGGGTCAGTGAAAAATCCAATATATATCTGGTGATATCTCGGGTGCTATTAGAGATAGCGCAATAAACCAAAGTGAGTTATCTGCAGGAGGCCCTGGCGCCTGAAGCTGTGCAGCGGGAACGACCTCGGACCACCAGGGGCCGAGAAAAGCACCGTCTCGAGGGGGCCGGACACTCTGGGTCAGGGAAAAATCCAATATATATCTGCTGATATCTCGGGTGCTATTAGAGATAGCGCAATAAACCAAAGTGAATTATCTGCAGGAGGCCCTGGCGCATGAATCTGTGCAGCGGGAACGACCTCGGACCACCAGGGGCCGAGAAAACTACCGTCTCATGGGGCTGGACACTCAGGGTTAGGGAAAAATCCAATATATATCTGGTGATATCTCGGGTGCTATTACAGATAGTACAATAAATCAACGTGCACTGTCTGTAGGAGGCCCTGGCGCATGAATCTGTACAGCGGGAACGACCTCGGACCACCAGGGGCCGAGAAAACCACCGTCTCATGGGGACGGACACTCAGGGTCTGGCGAAAATCCACTATATATCTGGTGATATCTCGGGTGCTATTAGAGATAGCGCAATAAATCAAAGTGCATTGTCTGTAGGAGGCCCTGGCGCATGAATCTGTGCAGCGGGGACGACCTCGGACCGCCAGGGGCCGAGACAACGACCGTCTCATGGGGCCGGACACTCAGGGTCAGGGTAAAATCCAATATATATCTGGTGATATGTCGGGTGCTATTACAGATAGCGCAATAAATCAAAGTTCATTGTCTGTAGGAGGTCCTGGCGCATGAATCTGTGCAGCGGGAACGACCTCGGACCACCAGGGGCCGAGATAACGACCGTCTCATGGGGCCGGACACTCAGGGTCAGTGAAAAATCCAATATATATCTGGTGATATCTCGGGTGCTATTACAGATAGCGCAATACATCAAGGTGCATTGTCTGTAGGAGGCCCTGGCGCATGAATCTGGCCAGCGGGAACGACCTCGGACCACCAGCGGCCGAGAGAACCACCGTCTCATGGGGCCGGAGACTCAGGGTCGGGGAAAAATCCAATATATATCTGGTGATATCTCGGGTGCTATTACAGATAGCGCAATAAATCAAAGTGCATTGTCTGTAGGAGGCCCTGGCGCATGAATCTGTGCAGCGGGAACGACCTCGGACCACCAGGGGCCGAGACATCCACCGTCTCATGGGGCCGGACACTCAGGGTAAGGGAAAAATCCAATATATATCTGGTGATATCTCGGGTGCTATTACAGATAGCGCAATAAATCAAAGTGCATTGTCTGTAGGAGGCCCTGGCGCATGAATCTGTGCAGCGGGAACGACCTCGGACCACCAGGGGCCGAGAAAACCACAGTCTCATGGGGCCGGACACTCAGGGTCAGGGGAAAATCCAATATATATCTGGTGATATCTCGGGTGCTATTACAGATAGAGCAATAAATCAAAGTGCATTGTCTGTAGGAGGCCCTGGCGCATGAATGTGTGCAGCGGGAACGACCTCGGACCACCAGGGGCCGAGAAAACCGCAGTCTCATGGGGCCGGACACTCAGGGTCAGGGAAAAATCCAATATATATCTGGTGATATCTCGGGCGCTATTAGAGATAGCGCAATAATCCAAAGTGAATTATCTGCAGGAGGCCCTGGCGCATGAATCTGAGCAGCGGCAACGACCTCGGACCACCAGGGGCCGAGAAAACGACCGTCTCATGGGGCCGGACACTCAGGGTCAGTGAAAAATCCAATATATATCTGCTGATATCTCGGGTGCTATTAGAGATAGCGTAATAAATCAGAGTGCATTGTCTGTAGGAGGCCCTGGCGCATGAATCTGTGCAGCGGGAACGACCTCGGACCACCAGGGGCCGAGAAAACCACAGTCTCATGGGGCCGGACACTCAGGGTCAGGGGAAAATCCAATATATATCTGGTGATATCTCGGGTGCTATTAGAGATAGCGCAATAAACCAAAGTGAATTATCTGCAGGAGGCCCAGGCGCATGAATCTGTGCAGCGGAAACGACCTCGGACCACCAGGGGCCGAGAAAACGACCGTCTCATGGGGCCGGACACTCAGGGTCAGTGAAAAATCCAATATATATCTGCTGATATCTCGGGTGCTATTACAGATAGCGCAATAAATCAAAGTGCATTGTCTGTAGGAGGCCCTGGCGCATGAATCTGTGCAGCGGGAACGACCTCGGACCACCAGGGGCCGAAAAAACCACAGTCTCATGGGGCCGGACACTCAGGGTCAGGGTAAAATCCAATATATATCTGGTGATATCTCGGGTGCTATTACAGATAGCGCAATAAATCAAATTGCATTGTCTGTAGGAGGCCCTGGCGCATGAATCTGTGCAGCGGGAACGACCTCGGACCACCAGGGCCCGAGAAAACGACCGCCTCATGGGGCAGGACCCTCAGGGTCAGTGAAAAATCCAATATATATCTGGTGATATCTCGGGTGCTATTAGAGATAGCGCAATAAACCAAAGTGAGTTATCTGCAGGAGGCCCTGGCGCCTGAAGCTGTGCAGCGGGAACGACCTCGGACCACCAGGGGCCGAGAAAAGCACCGTCTCGAGGGGGCCGGACACTCTGGGTCAGGGAAAAATCCAATATATATCTGCTGATATCTCGGGTGCTATTAGAGATAGCGCAATAAACCAAAGTGAATTATCTGCAGGAGGCCCTGGCGCATGAATCTGTGCAGCGGGAACGACCTCGGACCACCAGGGGCCGAGAAAACTACCGTCTCATGGGGCTGGACACTCAGGGTTAGGGAAAAATCCAATATATATCTGGTGATATCTCGGGTGCTATTACAGATAGTACAATAAATCAAAGTGCACTGTCTGTAGGAGGCCCTGGCGCATGAATCTGTACAGCGGGAACGACCTCGGACCACCAGGGGCCGAGAAAACCACCGTCTCATGGGGACGGACACTCAGGGTCTGGCGAAAATCCACTATATATCTGGTGATATCTCGGGTGCTATTAGAGATAGCGCGATAAATCAAAGTGAATTATCTGCAGGAGGCCCTGGGGCATGCATCTGTGCATCGGGAACGACCTCGGACCACCAGGGGCCGAGAAAACCACCGTCTCATGGGGCCGGGCACTCAGGGTCTGGGGAAAATCCAATATGTATCTGGTGATATCTCGGGTGCTATTAGAGATAGCGTAATAAGCCAAAGTGCATTGTCTGTAGGAGGCCCTGGCGCATGAATCTGTGCAGCGGGAACGACCTCTGACCACAAGAGGCCGAGAAAACCACCGGCTCATGGGGCCGGACACTCAGGGTCGAGGAAAAATCCAATATATATCTGGTGATATCTCGGGTGCTATTACAGATAGCGCGATAAATCAAAGTGCATTGTCTGTAGGAGGCACAGGCGAATGTGTCTGTGCAGCAGGAACGACCTCGAACCACCAGGGGCCGAGACAACCACCGTCTCATGGGGCCGGACACTCAGGGTCAGGGTAAAATCCAATATATATCTGGTGATATCTCGGGTGCTATTACAGATAGCGCAATAAATCAATGTGCATTGTCTGTAGGAGGCCCTGGCGCATGAATCTGTGCAGCGGGAACGACCTCGGACCACCAGGGGCCGAAAAAACCACAGTCTCATTGGGCCGGACCCTCAGGGTCAGGGAAAATCCAATATATATCTGGTGATATCTCGGGTGCTATTAGAGATAGCGCAATAAATCAAAGTGCATTGTCTGTAGGAGGCCCTGGCGCATGAATCTGTGCAGCGGGAACGACCTCGGACCACCAGGGGCCGAAAAAACCACAGTCTCATGGGGCCGGACACTCAGGGTCAGGGGAAAATCCAATATATATCTGGTGATATCTCGGGTGCTATTACAGATAGCGCAATAAATCAAAGTGCATTGTCTGTAGGAGACACTGGCGCATGAACCTGTGCAGCGGGAACGACCTCGGAACACCAGGGGCCGAGAAAACGACTGTCTCATGGGGCCGGACACTCAGGGTCAGTGAAAAATCCAATATATATCTGGTGATATCTCGGCTGCTATTACAGATAGGGCAATAAATCAAAGTGCATTGTCTGTAGGAGGCCCTGGCGCATGAGTCTGTGCAGCGGTGACGACCTCGCACCACCAGGGGCCGAGAAAACCACAGTCTCTTGGGGCCGGACACTCAGGGTCAGGGGAAAATCCAGTATATATCTGGTGATATCTCGGGTGCTATTAGAGATAGCGCAATAAACCAAAGTGAATTATCTGCAGGAGGCCCTGGCGCATGAATCTGTGCAGCGGGTACGTCCTCGGACCTCCAGGGGCCGAGACAACCACCGTCTCATGGGGCCGGTCACTCAGGGTCAGGGTAAAATCCAATATATATCTGCTGATATCTCGGGTGCTATTACAGATAGCGCAATTAATCAAAGTGCATTGTCTGTAGGAGGCCCTGGCGCATGAATCTGTGAAGGGGGAACGACCTCGCACCACCAGGGGCCGAGAAAACCACAGTCTCATGGGGCCGGACACTAAGGGTCAGGGGAAAATCCAGTATATATCTGGTGATATCTCGGGCGCTTTTAGAGATAGCGCAATAAACCAAAGTGAATTATCCGCAGGAGGCCCTGGCGCATGAATCTGTGCAGCGGGAACGTCCTCCGACCTCCAGGGGCCGAGACAACCACCGTCTCATGGGGCCGGACACTCAGGGTCAGGGGAAAATCCAGTATATATCTGGTGATATCTCGGGTGCTATTAGAGATAGCGCAATAAACCAAAGTGAATTATCTGCAGGAGGCCCTGGCGCATGAATCTGTGCAGCGGGAACGACCTCGGACCACCAGGGGCCGAAAAAACCACAGTCTCATGGGGCCGGACACTCAGGGTCAGGGGAAAATCCAATATATATCTGGTGATATCTCGGGTGCTATTACAGATAGCGTAATAAATCAAAGTGCATTGTCTGTAGGAGGCCCTGGCACATGAATCTGTGCAGCGGGAACGACGTCGGACCACCATGGGCCGAGAAAACGACTGTCTCATGGGGCCGGACACTCAGGGTCAGGGGAAAATCCAATATATATTTGGTGATATCTCGGGTGCTATTAGAGATAGCGCAATAAACCAAAGTGAATTATCTGCAGGAGGCCCTGGCGTATGAATCTGTCCAGCGGGAACGACCTCGGACCACCAGGGGCCGAAAAAACCACAGTCTCATGGGGCCGGACACTCATGGTCAGGGTAAAATCCAATATATATCTGGTGATATCTCGGGTGCTATTACAGATAGCGCAATAAATCAAAGTGCATTGTCTGTAGGAGGCCCCGGCGCATGAATCTGTGCAGCGGGAACGACCTCGGACGACCAGGGGCCCTGAAAACCACAGTCTCATGGGGCCGGACACTCAGGATCAGGGGAAAATCCAATATATATCTAGTGATATCTCGGGTGCTATTACAGATAGCGCAATAAATCAATATGCATTGTCTGTAGGAGACCCTGGCGCATGAATCTGTGCAGCGGGAACGACCTCGGTCCACCACGGGCCGAGAAAACGACCGTCTCACGTGGCCGGACACTCAGGTTCAGGGAAAAATCCATTATATATCTGGTGATATATCGGGTGCCATTAGAGATAGCTCGATAAATCAAAGTGCATTGTCTGCAGGAGGCCCTGACGCATGAATCTGTGCAGCGGGAACGACCTCGGACCTCGAGGGGCCGATAAAACCACCGTCTCATGGGGCCGGACACTCAGGGTCAGGGGAAAATCCAATATATATCTGGTGATATCTCGGGTGCTATTACAGATAGCGCAATAAACCAAAGTGAATTATCTGCAGGAGGCCCTGGCGCATGAATCTGTGCAGCGGGAACGTCCTCGGGCCACCAGGGGCTGACAAAACGACCGTCTCATGGGGCCGGACACTCAGGGACAGTGAAAAATCCAATATATATCTGGTGATATCTCGGGTGATATTACAGATAGCGCAATAAACCAAAGTGAATTATCTGCAGGAGGCGCTGGCGCATGAATCTGTGCAGCGGGAACGTCCTCGGACCTCCAGGGGCCGAGACAACCACAGTCTCATGGGTCCGGACACTCAGGGTCAGGGGAAAATCCAATATATATCTGGTGATATATCGGGTGCTATTAGAGATAGCGCAATAAACCAAAGTGAATTATCTGCAGGAGGCCCTGGCGCATGAATCTGTGCAGCGGGAACGACCTCGGGCCACCAGGGGCTGAGAAAACGACCGTCTCATGGGGCCGGACACTCAGGGTCAGTGAAAAATCCAGTATATATCTGGTGATATCTCGGGTGCTATTAGAGATAGCGCAATAAACCAAAGTGAATTATCTGCAGGAGGCGCTGGCGCATGAATCTGTGCAGCGGGAACGACCTCGGACCACCATGGGCCGAGAAAACGACTGTCTCATGGGGCCGGACACTCAGGGACAGGGGAAAATCTAGTATATATCTGGTGATATCTCGGGTGCTATTACAGATAGCGCGATAAATCAAAGTGAATTATCTGCAGGAGGCCCTGGGGCATGCATCTGTGCATCGGGAACGACCTCGGACCACCAGGGGCCGAGAAAACCACCGTCTCATGGGGCCGGGCACTCAGGGTCTGGGGAAAATCCAATATGTATCTGGTGATATCTCGGGTGCTATTAGAGATAGCGTAATAAGCCAAAGTGCATTGTCTGTAGGAGGCCCTGGCGCATGAATCTGTGCAGCGGGAACGACCTCTGACCACAAGAGGCCGAGAAAACCACCGGCTCATGGGGCCGGACACTCAGGGTCGAGGAAAAATCCAATATATATCTGGTGATATCTCGGGTGCTATTAAAGATAGCGCGATAAATCAAAGTGCATTGTCTGTAGGAGGCACAGGCGAATGTGTCTGTGCAGCAGGAACGACCTCGAACCACCAGGGGCCGAGACAACCACCGTCTCATGGGGCCGGACACTCAGGGTCAGGGTAAAATCCAATATATATCTGGTGATATCTCGGGTGCTATTACAGATAGCGCAATAAATCAATGTGCATTGTCTGTAGGAGGCCCTGGCGCATGAATCTGTGCAGCGGGAACGACCTCGGACCACCAGGGGCCGAAAAAACCACAGTCTCATTGGGCCGGACACTCAGGGTCAGGGAAAATCCAATATATATCTGGTGATATCTCGGGTGCTATTAGAGATAGCGCAATAAATCAAAGTGCATTGTCTGTAGGAGGCCCTGGCGCATGAATCTGTGCAGCGGGAACGACCTCGGACCACCAGGGGCCGAAAAAACCACAGTCTCATGGGGCCGGACACTCAGGGTCAGGGGAAAATCCAATATATATCTGGTGATATCTCGGGTGCTATTACAGATAGCGCAATAAATCAAAGTGCATTGTCTGTAGGAGACACTGGCGCATGAACCTGTGCAGCGGGAACGACCTCGGAACACCAGGGGCCGAGAAAACGACTGTCTCATGGGGCCGGACACTCAGGGTCAGTGAAAAATCCAATATATATCTGGTGATATCTCGGCTGCTATTACAGATAGGGCAATAAATCAAAGTGCATTGTCTGTAGGAGGCCCTGGCGCATGAGTCTGTGCAGCGGTGACGACCTCGCACCACCAGGGGCCGAGAAAACCACAGTCTCTTGGGGCCGGACACTCAGGGTCAGGGGAAAATCCAGTATATATCTGGTGATATCTCGGGTGCTATTAGAGATAGCGCAATAAACCAAAGTGAATTATCTGCAGGAGGCCCTGGCGCATGAATCTGTGCAGCGGGTACGTCCTCGGACCTCCAGGGGCCGAGACAACCACCGTCTCATGGGGCCGGTCACTCAGGGTCAGGGTAAAATCCAATATATATCTGCTGATATCTCGGGTGCTATTACAGATAGCGCAATTAATCAAAGTGCATTGTCTGTAGGAGGCCCTGGCGCATGAATCTGTGAAGGGGGAACGACCTCGCACCACCAGGGGCCGAGAAAACCACAGTCTCATGGGGCCGGACACTAAGGGTCAGGGGAAAATCCAGTATATATCTGGTGATATCTCGGGCGCTTTTAGAGATAGCGCAATAAACCAAAGTGAATTATCCGCAGGAGGCCCTGGCGCATGAATCTGTGCAGCGGGAACGTCCTCCGACCTCCAGGGGCCGAGACAACCACCGTCTCATGGGGCCGGACACTCAGGGTCAGGGGAAAATCCAGTATATATCTGGTGATATCTCGGGTGCTATTAGAGATAGCGCAATAAACCAAAGTGAATTATCTGCAGGAGGCCCTGGCGCATGAATCTGTGCAGCGGGAACGACCTCGGACCACCAGGGGCCGAAAAAACCACAGTCTCATGGGGCCGGACACTCAGGGTCAGGGGAAAATCCAATATATATCTGGTGATATCTCGGGTGCTATTACAGATAGCGTAATAAATCAAAGTGCATTGTCTGTAGGAGGCCCTGGCACATGAATCTGTGCAGCGGGAACGACGTCGGACCACCATGGGCCGAGAAAACGACTGTCTCATGGGGCCGGACACTCAGGGACAGGGTAAAATCCAATATATATCTGGTGATATCTCGGGTGCTATTACAGATAGCGCAATAAATCAAAGTGCATAGTCTGTAGGAGGCCCCGGCGCATGAATCTGTGCAGCGGGAACGTCCTTGGACCTCCAGGGGCCGAGACAACCACAGTCTCATGGGGCCGGACACTCAGGGTCAGGGGAAAATCCAATATATATCTGGTGATATCTCGGGTGCTATTACAGATAGCGTAATAAATCAAAGTGCATTGTCTGTAGGAGGCCCTGGCACATGAATCTGTGCAGCGGGAACGACGTCGGACCACCATGGGCCGAGAAAACGACTGTCTCATGGGGCCGGACACTCAGGGACAGGGGAAAATCCAGTATATATCTGGTGATATCTCGGGTGCTATTACAGATAGCGCAATAAATGAAAGTGCATTGTCTGCACTAGGCCCTTGCGAATGAATCTGTTCAGCGGGAACGACCTCGGATCACCAGGGGCCGAGAAAACTACCGATACATGGGGCCGGACACTCAGGGTCGAGGAAAAATCCAATATATATCTGGTGATATCTCGGGGGCTATTAGAGATAGCGCGATAAATCAAAGTGAATTATCTGCAGTAGGCCCTGGCGCATGCATCTGTGCAGCGGGAACGACCTCGGACCACCAGGGGCCGAGAAAACTACCGTCTCATGGGGCTGGACACTCAGGGTTAGGGAAAAATCCAATATATATCTGGTGATATCTCGGGTGCTATTACAGATAGTACAATAAATCAAAGTGCACTGTCTGTAGGAGGCCCTGGCGCATGAATCTGTACAGCGGGAACGACCTCGGACAACCAGGGGCCGAGAAAACCACCGTCTCATGGGGACGGACACTCAGGGTCTGGCGAAAATCCACTATATATCTGGTGATATCTCGGGTGCTATTAGAGATAGCGCGATAAATCAAAGTGAATTATCTGCAGGAGGCCCTGGGGCATGCATCTGTGCATCGGGAACGACCTCGGACCACCAGGGGCCGAGAAAACCACCGTCTCATGGGGCCGGGCACTCAGGGTCTGGGGAAAATCCAATATGTATCTGGTGATATCTCGGGTGCTATTAGAGATAGCGCGATAAATCAAAGTGCATTGTCTGTAGGAGGCACAGGCGAATGTGTCTGTGCAGCAGGAACGACCTCGAACCACCAGGGGCCGGAAAAACCACAGTCTCATGGGGCCGGACACTCAGGGTCAGGGGAAAATCCAATATATATCTGGTGATATCTTGGGTGCTATTAGAGATAGCGCAATAAACCAAAGTGAATTATCTGCAGGAGGCCCTGGCGCATGAATCTGTCCAGCGGGAACGACCTCGGACCACCAGGGGCCGAAAAAACAACAGTCTCATGGGGCCGGACACTCATGGTCAGGGTAAAATCCAATATATATCTGGTGATATCTCGGGTGCTATTACAGATAGCGCAATAAATCAAAGTGCATTGTCTGTAGGAGGCCCCGGCGCATGAATCTGTGCAGCGGGAACGACCTCGGACGACCAGGGGCCCTGAAAACCACAGTCTCATGGGGCCGGACACTCAGGATCAGGGGAAAATCCAATATATATCTAGTGATATCTCGGGTGCTATTACAGATAGCGCAATAAATCAATATGCATTGTCTGTAGGAGACCCTGGCGCATGAATCTGTGCAGCGGGAACGACCTCGGTCCACCACGGGCCGAGAAAACGACCGTCTCATGTGGCCGGACACTCAGGTTCAGGGAAAAATCCATTATATATCTGGTGATATATCGGGTGCCATTAGAGATAGCTCGATAAATCAAAGTGCATTGTCTGCAGGAGGCCCTGACGCATGAATCTGTGCAGCGGGAACGACCTCGGACCTCGAGGGGCCGATAAAACCACCGTCTCATGGGGCCGGACACTCAGGGTCAGGGGAAAATCCAATATATATCTGGTGATATCTCGGGTGCTATTACAGATAGCGCAATAAACCAAAGTGAATTATCTGCAGGAGGCCCTGGCGCATGAATCTGTGCAGCGGGAACGTCCTCGGGCCACCAGGGGCTGACAAAACGACCGTCTCATGGGGCCGGACACTCAGGGACAGTGAAAAATCCAATATATATCTGGTGATATCTCGGGTGATATTACAGATAGCGCAATAAACCAAAGTGAATTATCTGCAGGAGGCGCTGGCGCATGAATCTGTGCAGCGGGAACGTCCTCGGACCTCCAGGGGCCGAGACAACCACAGTCTCATGGGTCCGGACACTCAGGGTCAGGGGAAAATCCAATATATATCTGGTGATATATCGGGTGCTATTAGAGATAGCGCAATAAACCAAAGTGAATTATCTGCAGGAGGCCCTGGCGCATGAATCTGTGCAGCGGGAACGACCTCGGGCCACCAGGGGCTGAGAAAACGACCGTCTCATGGGGCCGGACACTCAGGGTCAGTGAAAAATCCAGTATATATCTGGTGATATCTCGGGTGCTATTAGAGATAGCGCAATAAACCAAAGTGAATTATCTGCAGGAGGCGCTGGCGCATGAATCTGTGCAGCGGGAACGACCTCGGACCACCATGGGCCGAGAAAACGACTGTCTCATGGGGCCGGACACTCAGGGACAGGGGAAAATCTAGTATATATCTGGTGATATCTCGGGTGCTATTACAGATAGCGCGATAAATCAAAGTGAATTATCTGCAGGAGGCCCTGGGGCATGCATCTGTGCATCGGGAACGACCTCGGACCACCAGGGGCCGAGAAAACCACCGTCTCATGGGGCCGGGCACTCAGGGTCTGGGGAAAATCCAATATGTATCTGGTGATATCTCGGGTGCTATTAGAGATAGCGTAATAAGCCAAAGTGCATTGTCTGTAGGAGGCCCTGGCGCATGAATCTGTGCAGCGGGAACGACCTCTGACCACAAGAGGCCGAGAAAACCACCGGCTCATGGGGCCGGACACTCAGGGTCGAGGAAAAATCCAATATATATCTGGTGATATCTCGGGTGCTATTACAGATAGCGCGATAAATCAAAGTGCATTGTCTGTAGGAGGCACAGGCGAATGTGTCTGTGCAGCAGGAACGACCTCGAACCACCAGGGGCCGAGACAACCACCGTCTCATGGGGCCGGACACTCAGGGTCAGGGTAAAATCCAATATATATCTGGTGATATCTCGGGTGCTATTACAGATAGCGCAATAAATCAATGTGCATTGTCTGTAGGAGGCCCTGGCGCATGAATCTGTGCAGCGGGAACGACCTCGGACCACCAGGGGCCGAAAAAACCACAGTCTCATTGGGCCGGACACTCAGGGTCAGGGAAAATCCAATATATATCTGGTGATATCTCGGGTGCTATTAGAGATAGCGCAATAAATCAAAGTGCATTGTCTGTAGGAGGCCCTGGCGCATGAATCTGTGCAGCGGGAGCGACCTCTGACCACAAGGGGCCGAGAAAACCACCGTCTCATGGGGCCGGACACTCAGGGTCGAGGAAAAATCCAATATATATCTGGTGATATCTCGGGTGCTAATAGAGATAGCGCAATAAACCAAAGTGAATTATCTGCAGGAGGCCCTGGCGCATGAATCTGTGCAGCGGGAACGACCTCGGACCACCAGGGGCCGAGAAAACGACCGTCTCATGGGGCCGGACACTCAGGGTCAGTGAAAAATCCAATATATATCTGGTGATATCTCGGGTGCTATTACAGATAGCGCAATAAATCAAAGTGCATTGTCTGTAGGAGGCCCTGGCGCATGAATCTGTGCAGCGGGAACGACCTCGGACCACCAGCGGCCGAGAAAACCACAGTCTCATGGGGCCGGACACTCAGGGTCAGGGGAAAATCCAGTATATATCTGGTGATATCTCGGGTGCTATTAGAGATAGCGCAATAAACCAAAGTGAATTATCTGCAGGAGGCCCTGGCGCATGAATCTGTGCAGCGGGAACGACCTCGGACCACCAGGGGCCGAAAAAACCACAGTCTCATGGGGCCGGACACTCATGGTCAGGGTAAAATCCAATATATATCTGGTGATATCTCGGGTGCTATTACAGATAGCGCAATAAATCAAAGTGCATTGTCTGTAGGTGGCCCCGGCGCATGAATCTGTGCAGCGGGAACGACCTCGGGCCACCAGGGGCCGAGAAAACCACAGTCCCATGTGGCCGGACACTCAGGGTCAGGGAAAAATCCATTATATATCTGGTGATATATCGGGTGCCATTAGAGATAGCTCGATAAATCAAAGTGCATTGTCTGCAGGAGGCCCTGACGCATGAATCTGTGCAGCGGGAACGACCTCGGACCACCATGGGCCGATAAAACCACCGTCTCATGGGGCCGGACACTCAGGGTCAGGGGAAAATCCAATATATATCTGGTGATATCTCGGGTGCTATTACAGATAGCGCAATAAACCAAAGTGAATTATCTGCAGGAGGCCCTGGCGCATGAATCTGTGCAGCGGGAACGACCTCGGGCCACCAGGGGCTGAGAAAACGACCGTCTCATGGGGCCGGACAATCAGGGTCAGTGAAAAATCCAGTATATATCTGGTGATATCTCGGGTGCTATTAGAGATAGCGCAATAAACCAAAGTGAATTATCTGCAGGAGGCGCTGGCGCATGAATCTGTGCAGCGGGAACGTCCTCGGACCTCCAGGGGCCGAGACAACCACAGTCTCATGGGGCCGGACACTCATGGTCAGGGTAAAATCCAATATATATCTGGTGATATCTCGGGTGCTATTACAGATAGCGCAATACATCAAAGTGCATTGTCTGTAGGAGGCCCTGGCGCATGAATCTGTGCAGCGGGAACGACCTCGGACCACCAGGGGCCGAGAAAACCACCGTCTCATGGGGACGGACACTCAGGGTCTGGCGAAAATCCACTATATATCTGGTGATATCTCGGGTGCTATTAGAGATAGCGCAATAAACCAAACTGCATTGTCTGTAGGAGGCCCTGGCGCATGAATCTGTGCAGCGGGAGCGACCTCTGACCACAAGGGGCCGAGAAAACCACCGTCTCATGGGGCCGGGCACTCAGGGTCTGGGGAAAATCCAATATGTATCTGGTGATATCTCGGTTGCTATTAGAGATAGCGCGATAAATCAAAGTGAATTATCTGCAGGAGGCCCTGGCGCATGCATCTGTGCAGCGGGAACGACCTCGGACCACCAGGGGCCGAGAAAACCACCGTCTCATGGGTCCGGACGCTCAGGGTCGAGGAAAAATCAAATATATATCTGGCGATATCTCGGGTGCTATTACAGATAGCGCAATAAATCAAAGTGCCTTATCTGTAGGAGGGCCTAGCGCATGAATCTGTGCAGCGGGATCGACCTCGGACCACCAGGGGCCGAGAAAACCACCGACACATGGGGCGGAGACTCAGGGTCGGGGAAAAATCCAATATATATCTGGTGATATCTCGGGTGCTATTACAGATTGCGCGATAAATCAAAGTGCATTGTCTGTAGGAGGCACAGGCGAATGAGTCTGTGCAGCAGGAACGACCTCGAACCACCAGGGGCCGAGAAAATTACAGATATTCGGAATCCGTCACCCAAGGTCATGTGAAAATCCAGCATATATCTGGTGATATTTCGGGTGCTATTATAGATAGCGCAATAAACCAAAGTGAATTATCTGCAGGAGGCCCTGGCGCATGAATCTGTGCAGCGGGAACGTCCTCGGACCTCCAGGGGCCGAGACAACCACCGTCTCATGGGGCCAGACACTCAGGGTCAGGGTAAAATCCAATATATATCTGGTGATATCTCGGGTGCTATTACAGATAGCGCAATAAATCAATGTGCATTGTCTGTAGGAGGCCCTGGCGCATGAATCTGTGCAGCGGGAACGACCTCGGACCACCAGGGGCCGAAAAAACCACAGTCTCATGGGGCCGGACACTCAGGGTCAGGGGAAAATCCAATATATATCTGGTGATATCTCGGGTGCTATTAGAGATAGCGCAATAAACCAAAGTGAATTATCTGCAGTAGGCCCTGGCGCATGCATCTGTGCAGCGGGGACGACCTCGGACAACCAGGGGCCGAGAAAGCCACAGTCTCATGGGACTGGACACTCAGGGTTAGGGAAAAATCCAATATATATCTGGTGATATCTCGGGTGCTATTACAGATAGTACAATAAATCAAAGTACACTGTCTGTAGGAGGCCCTGGCGCATGAATCTGTGCAGCGGGAACGACCTCGGACCACAAGGGGCCGAGAAAACCACCGTCTCATGGGGCCGGACACTCAGGGTCGAGTAAAAATCCAATATATATCTGGTGATATCTCGGGTGCTATTACAGATAGCGCAATAAATCAATGTGCATTGTCTGTAGGAGGCCCCGGCGCATGAATCTGTGCAGCGGGAACGACCTCGGACCACCAGGGGCCGAGACAACCACAGTCTCATGGGGCCGGACACTCAGGGTCAGGGGAAAATCCAATATATATCTGGTGATATCTCGGGTGCTATTACAGATAGCGCAATAAATCAAAGTGCATTGTCTGTAGGAGGCCCTGTCGCATGAATCTGTGCAGCGGGAACGACCTCGGACCATCAGGGGCCGAAAAAACCACAGTCTCATGGGGCCGGACACTCATGGTCAGGGTAAAATCCAATATATATCTGGTGATATCTCGGGTGCTATTACAGATAGCGCAATACATCAAAGTGCATTGTCTGTAGGAGGCCCTGGCGCATGAATCTGTGCAGCGGGAACGACCTCGGACCACCAGGGGCCGAGAAAACCACCGTCTCATGGGGACGGACACTCAGGGTCTGGCGAAAATCCACTATATATCTGGTGATATCTCGGGTGCTATTAGAGATAGCGCAATAAACCAAACTGCATTGTCTGTAGGAGGCCCTGGCGCATGAATCTGTGCAGCGGGAGCGACCTCTGACCACAAGGGGCCGAGAAAACCACCGTCTCATGGGGCCGGGCACTCAGGGTCTGGGGAAAATCCAATATGTATCTGGTGATATCTCGGTTGCTATTAGAGATAGCGCGATAAATCAAAGTGAATTATCTGCAGGAGGCCCTGGCGCATGCATCTGTGCAGCGGGAACGACCTCGGACCACCAGGGGCCGAGAAAACCACCGTCTCATGGGTCCGGACGCTCAGGGTCGAGGAAAAATCAAATATATATCTGGCGATATCTCGGGTGCTATTACAGATAGCGCAATAAATCAAAGTGCCTTATCTGTAGGAGGGCCTAGCGCATGAATCTGTGCAGCGGGATCGACCTCGGACCACCAGGGGCCGAGAAAACCACCGACACATGGGGCGGAGACTCAGGGTCGGGGAAAAATCCAATATATATCTGGTGATATCTCGGGTGCTATTACAGATTGCGCGATAAATCAAAGTGCATTGTCTGTAGGAGGCACAGGCGAATGAGTCTGTGCAGCAGGAACGACCTCGAACCACCAGGGGCCGAGAAAATTACAGATATTCGGAATCCGTCACCCAAGGTCATGTGAAAATCCAGCATATATCTGGTGATATTTCGGGTGCTATTATAGATAGCGCAATAAACCAAAGTGAATTATCTGCAGGAGGCCCTGGCGCATGAATCTGTGCAGCGGGAACGTCCTCGGACCTCCAGGGGCCGAGACAACCACCGTCTCATGGGGCCAGACACTCAGGGTCAGGGTAAAATCCAATATATATCTGGTGATATCTCGGGTGCTATTACAGATAGCGCAATAAATCAATGTGCATTGTCTGTAGGAGGCCCTGGCGCATGAATCTGTGCAGCGGGAACGACCTCGGACCACCAGGGGCCGAAAAAACCACAGTCTCATGGGACCGGACACTCAGGGTCAGGGGAAAATCCAATATATATCTGGTGATATCTCGGGTGCTATTAGAGATAGCGCAATAAACCAAAGTGAATTATCTGCAGTAGGCCCTGGCGCATGCATCTGTGCAGCGGGGACGACCTCGGACAACCAGGGGCCGAGAAAGCCACAGTCTCATGGGGCTGGACACTCAGGGTTAGGGAAAAATCCAATATATATCTGGTGATATCTCGGGTGCTATTACAGATAGTACAATAAATCAAAGTACACTGTCTGTAGGAGGCCCTGGCGCATGAATCTGTGCAGCGGGAACGACCTCGGACCACAAGGGGCCGAGAAAACCACCGTCTCATGGGGCCGGACACTCAGGGTCGAGTAAAAATCCAATATATATCTGGTGATATCTCGGGTGCTATTACAGATAGCGCAATAAATCAATGTGCATTGTCTGTAGGAGGCCCCGGCGCATGAATCTGTGCAGCGGGAACGACCTCGGACCACCAGGGGCCGAGACAACCACAGTCTCATGGGGCCGGACACTCAGGGTCAGGGGAAAATCCAATATATATCTGGTGATATCTCGGGTGCTATTACAGATAGCGCAATAAATCAAAGTGCATTGTCTGTAGGAGGCCCTGTCGCATGAATCTGTGCAGCGGGAACGACCTCGGACCATCAGGGGCCGAAAAAACCACAGTCTCATGGGGCCGGACACTCATGGTCAGGGTAAAATCCAATATATATCTGGTGATATCTCGGGTGCTATTACAGATAGCGCAATACATCAAAGTGCATTGTCTGTAGGAGGCCCTGGCGCATGAATCTGTGCAGCGGGAACGACCTCGGACCACCA
The DNA here is from genome assembly GCF_051020985.1 of Nomia melanderi. Classification (NCBI taxonomy): domain Eukaryota; kingdom Metazoa; phylum Arthropoda; class Insecta; order Hymenoptera; family Halictidae; genus Nomia; species Nomia melanderi. The sequence continues at coordinate 5,402,237 of NW_027475131.1, forward strand.
GGGGCCGAGAAAACCACCGTCTCATGGGGACGGACACTCAGGGTCTGGCGAAAATCCACTATATATCTGGTGATATCTCGGGTGCTATTAGAGATAGCGCAATAAACCAAACTGCATTGTCTGTAGGAGGCCCTGGCGCATGCATCTGTGCAGCGGGAACGACCTCGGACCACCAGGGGCCGAGAAAACCACCGTCTCATGGGTCCGGACGCTCAGGGTCGGGGAAAAATCAAATATATATCTGGCGATATCTCGGGTGCTATTACAGATAGCGCAATAAATCAAAGTGCCTCATCTGTAGGAGGGCCTAGCGCATGAATCTGTGCAGCGGGATCGACCTCGGACCACCAGGGGCCGAGAAAACCACCGACACATGGGGCGGAGACTCAGGGTCGGGGAAAAATCCAATATATATCTGGTGATATCTCGGGTGCTATTACAGATTGCGCGATAAATCAAAGTGCATTGTCTGTAGGAGGCACAGGCGAATGAGTCTGTGCAGCAGGAACGACCTCGAACCACCAGGGGCCGAGAAAATTACAGATATTCGGAATCCGTCACCCAAGGTCATGTGAAAATCCAATATATATCTGGTGATATCTCGGGTGCTATTACAGATTGCGCGATAAATCAAAGTGAATTATCTGCAGGAGGCCCAGGCGCATGCATCTGTGCAGCGGGAACGTCCTCGGACCTCCAGGGGCCGAGACAACCACCGTCTCATGGGGCCAGACACTCAGGGTCAGGGTAAAATCCAATATATATCTGGTGATATCTCGGGTGCTATTACAGATAGCGCAATAAATCAATGTGCATTGTCTGTAGGAGGCCCTGGCGCATGAATCTGTGCAGCGGGAACGACCTCGGACCACCAGGGGCCGAAAAAACCACAGTCTCATGGGGCCGGACACTCATGGTCAGGGTAAAATCCAATATATATCTGGTGATATCTCGGGTGCTATTACAGATAGTACAATAAATCAAAGTACACTGTCTGTAGGAGGCCCTGGCGCATGAATCTGTGCAGCGGGAACGACCTCGGACCACAAGGGGCCGAGAAAACCACCGTCTCATGGGGCCGGACACTCAGGGTCGAGTAAAAATCCAATATATATCTGGTGATATCTCGGGTGCTATTACAGATAGCGCAATAAATCAATGTGCATTGTCTGTAGGAGGCCCCGGCGCATGAATCTGTGCAGCGGGAACGACCTCGGACCACCAGGGGCCGAAAAAACCACAGTCTCATGGGGACGGACACTCAGGGTCTGGCGAAAATCCACTATATATCTGGTGATATCTCGGGTGCTATTAGAGATAGCGCAATAAACCAAACTGCATTGTCTGTAGGAGGCCCTGGCGCATGAATCTGTGCAGCGGGAGCGACCTCTGACCACAAGGGGCCGAGAAAACCACCGTCTCATGGGGCCGGACACTCAGGGTCGAGTAAAAATCCAATATATATCTGGTGATATCTCGGGTGCTATTAGAGATAGCGCAATAAACCAAAGTGAATTATCTGCAGGAGGCGCTGGCGCATGAATCTGTGCAGCGGGAACGACCTCGGACCACCATGGGCCGAGAAAACGACTGTCTCATGGGGCCGGACACTCAGGGACAGGGGAAAATCTAGTATATATCTGGTGATATCTCGGGTGCTATTACAGATAGCGCAATAAATCAAAGTGCATTGTCTGTAGGAGGCCCTGGCGCATGAATCTGTGCAGCGGGAACGACCTCGGACCACCAGGGGCCGAGAAAACCACCGTCTCATGGGGACGGACACTCAGGGTCTGGCGAAAATCCACTATATATCTGGTGATATCTCGGGTGCTATTAGAGATAGCGCAATAAACCAAACTGCATTGTCTGTAGGAGGCCCTGGCGCATGAATCTGTGCAGCGGGAGCGACCTCTGACCACAAGGGGCCGAGAAAACCACCGTCTCATGGGGCCGGACACTCAGGGTCGAGGAAAAATCCAATATATATCTGGTGATATCTCGGGTGCTAATAGAGATAGCGCAATAAACCAAAGTGAATTATCTGCAGGAGGCCCTGGCGCATGAATCTGTGCAGCGGGAACGACCTCGGACCACCAGGGGCCGAGAAAACGACCGTCTCATGGGGCCGGACACTCAGGGTCAGTGAAAAATCCAATATATATCTGGTGATATCTCGGGTGCTATTACAGATAGCGCAATAAATCAAAGTGCATTGTCTGTAGGAGGCCCTGGCGCATGAATCTGTGCAGCGGGAACGACCTCGGACCACCAGCGGCCGAGAAAACCACAGTCTCATGGGGCCGGACACTCAGGGTCAGGGGAAAATCCAGTATATATCTGGTGATATCTCGGGTGCTATTAGAGATAGCGCAATAAACCAAAGTGAATTATCTGCAGGAGGCCCTGGCGCATGAATCTGTGCAGCGGGAACGACCTCGGACCACCAGGGGCCGAAAAAACCACAGTCTCATGGGGCCGGACACTCATGGTCAGGGTAAAATCCAATATATATCTGGTGATATCTCGGGTGCTATTACAGATAGCGCAATAAATCAAAGTGCATTGTCTGTAGGTGGCCCCGGCGCATGAATCTGTGCAGCGGGAACGACCTCGGGCCACCAGGGGCCGAGAAAACCACAGTCCCATGTGGCCGGACACTCAGGGTCAGGGAAAAATCCATTATATATCTGGTGATATATCGGGTGCCATTAGAGATAGCTCGATAAATCAAAGTGCATTGTCTGCAGGAGGCCCTGACGCATGAATCTGTGCAGCGGGAACGACCTCGGACCACCATGGGCCGATAAAACCACCGTCTCATGGGGCCGGACACTCAGGGTCAGGGGAAAATCCAATATATGTCTGGTGATATCTCGGGTGCTATTACAGATAGCGCAATAAACCAAAGTGAATTATCTGCAGGAGGCCCTGGCGCATGAATCTGTGCAGCGGGAACGACCTCGGGCCACCAGGGGCTGAGAAAACGACCGTCTCATGGGGCCGGACAATCAGGGTCAGTGAAAAATCCAGTATATATCTGGTGATATCTCGGGTGCTATTAGAGATAGCGCAATAAACCAAAGTGAATTATCTGCAGGAGGCGCTGGCGCATGAATCTGTGCAGCGGGAACGTCCTCGGACCTCCAGGGGCCGAGACAACCACAGTCTCATGGGGCCGGACACTCAGGGTCAGGGGAAAATCCAATATATATCTGGTGATATCTCGGGTGCTATTACAGATAGCGCAATAAATCAAAGTGTATTGTCTGTAGGAGGCCCTGTCGCATGAATCTGTGCAGCGGGAACGACCTCGGACCATCAGGGGCCGAAAAAACCACAGTCTCATGGGGCCGGACACTCATGGTCAGGGTAAAATCCAATATATATCTGGTGATATCTCGGGTGCTATTACAGATAGCGCAATACATCAAAGTGCATTGTCTGTAGGAGGCCCTGGCGCATGAATCTGTGCAGCGGGAACGACCTCGGACCACCAGGGGCCGAGAAAACCACCGTCTCATGGGGACGGACACTCAGGGTCTGGCGAAAATCCACTATATATCTGGTGATATCTCGGGTGCTATTAGAGATAGCGCAATAAACCAAACTGCATTGTCTGTAGGAGGCCCTGGCGCATGAATCTGTGCAGCGGGAGCGACCTCTGACCACAAGGGGCCGAGAAAACCACCGTCTCATGGGGCCGGGCACTCAGGGTCTGGGGAAAATCCAATATGTATCTGGTGATATCTCGGTTGCTATTAGAGATAGCGCGATAAATCAAAGTGAATTATCTGCAGGAGGCCCTGGCGCATGCATCTGTGCAGCGGGAACGACCTCGGACCACCAGGGGCCGAGAAAACCACCGTCTCATGGGTCCGGACGCTCAGGGTCGAGGAAAAATCAAATATATATCTGGCGATATCTCGGGTGCTATTACAGATAGCGCAATAAATCAAAGTGCCTTATCTGTAGGAGGGCCTAGCGCATGAATCTGTGCAGCGGGATCGACCTCGGACCACCAGGGGCCGAGAAAACCACCGACACATGGGGCGGAGACTCAGGGTCAGGGAAAAATGCAATATATATCTGGTGATATCTCGGGTGCTATTACAGATTGCGCGATAAATCAAAGTGCATTGTCTGTAGGAGGCACAGGCGAATGAGTCTGTGCAGCAGGAACGACCTCGAACCACCAGGGGCCGAGAAAATTACAGATATTCGGAATCCGTCACCCAAGGTCATGTGAAAATCCAGCATATATCTGGTGATATTTCGGGTGCTATTATAGATAGCGCAATAAACCAAAGTGAATTATCTGCAGGAGGCCCTGGCGCATGAATCTGTGCAGCGGGAACGTCCTCGGACCTCCAGGGGCCGAGACAACCACCGTCTCATGGGGCCAGACACTCAGGGTCAGGGTAAAATCCAATATATATCTGGTGATATCTCGGGTGCTATTACAGATAGCGCAATAAATCAATGTGCATTGTCTGTAGGAGGCCCTGGCGCATGAATCTGTGCAGCGGGAACGACCTCGGACCACCAGGGGCCGAAAAAACCACAGTCTCATGGGGCCGGACACTCAGGGTCAGGGGAAAATCCAATATATATCTGGTGATATCTCGGGTGCTATTAGAGATAGCGCAATAAACCAAAGTGAATTATCTGCAGTAGGCCCTGGCGCATGCATCTGTGCAGCGGGGACGACCTCGGACAACCAGGGGCCGAGAAAGCCACAGTCTCATGGGGCTGGACACTCAGGGTTAGGGAAAAATCCAATATATATCTGGTGATATCTCGGGTGCTATTACAGATAGTACAATAAATCAAAGTACACTGTCTGTAGGAGGCCCTGGCGCATGAATCTGTGCAGCGGGAACGACCTCGGACCACAAGGGGCCGAGAAAACCACCGTCTCATGGGGCCGGACACTCAGGGTCGAGTAAAAATCCAATATATATCTGGTGATATCTCGGGTGCTATTACAGATAGCGCAATAAATCAATGTGCATTGTCTGTAGGAGGCCCCGGCGCATGAATCTGTGCAGCGGGAACGACCTCGGACCACCAGGGGCCGAGACAACCACAGTCTCATGGGGCCGGACACTCAGGGTCAGGGGAAAATCCAATATATATCTGGTGATATCTCGGGTGCTATTACAGATAGCGCAATAAATCAAAGTGCATTGTCTGTAGGAGGCCCTGTCGCATGAATCTGTGCAGCGGGAACGACCTCGGACCATCAGGGGCCGAAAAAACCACAGTCTCATGGGGCCGGACACTCATGGTCAGGGTAAAATCCAATATATATCTGGTGATATCTCGGGTGCTATTACAGATAGCGCATTACATCAAAGTGCATTGTCTGTAGGAGGCCCTGGCGCATGAATCTGTGCAGCGGGAACGACCTCGGACCACCAGCGGCCGAGAAAACCACCGTCTCATGGGGCCGGACACTCAGGGTCAGGGGAAAATCCAGTATATATCTGGTGATATCTCGGGTGCTATTAGAGATAGCGCAATAAACCAAAGTGAATTATCTGCAGGAGGCCCTGGCGCATGAATCTGTGCAGCGGGAACGACCTCGGACCACCATGTGCCGAGAAAACGACTGTCTCATGGGGCCGGACACTCAGGGACAGAGGAAAATCCAGTATATATCCGGTGATATCTCAGGTGCTATTACAGATATGGCAATAAATCAAAGTGCATTGTCTGTAGGAGGCCCTGGCGCATGAATCTGTGCAGCGGGAACGACCTCGGACCACCAGGGGCCGAGAAAACCACAGTCTCTTGTGGCCGGACACTCAGGGTCAGGGAAAAATCCATTATATATCTGGTGATATATCGGGTGCCATTAGAGATAGCTCGATAAATCAAAGTGCATTGTCTGCAGGAGGCCCTGACGCATGATTCTGTGCAGCGGGAACGACCTCGGACCACCAGGGGCCGAGAAAACCACCGTCTCATGGGGCCGGGCACTCAGGGTCTGGGGAAAATCCAATATGTATCTGGTGATATCTCGGGTGCTATTAGAGATAGCGTAATAAACCAAAGTGCATTGTCTGTAGGAGGCCCTGGCGCATGAATCTGTGCAGCGGGAACGACCTCTGACCACAAGAGGCCGAGAAAACCACCGTCTCATGGGGCCGGACACTCAGGGTCGAGGAAAAATCCAATATATATCTGGTGATATCTCGGGTGCTATTAGAGATAGCGCGATAAATCAAAATGAATTATCTGCAGGAGGCCCTGGCGCATGCATCTGTGCAGCGGGAACGACCTCGGACCACCAGGGGCCGAGAAAATTACAGATATTCGGAATCCGTCACCCAAGGTCATGTAAAAATCCAGCAAATATCTGGTGATATCTCGGTTGCTATTACAGATAGCGCAATAAATCAAAGTGCATTGTCTGTAGGAGGCCCAGGCGAATGAATCTGTGCAGCGGGAACGACGTCGGTCCACCAGGGGCCGAGAAAATTACAGATATTCGGAATCCGTCACCCAAGGTCAGGTAAAAATCCAGCATATATCTGGTGATATCTCGGGTGCTATTACAGATAGCGCAATAACCCAAGTGCATTGTCTGTAGGAGGCCCTGGCGCATGAATCTGTGCAGCGGCAACGACCTCGGACCACCAGGGGCCAAGAAAACCGCCGTCTCATGGCGCCGGACACTCAGGGTCAGGGAAAAATCCAATATATATCTGGTGATATCTCGGGTGCTATTTGAGATAGCGCAATAAATCAAAGTGCATTGTCTGTAGGAGGCCCTGGCGCATGAATCCGTGCAGCGGGAACGACCTCGGACCACCAGGGGCCGAGAAAACCACCGACTCACGGGGCCGGACACTCAGGGTCAGTGGAAAATCCAATATATATCTGGTGATATCTCGGGTGCTATTAGAGATAGCGCAATAAACCAAAGTGCATTGTCTGTAGGAGGCACAGGCGAATGCATCTGTGCAGCGGGAACGACCTCGGACCACCAGGGGCCAAGAAAACCACCGTCTCATGGCGCCGGACACCCAGGGTCAGGGGAAAATCCAATATATATCTGGTGATATCTCGGGTGCTATTAGAGATAGCGCAATAAACCAAAGTGCATTGTCTGTAGGAGGGCCAGGCGCATGAATCTGGCCAGCGGGAACCACCTCGGACCACCATGGGCCGAGAAAACCACAGTCTCATGGGGCCGGACACTCAGGGTCAGGGGAAAATCCAATATATATCTGGTGATATCTCGGGTGCTATTACAGATAGCGCAATAAACCAAAGTGAATTATCTGCAGGAGGCCCTGGCGCATGAATCTGTGCAGCGGGAACGACCTCGGACCACCAGGGGCCGAGAAAACCACAGTCTCATGGGGCCGGACACTCAGGGTCAGGGGAAAATCCAATATATATCTGGTGATATCTCGGGTGCTATTAGAGATAGCGCAATAAACCAAAGTGAATTATCTGCAGGAGGTCCTGGCGCATGCATCTGTGCAGCGGGAACGACCTCGGACCACCAGGGGCCAAGAAAACCACCGTCTCATGGCGCCGGACACTCAGGGTCAGGGAAAAATCCAATATATATCTGGTGATATCTCGGGTGCTATTAGAGATAGCGCAATAAATCAAAGTGCATTGTCTGTAGGAGGCCCAGGCGCATGAATCTGGCCAGCGGGAACGACCTCGGACCACCAGGGGCCGAGAAAACCACAGTCTCATGGGGCCGGTCACTCAGGGTCAGGGGAAAATCCAATATATATCTGGTGATATCTCGGGTGCTATTACAGATAGCGCAATAAATCAAAGTGCATTGTCTGTAGGAGGCCCAGGCGAATGAATCTGTGCAGCGGGAACGACCTCGGACCACCAGGGGCCGAGAAAATTATAGATATTCGGAATCCGTCACCCAAGGTCATGTAAAAATCCAGCATATATCTGGTGATATCTCGGGTGCTATTACAGATAGCGCAATAAACCAAAGTGAATTATCTGCAGGAGGCCCTGGCGCATGCATCTGTGCAGCGGGCACGACCTCGGACCACCAGGGGCCGAGAAAACGACCGTCTCATGGGGCCGGACGCTCAGGGTCAGTGAAAAATCCAATATATATCTGGTGATATCTCGGGTGCTATTACAGATAGCGCAATAAACCAAAGTGAATTATCTGCAGGAGGCCCTGGCGCATGAATCTGTGCAGCGGGATCGACCTCGGACCACCAGGGACCGAGAAAAACATTGACACATGGGGCCGGACTGTCAGGGTCAGGGAAAAATCCAATATATATCTTTTGATATCACGGGTGCTATTAGAGATAGCGCAATGTACCAAAGTGAATTATCTGCAGGAGGGCCTAGCGTATTAATCTGAGCAGCAGGAACGACCTCGGACCACCAGGGGCCGAGAAAACCACCGTCTCATGGGGCCGGACACTCAGGGTCAGGGGAAAATCCAATATGTATATGGTGATATCTCGGGTGCTATTAGAGATAGCGCAACAAATCAAAGTGAATTATCTGCAGGACGCCCTGGCGCATAAATCTGTGCAGCGGGGACGACCTCGGACCACCAGGGGCCGAGAAAACCACCGTCTCATGGGGCCGGACTGTCAGGGTCAGGGGAAAATCCAATATATATCTGGTGATATCTCGGGTGCTATTACAGATAGCGCAATAAATCAAAGTGCATTGTCTGTAGGAGGCCCTGGCGCATGAATCTGTGCAGCGGGAACGACCTCGGAACACCAGGGACCGAGAAAACCACCGTCTCATGGGGCCGGACACTCAGGGTCAGTGAAAAATCCAATATATATCTGCTGATATCTCGGGTGCTATTACAGATAGCGCAATAGATCAAAGTGCATTGTCTGTACGAGGCCCTGGCGCATGAATCTGTGCAGCGGGAACGACCTCGGACCACCAGGGGCCGAAAAAACCACAGTCTCATGGGGCCGGACACTCAGGGTCAAAGTAAAATGCAATATATATCTGGTGATATCTCGGGTGCTATTACAGATAACGCAATAAATCAAAGTGCATTGTCTGTACGAGGCCCTGGCGCATGAATCTGTGCAGCGGGAACGACCTCGGACCACCAGGGTCCGAGAAAACCACCGTCTCATGGGGCCGCACACTCAGGGTCAGAGAAAAATCGAATATATACCTGGTGATATCTCGGGTGCTATTAGAGATAGCGCAATAAACCAAAGTGAATTATCTGCAGGAGGCCCTGGCGCATGAATGTGTGCAGCGGGAACGACCTCGGACCACCAGGGGCCGAGAAAACCACCGTCTCATGGGGCCGGGCACTCAGGGTCAGTGAAAAATCCAATATATATCTGGTGATATCTCGGGTGCTATTACAGATAGCGCAATAAATCAAAGTGCATTGTCTGCAGGAGGCCCTGGCGCATGAACCTGTGCAGCGGCAACGACCTCGGACCACCAGGGGCCGAGAAAACCACAGTCTCATGGGACCGGACACTCAGGGTCAGGGGAAAATCCAATATATATCTGGAGATATCTCGGGTGCAATTAGAGATAGCGCAATAAACCAAAGTGAATTATCTGCATGAGGCCCTGGCGCATGAATCTGTGCAGCGCGAACGACCTTGGACCACCAGAGGCCGAGACAACCACCGTCTCATGGGGCCGGACACTCAGGGTCAGGGGAAAATCCAATATATATCTGGTGATATCTCGGGTGCTATCAGAGATAGCGCAATAAACCAAAGTGAATTATCTGCAGGAGGCCCTGGCGCATGAATCTGTGCAGCGGGAACGACCTCGGACCACCAGGGGCCGAGAAAACGACCGTCTCATGGGGCCGGACACTCAGGGTCAGTGAAAAATCCAATATATATCTGGTGATATCTCGGGTGCTATTACAGATAGCGCAATAAATCAAAGTGCATTGTCTGTAGGAGGCCCTGGCGCATGAATCTGTGCAGCGGGAACGACCTCGGACCACCAGGGTCCGAGAAAACCACCGTCTCATGGGGCCGCACACTCAGGGTCAGAGAAAAATCCAATATATACCTGGTGATATCTCGGGAGCTATTAGAGATAGCGCAATAAACCAAAGTGAATTATCTGCAGGAGGCCCTCGCGCATGAATGTGTGCAGCGGGAACGACCTCGGAACACCAGGGACCGAGAAAACCGCCGTCTCATGGGGCCGGACACTCAGGGTCAGTGAAAAATCCAATATATATGTGGTGATATCTCGAGTGCTATTACAGATAGCGCAATAAATCAAAGTGCATTGTCTGTAGGAGACCCTGGCGCATGAACCTGTGCAGCGGGAACGACCTCGGACCACCAGGGGCCGAGAAAACGACCGTCTCATGGGGCCGGACGCTCAGGGTCAGTGAAAAATCCAATATATATCTGGTGATATCTCGGGTGCTATTAGAGATAGAGCAATAAACCAAAGTGAATTATCTGCAGGAGGCCCTCGCGCATGAATCTGAGCAACGGGAACGACCTCGGACCACCAGGGGCCGAGAAAACCACAGTCTCATGGGGCCGGACACTCAGGGTCAGGGGAAAATCCAATATAGATCTGGTGATATCTCGGGTGCTATTACAGATAGCGCAATAAATCAAAGTGCATTACCTGTAGGAGGCCCTGGCGCATGTATCTGTGCAGCGGGAACGACCTCGGACGACCAGGGGCCGAGAAAACCACAGTCTCATGGGGCCGGACACTCAGGGTCAGGGGAAAATCCAATATATATCTGGTGATATCTCGGGTGCTATTAGAGATAGCGCAATAAACCAAAGTGAATTATCTGCAGGAGGCCCTGGCGCATGAATCTGTGCAACGGGAGCGACCTCGGACCACCAGGGGCCGAGAAAACCACAGTCTCATGGGCCCGGACACTCAGGGTCAGGGGAAAATCCAATATATATCTGGTGATATCTCGGGTGCTATTAGAGATAGCGCAATAAATCAAAGTGCATTGTCTGTAGGAGGCCCTGGCGCATGAATCTGTGCAGCGGGAACGACCTAGGACCACCAGGGGCCGAGAAAACTACAGTCTCATGGGGCCGGACACTCAGGGTCAGGGGAAAATCCAATATATATCTGGTGATATCTCGGGTGCTATTAGAGATAGCGCAATAAACCAAGGTGAATTATCTGCAGGAGACCCTGGCGCATGAATCTGTGCAACGGGAACGACCTCGGACCACCAGGGGCCGAGAAAACGACAGTCTCAAGGGGCCGGACACTCAGGGTCAGGGGAAAATCCAATATATATCTGGTGATATCTCTGGTGCTATTACAGATAGCGCAATAAATCAAAGTGCATTGTCTGTAGGAGGCCCTGGCGCATAAATGTGGCCAGCGGGAACGACCTCGGACCATCAGGGGCCGAGAAAACCACCGTCTCATGGGGCCGGACACTCAGGGTCAGGGGAAAATCCAATATTTATCTGGTGATATCTTGGGTGCTATTACAGATAGCGCAATAAATCAAAGTGCATTGTCTGTAGGAGGCCCTGGCGCATGAATCTGTGCAGCGGGAACGACCTCGGACCACCAGGGGCCGAGAAAACCACAGTCTCATGGGGCCGGATACTCAGGGTCAGGAGAAAATCCAATATAGATCTGGTGATATCTCGGGTGCTATTACAGATAGCGCAATAAATCAAAGTGCATTGTCTGTAGGAGGCCCTGGCGCATGAATCTGTGCAGCGGGAACGACCTCGGACCACCAGGGGCCGAGAAAACCACAGTCTCATGGGGCCGGACACTCAGGGTCAGGGGAAAATCCAATATATATCTGGTGATATCTCGGGTGCTATTAAAGATAGCGCAATAAACTAAAGTGAATTATCTGCAGGAGGCCCTGGCGCATGAATGTGTGCAGCGGGAACGACCTCGGACCACCAAGGGCCGAGAAAACCGCAGTCTCATGGGGCCGGACACTCAGGGTCAGGGAAAAATCCAATATATATCTGGTGATATCTCGGGCGCTATTAGAGATAGCGCAATAAATCAAAGTGCATTGTCTGTAGGAGGCCCTGGCGCATGAATCTGTGCAGCGGGAACGACCTCGGAACACCAGGGGCCGAGAAAACCACCGTCTCATGGGGCAGGACACTCAGGGTCAGTGAAAAATCCAATATATATCTGGTGATATCTCGGGTGCTATTACAGATAGCGCAATAAATCAAAGTGCATTGTCTGTAGGAGGCCCTGGCGCATGAATCTGTGCAGAGGGAACGATTTCGGACCACCAGGGGCCGAGACAACAACCGTCTCATGGGGCCGGACACTCAGTGTCAGGGAAAAATCCAATATATATCTGGTGATATCTCGGGTGCTATTACAGATAGCACAATAAACCGAAGTGAATTATCTGCAGGAGGCCCTGGCGCATGAATCTGTGCAGCGGGAACGACCTCGGACCACCAGGGGCCGAGACAACCACAGTCTCATGGAGCGTGACACTCAGGGTCAGGGGAAAATCCAATATATATCTGGTGATATCTCGGCTGCTATTACAGATAGCGCAATAAATCAAAGTGAATTATCTGCAGGAGGCCCTGGCGCATGAATCTGTGCAGCGGGAACGACCTCGGACCACCAGGGTCCGAGAAAAACACCGTCTCATGGGGCCGCACACTCAGGGTCAGTGAAAAATCCAATATATATATGGTGATATCTCGGGTGCTATTACAGATAGCGCAATAAATCAAAGTGCATTATCTGCAGGAGGCCCTGGCGCATGAATCTGTGCAGCGGGAACGACCTCGGACCACCAGGGGCCGAGAAAACCACAGTCTCATGGAGCCGGACACTCAGGGTCAGGGAAAAATCCAATATATATCTGGTGATATCTCGGGTGCTATTACAGATAGCGCAATAAATCAAAGTGAATTATCTGCAGGAGGCCCTGGCGCATGAATCTGTGCAGCGGGAACGACCTCGGACCACCAGGGGCCGAGAAAACTACAGTCTCATGGAGCCGGACACTCAGGGTCAGGGGAAAATCCGATATATATCTGGTGATATCTCGGGTGCTATTACAGATAGCGCAATAAATCAATGTGAATTATCTGCAGGAGGCCCTGGCGCATGAATCTGTGCAGCGGGAACGACCTCGGACCACCAGGGGCCGAGAAAACCACAGTCAGATGGGGCCGGTCACTCAGGGTCAGGGGAAAATCCAATATATATCTGGTGATATCTCGGGTGCTATTAGATACAGCGCAATAAACCAAATTGAATTATCTGCAGGAGGCCCTGGCGCATGAATCTGGGCAGCGGGAACGACCTCGGACCACCAGGGGCCGAGAAAACCACAGTCTAGTGGGGCCGGACACTCAGGGTCAGGGGAAAATCCAATATATATATCAGGTGATATCTCGGGTGCTATTAGATACAGCGCAATAAACCAAAGTGTATTATCTGCAAGAGGCCCTGGCGCATGCATCTGTGCAGCGGGAACGACCTCGGACCACCAGGGGCCGAGAAAACTAAAGTCTCATGGGGCCGGACACTCAGGGTCTGGGGAAAATCCATTATATATCTGGTGATTTGTCGGGAGCTATTACAGATAGCGCAATAAATCAAAGTTCATTGTCTGTAGGAGGCCCTGGCGCATGAACCTGTGCAGCGGCAACGACCTCGGACCACCAGGGGCCGAGAAAACCACAGTCTCATGGGGCCGGACACTCTGGGTCAGGGGAAAATCCAATATATATCTGGTGATATCTCGGGTGCTATTACAGATAGCGCAATAAATCAAAGTGCATTGTCTGTAGGAGGCCCTGGCGCATGAATCTGTGCAGCGGGAACGACCTCGGACCACCAGGGGCCGAGAAAACCACAGTCTCATGGGGCCGGACACTCAGGGTCAGGGGAAAATCCAATATATATCTGGTGATATCTCGGGTGCTATTAAAGATAGCGCAATAAACTAAAGTGAATTATCTGCAGGAGGCCCTGGCGCATGAATGTGTGCAGCGGGAACGACCTCGGACCACCAAGGGCCGAGAAAACCGCAGTCTCATGGGGCCGGACACTCAGGGTCAGGGAAAAATCCAATATATATCTGGTGATATCTCGGGCGCTATTAGAGATAGCGCAATAAGCCAAAGGGAATTATCTGCAGGAGGCCCTAGCGCATGAATCTGTGCAGCGGGAACGACCTCGGACCACCAGGGGCCGATAAAACCACCGTCTCATGGGGCCGGACACTCAGGGTCAGGGGAAAATCCAATATATATCTGGTGATATCTCGGGTGCTATTACAGATAGCGCAATAAACCAAAGTGAATTATCTGCAGGAGGCCCTGGCGCATGAATCTGTGCAGCGGGAACGACCTCGGGCCACCAGGGGCTGAGAAAACGACCGTCTCATGGGGCCGGACACTCAGGGTCAGTGAAAAATCCAGTATATATCTGGTGATATCTCGGGTGCTATTAGAGATAGCGCAATAAACCAAAGTGAATTATCTGCAGGAGGCCCTGACGCATGAATCTGTGCAGCGGGAACGACCTCGGACCACCAGGGGCCGATAAAACCACCGTCTCATGGGGCCGGACACTCTGGGTCAGGGGAAAATCCAATATATATCTGGTGATATCTCGGGTGCTATTACAGATAGCGCAATAAACCAAAGTGAATTATCTGCAGGAGGCCCTGGCGCATGAATCTGTGCAGCGGGAACGACCTCGGGCCACCAGGGGCTGAGAAAACGACCGTCTCATGGGGCCGGACACTCAGGGTCAGTGAAAAATCCAGTATATATCTGGTGATATCTCGGGTGCTATTAGAGATAGCGCAATAAACCAAAGTGAATTATCTGCAGGAGGCGCCGGCGCATGAATCTGTGCAACGGGAACGACCTCGGACCACCAGGGGCCGAAAAATCCACAGTCTCATGGGGCCGGACACTCAGGATCAGGGAAAAATCCAATATATATCTGGTGATATCTTGGGTGCTATTAGAGATAGCGTAATAAACCAAAGTGAATTATCAGCAGGAGGCCCTGGCGCAAGAATCTGTGCAGCGGGAACGACCTCGGACCACCAGGGGCCGAGACAACAACCGTCTCATGGGGCCGGACACTCAGGGTCAGGGAAAAATCCAATATATATCTGGTGATATCTCGGGTTATATTACAGATAGCACAATAAATCAAAGTGCATTGTCTGTAGGAGGCCCTGGCGCATGAATCTGTGCAGAGGGAACGACCTCGGACCACCAGGGGCCGAGAAAACCACCGTCTCATGGCGCCGGACACTCAGGGTCAGGGGAAGATCCAATATATATCTGGTGATATCTCGGGTGATATTACAGATAGCGCAATAAATCAAAGTGAATTATCTGCAGGAGGCCCTGGCGCATGAATCTGTGCAGCGGGAACGACCTCGGACCACCAGGGGCCGAGAAAACCACAGTCTCATGGAGCCGGACACTCAGGGTCAGGGAAAAATCCAATATATATCTGGTGATATCTCGGGTGCTATTACAGATAGCGCAATAAATCAAAGTGAATTATCTGCAGGAGGCCCTGGCGCATGAATCTGTGCAGCGGGAACGACCTCGGACCACCAGGGGCCGAGAAAACCACAGTCTCATTGAGCCGGACACTCAGGGTCAGGGGAAAATCCAATATATATCTGGTGATATCTCGGGTGCTATTACAGATAGCGCAATAAATCAAAGTGAATTATCTGCAGGAGGCCCTGGCGCATGAATCTGTGCAGCGGGAACGACCTCGGACCACCAGGGGCCGAGAAAACCACAGTCAGATGGGGCCGGTCACTCAGGGTCAGGGGAAAATCCAATATATATCTGGTGATATCTCGGGTGCTATTAGATACAGCGCAATAAACCAAATTGAATTATCTGCAGGAGGCCCTGGCGCATGAATCTGGGCAGCGGGAACGACCTCGGACCACCAGGGGCCGAGAAAACCACAGTCTAGTGGGGCCGGACACTCAGGGTCAGGGGAAAATCCAATATATATATCAGGTGATATCTCGGGTGCTATTAGATACAGCGCAATAAACCAAAGTGTATTATCTGCAAGAGGCCCTGGCGCATGCATCTGTGCAGCGGGAACGACCTCGGACCACCAGGGGCCGAGAAAACTAAAGTCTCATGGGGCCGGACACTCAGGGTCTGGGGAAAATCCATTATATATCTGGTGATATGTCGGGAGCTATTACAGATAGCGCAATAAATCAAAGTTCATTGTCTGGAGGAGGCCCTGGCGCATGAATCTGTGCAGCGGGAACGACCTCGGTCCACCAGGGGCCGAGAAAACCACCGTCTCATGGGGCTGGACACTCAGGGTGAGGGTAATATCCAATATATATCTGGTGGTATCTCGGGTGCTATTACAGATAGCGCAATAAATCAAAGTGCATTGTCTGTAGGAGGCCCTGGCGCATGAACCTGTGCAGCGGCAACGACCTTGGACCACCAGGGGCCGAGAAAACCACAGTCTCATGGGGCCGGACACTCTGGGTCAGGGGAAAATCCAATATATATCTGGTGATATCTCGGGTGCTATTACAGATAGCGCAATAAATCAAAGTGCATTGTCTGCAGGAGGCCCTTGCGAATGAATCTGTTCAGCGGGAACGACCTTGGACCACCAGCGGCCGAGAAAACCACAGTCTCATGGGGCCGGACACTCAGGGTCAGGGGAAAATCCAGTATATATCTGGTGATATCTCGGGTGCTATTAGAGATAGCGCAATAAACCAAAGTGAATTATCTGCAGGAGGCCCTGGCGCATGAATCTGTGCAGCGGGAACGACCTCGGACCACCAGGGGCCGAAAAAACCACAGTCTCATGGGGCCGGACACTCATGGTCAGGGTAAAATCCAATATATATCTGGTGATATCTCGGGTGCTATTACAGATAGCGCAATAAATCAAAGTGCATAGTCTGTAGGAGGCCCCGGCGCATGAATCTGTGCAGCGGGAACGACCTCGGACGACCAGGGGCCTTGAAAACCACAGTCTCATGGGGCCGGACGCTCAGGGTCAGTGAAAAATCCAATATATATCTGGTGATATCTCGGGTGCTATTACAGATAGCGCAATAAATCAAAGTGCAATGTCTGTAGGAGGCCCTGGCGCATGAATCTGTGCAGCGGGAACGACCTCGGGCCACCAGGGGCCCATAAAACCACAGTCTCATGTGGCCGGACACTCAGGGTCAGGGAAAAATCCATTATATATCTGGTGATATATCGGGTGCCATTAGAGATAGCTCGATAAATCAAAGTGCATTGTCTGCAGGAGGCCCTGACGCATGAATCTGTGCAGCGGGAACGACCTCGGACCACCAGGGGCCGATAAAACCACCGTCTCATGGGGCCGGACACTCAGGGTCAGGGGAAAATCCAATATATATCTGGTGATATCTCGGGTGCTATTACAGATAGCGCAATAAACCAAAGTGAATTATCTGCAGGAGGCCCTGGCGCATGAATCTGTGCAGCGGGAACGACCTCGGGCCACCAGGGGCTGAGAAAACGACCGTCTCATGGGGCCGGACACTCAGGGTCAGTGAAAAATCCAGTATATATCTGGTGATATCTCGGGTGCTATTAGAGATAGCGCAATAAACCAAAGTGAATTATCTGCAGGAGGCGCTGGCGCATGAATCTGTGCAGCGGGAACGTCCTCGGACCTCCAGGGGCCGAGACACCCACAGTCTCATGGGGCCGGACACTCAGGGTCAGGGGAAAATCCAATATATATCTGGTGATATCTCGGGTGCTATTACAGATAGCGCAATAAACCAAAGTGAATTATCTGCAGTGGGCCATGGCGCATGCATCTGTGCAGCGGGATCGACCTCGGACAACCAGGGGCCGAGAAAGCCACAGTCTCATGGGGCTGGACACTCAGGGTTAGGGAAAAATCCAATATATATCTGGTGATATCTCGGGTGCTATTACAGATAGTACAATAAATCAAAGTGCACTGTCTGTAGGAGGCCCTGGCGCATGAATCTGTGCAGCGGGAACGACCTCGGACCACCAGGGGCCGAGAAAACCACCGCCTCATGGGGACGGACACTCAGGGTCTGGCGAAAATCCACTATATATCTGGTGATATCTCGGGTGTTATTAGAGATAGCGCAATAAACCAAACTGCATTGTCTGTAGGAGGCCCTGGCGCATGAATCTGTGCAGCGGCAGCGACCTCTGACCACAAGGGGCCGAGAAAACCACCGTCTCATGGGGCCGGACACTCAGGGTCGAGTAAAAATCCAATATATATCTGGTGATATCTCGGGTGCTAATAGAGGTAGCGCGATAAACCAAAGTGAATTATCTGCAGGAGGCCCTGGCGCATGCACCTGTGCAGTGGGAACGACCTCGGACCACCAGGGGCCGAGAAAATCACCGTCTCATGGGGACGGGCACTCAGGGTCAGTGAAAAATCCAATATATATCTGGTGATATCTCGGGTGCTATTACAGATAGCGCAATAAATCAAATCGCATTGTCTGTAGGAGGCCCTGGCGCATCAATCTGTGCAGCGGGAACGACCTCGGACCACCAGCGGCCGAGAAAACCACAGTCTCATGGGGCCGGACACTCAGGGTCAGGGGAAAATCCAATATATATTTGGTGATATCTCGGGTGCTATTAGAGATAGCGCAATAAACCAAAGTGAATTATCTGCAGGAGGCCCTGGCGCATGAATCTGTGCAGCGGGAACGACCTCGGACCACCAGGGGCCGAAAAAACCACAGTCTCATGGGGCCGGACACTCACGGTCAGGGTAAAATCCAATATATATCTGGTGATATCTCGGGTGCTATTACAGATAGCGCAATAAAACAAAGTGCATAGTCTGTAGGAGGCCCCGGCGCATGAATCTGTGCAGCGGGAACGACCTCGGACGACCAGGGGCCCTGAAAACCACAGTCTCATGGGGCCGGACACTCAGGGTCAGGGGTAAATCCAATATATATCTGGTGATATCTCGGGTGCTATTACAGATAGCGCAATAAATCAATGTGCATTGTCTGTAGGAGACCCTGGCGCATGAATCTGTGCAGCGGGAACAACCTCGGACCACCAGGGGCCGAAAAAACCACAGTCTCATGGGGCCGGACACTCATGGTCAGGGTAAAATCCAATATATATCTGGTGATATCTCGGGTGCTATTAGAGATAGCGCAATAAACCAAAGTGAATTATCTGCAGGAGGCCCTGGCGCATGAATCTGTGCAGCGGGAACGACCTCGGACCACCAGGGGCCGAAAAAACCACAGTCTCATGGGGCCGGACACTCATGGTCAGGGTAAAATCCAATATATATCTGGTGATATCTCGGGTGCTATTACAGATAACGCAATAAATCAAAGTGCATAGTCTGTAGGAGGCCCCGGCGCATGAATCTGTGCAGCGGGAACTACCTCGGACGACCAGGGGCCCTGAAAACCACAGTCTCATGGGGCCGGACACTCAGGGTCAGGGGAAAATCCAATATATATCTGGTGATATCTCGGGTGCTATTACAGATAGCGCAATAAATCAATGTGCATTGTCTGTAGGAGACCCTGGCGCATGAATCTGTGCAGCGGGAACGACCTCGGACCACCACGGGCCGAGAAAACGACCGTCTCATGGGGCCGGACGCTCAGGGTCAGTGAAAAATCCAATATATATCTGGTGATATCTCGGGTGCTATTACAGATAGCGCAATAAATCAAAGTGCAATGTCTGTAGGAGGCCCTGGCGCATGAATCTGTGCAGCTGGAACGACCTCGGACCACCAGGGGCCGATAAAACCACCGTCTCATGGGGCCGGACACTCAGGGTCAGGGGAAAATCCAATATATATCTGGTGATATCTCGGGTGCTATTACAGATAGCGCAATAAACCAAAGTGAATTATCTGCAGGAGGCCCTGGCGCATGAATCTGTGCAGCGGGAACGACCTCGGGCCACCAGGGGCTGAGAAAACGACCGTCTCATGGGGCCGGACACTCAGGGTCAATGAAAAATCCAGTATATATCTGGTGATATCTCGGGTGCTATTACAGATAGCGCAATAAACCAAAGTGAATTATCTGCAGGAGGCCCTGGCGCATGAATCTGTGCAGCGGGAACGACCTCGGACCACCAGGGGCCGAAAAAACCACAGTCTCATGGGGCCGGACACTCATGGTCAGGGTAAAATCCAATATATATCTGGTGATATCTCGGGTGCTATTACAGATAGCGCAATAAAACAAAGTGCATAGTCTGTAGGAGGCCCCGGCGCATGTATCTGTGCAGCGGGAACGACCTCGGACGACCAGGGGCCCTGAAAACCACAGTCTCATGGGGCCGGACACTCAGGGTCAGGGGAAAATCCAATATATATCTGGTGATATCTCGGGTGCTATTACAGATAGCGCAATAAATCAATGTGCATTGTCTGTAGGAGACCCTGGCGCATGAATCTGTGCAGCGGGAACAACCTCGGACCACCAGGGGCCGAAAAAACCACAGTCTCATGGGGCCGGACACTCATGGTCAGGGTAAAATCCAATATATATCTGGTGATATCTCGGGTGCTATTAGAGATAGCGCAATAAACCAAAGTGAATTATCTGCAGGAGGCCCTGGCGCATGAATCTGTGCAGCGGGAACGACCTCGGACCACCAGGGGCCGAAAAAACCACAGTCTCATGGGGCCGGACACTCATGGTCAGGGTAAAATCCAATATATATCTGGTGATATCTCGGGTGCTATTACAGATAGCGCAATAAATCAAAGTGCATAGTCTGTAGGAGGCCCCGGCGCATGAATCTGTGCAGCGGGAACTACCTCGGACGACCAGGGGCCCTGAAAACCACAGTCTCATGGGGCCGGACACTCAGGGTCAGGGGAAAATCCAATATATATCTGGTGATATCTCGGGTGCTATTACAGATAGCGCAATAAATCAATGTGCATTGTCTGTAGGAGACCCTGGCGCATGAATCTGTGCAGCGGGAACGATCTCGGACCACCACGGGCCGAGAAAACGACCGTCTCATGGGGCCGGACGCTCAGGGTCAGTGAAAAATCCAATATATATCTGGTGATATCTCGGGTGCTATTACAGATAGCGCAATAAATCAAAGTGCAATGTCTGTAGGAGGCCCTGGCGCATGAATCTGTGCAGCTGGAACGACCTCGGACCACCAGGGGCCGATAAAACCACCGTCTCATGGGGCCGGACACTCAGGGTCTGGGGAAAATCCAATATATATCTGGTGATATCTCGGGTGCTATTACAGATAGCGCAATAAACCAAAGTGAATTATCTGAAGGAGGCCCTGGCGCATGAATCTGTGCAGCGGGAACGACCTCGGGCCACCAGGGGCTGAGAAAACGACCGTCTCATGGGGCCGGACACTCAGGGTCAGTGAAAAATCCAGTATATATCTGGTGATATCTCGGGTGCTATTACAGATAGCGCAATAAACCAAAGTGAATTATCTGCAGGAGGCCCTGGCGCATGAATCTGTGCAGCGGGAACGTCCTCGGACCTCCAGGGGCCGAGACAACCACAGTCTCATGGGGCCGGACACTCAGGGTCAGGGGAAAATCCAATATATATCTGGTGATATCTCGGGTGCTATTACAGATAGCGCAATAAATCAAAGTGCATTGTCTGTAGGAGGCACAGGCGAATGAGTCTGTGCAGCAGGAACGACCTCGAACCACCAGGGGCCGAGACAACCACCGTCTCATGGGGCCGGACACTCAGGGTCAGGGTAAAATCCAATATATATCTGGTGATATCTCGGGTGCTATTACAGATAGCGCAATAAATCAATGTGCATTGTCTGTAGGAGGCCCTGGCGCATGAATCTGTGCAGCGGGAACGACCTCGGACCACCAGGGGCCGATAAAACCACCGTCTCATGGGGCCGGACACTCAGGGTCAGGGGAAAATCCAATATATATCTGGTGATATCTCGGGTGCTATTACAGATAGCGCAATAAACCAAAGTGAATTATCTGCAGGAGGCCCTGGCGCATGAATCTGTGCAGCGGGAACGACCTCGGGCCACCAGGGGCTGAGAAAACGACCGTCTCATGGGGCCGGACACTCAGGGTCAATGAAAAATCCAGTATATATCTGGTGATATCTCGGGTGCTATTACAGATAGCGCAATAAACCAAAGTGAATTATTTGCAGTAGGCCCTGGCGCATGCATCTGTGCAGCGGGAACGACCTCGGACAACCAGGGGCCGAGAAAGCCACAGTCTCATGGGGCTGGACACTCAGGGTTAGGGAAAAATCCAATATATATCTGGTGATATCTCGGGTGCTATTACAGATAGTACAATAAATCAAAGTGCACTGTCTGTAGGAGGCCCTGGCGCATGAATCTGTGCAGCGGGAACGACCTTGGACCACCAGGGGCCGAGAAAACCACCGTCTCATGGGGACGGACACTCAGGGTCTGGCGAAAATCCACTATATATCTGGTGATATCTCGGGTGCTATTAGAGATAGCGCAATAAACCAAACTGCATTGTCTGTAGGAGGCCCTGGCGCATGAATCTGTGCAGCGGGAACGACCTCGGACCACCAGGGGCCGAAAAAACCACAGTCTCATGGGGCCGGACACTCACGGTCAGGGTAAAATCCAATATATATCTGGTGATATCTCGGGTGCTATTACAGATAGCGCAATAAAACAAAGTGCATAGTCTGTAGGAGGCCCCGGCGCATGAATCTGTGCAGCGGGAACGACCTCGGACGACCAGGGGCCCTGAAAACCACAGTCTCATGGGGCCGGACACTCAGGGTCAGGGGAAAATCCAATATATATCTGGTGATATCTCGGGTGCTATTACAGATAGCGCAATAAATCAATGTGCATTGTCTGTAGGAGACCCTGGCGCATGAATCTGTGCAGCGGGAACAACCTCGGACCACCAGGGGCCGAAAAAACCACAGTCTCATGGGGCCGGACACTCATGGTCAGGGTAAAATCCAATATATATCTGGTGATATCTCGGGTGCTATTAGAGATAGCGCAATAAACCAAAGTGAATTATCTGCAGGAGGCCCTGGCGCATGAATCTGTGCAGCGGGAACGACCTCGGACCACCAGGGGCCGAAAAAACCACAGTCTCATGGGGCCGGACACTCATGGTCAGGGTAAAATCCAATATATATCTGGTGATATCTCGGGTGCTATTACAGATAACGCAATAAATCAAAGTGCATAGTCTGTAGGAGGCCCCGGCGCATGAATCTGTGCAGCGGGAACTACCTCGGACGACCAGGGGCCCTGAAAACCACAGTCTCATGGGGCCGGACACTCAGGGTCAGGGGAAAATCCAATATATATCTGGTGATATCTCGGGTGCTATTACAGATAGCGCAATAAATCAATGTGCATTGTCTGTAGGAGACCCTGGCGCATGAATCTGTGCAGCGGGAACGACCTCGGACCACCACGGGCCGAGAAAACGACCGTCTCATGGGGCCGGACGCTCAGGGTCAGTGAAAAATCCAATATATATCTGGTGATATCTCGGGTGCTATTACAGATAGCGCAATAAATCAAAGTGCAATGTCTGTAGGAGGCCCTGGCGCATGAATCTGTGCAGCTGGAACGACCTCGGACCACCAGGGGCCGATAAAACCACCGTCTCATGGGGCCGGACACTCAGGGTCAGGGGAAAATCCAATATATATCTGGTGATATCTCGGGTGCTATTACAGATAGCGCAATAAACCAAAGTGAATTATCTGCAGGAGGCCCTGGCGCATGAATCTGTGCAGCGGGAACGACCTCGGGCCACCAGGGGCTGAGAAAACGACCGTCTCATGGGGCCGGACACTCAGGGTCAATGAAAAATCCAGTATATATCTGGTGATATCTCGGGTGCTATTACAGATAGCGCAATAAACCAAAGTGAATTATCTGCAGGAGGCCCTGGCGCATGAATCTGTGCAGCGGGAACGACCTCGGACCACCAGGGGCCGAAAAAACCACAGTCTCATGGGGCCGGACACTCATGGTCAGGGTAAAATCCAATATATATCTGGTGATATCTCGGGTGCTATTACAGATAGCGCAATAAAACAAAGTGCATAGTCTGTAGGAGGCCCCGGCGCATGTATCTGTGCAGCGGGAACGACCTCGGACGACCAGGGGCCCTGAAAACCACAGTCTCATGGGGCCGGACACTCAGGGTCAGGGGAAAATCCAATATATATCTGGTGATATCTCGGGTGCTATTACAGATAGCGCAATAAATCAATGTGCATTGTCTGTAGGAGACCCTGGCGCATGAATCTGTGCAGCGGGAACAACCTCGGACCACCAGGGGCCGAAAAAACCACAGTCTCATGGGGCCGGACACTCATGGTCAGGGTAAAATCCAATATATATCTGGTGATATCTCGGGTGCTATTAGAGATAGCGCAATAAACCAAAGTGAATTATCTGCAGGAGGCCCTGGCGCATGAATCTGTGCAGCGGGAACGACCTCGGACCACCAGGGGCCGAAAAAACCACAGTCTCATGGGGCCGGACACTCATGGTCAGGGTAAAATCCAATATATATCTGGTGATATCTCGGGTGCTATTACAGATAGCGCAATAAATCAATGTGCATAGTCTGTAGGAGGCCCCGGCGCATGAATCTGTGCAGCGGGAACTACCTCGGACGACCAGGGGCCGAGAAAACGACCGTCTCATGGGGCCGGACACTCAGGGTCAGGGGAAAATCCAATATATATCTGGTGATATCTCGGGTGCTATTACAGATAGCGCAATAAATCAATGTGCATTGTCTGTAGGAGACCCTGGCGCATGAATCTGTGCAGCGGGAACGATCTCGGACCACCACGGGCCGAGAAAACGACCGTCTCATGGGGCCGGACGCTCAGGGTCAGTGAAAAATCCAATATATATCTGGTGATATCTCGGGTGCTATTACAGATAGCGCAATAAATCAAAGTGCAATGTCTGTAGGAGGCCCTGGCGCATGAATCTGTGCAGCTGGAACGACCTCGGACCACCAGGGGCCGATAAAACCACCGTCTCATGGGGCCGGACACTCAGGGTCAGGGGAAAATCCAATATATATCTGGTGATATCTCGGGTGCTATTACAGATAGCGCAATAAACCAAAGTGAATTATCTGAAGGAGGCCCTGGCGCATGAATCTGTGCAGCGGGAACGACCTCGGGCCACCAGGGGCTGAGAAAACGACCGTCTCATGGGGCCGGACACTCAGGGTCAGTGAAAAATCCAGTATATATCTGGTGATATCTCGGGTGCTATTACAGATAGCGCAATAAACCAAAGTGAATTATCTGCAGGAGGCCCTGGCGCATGAATCTGTGCAGCGGGAACGTCCTCGGACCTCCAGGGGCCGAGACAACCACAGTCTCATGGGGCCGGACACTCAGGGTCAGGGGAAAATCCAATATATATCTGGTGATATCTCGGGTGCTATTACAGATAGCGCAATAAATCAAAGTGCATTGTCTGTAGGAGGCACAGGCGAATGAGTCTGTGCAGCAGGAACGACCTCGAACCACCAGGGGCCGAGACAACCACCGTCTCATGGGGCCGGACACTCAGGGTCAGGGTAAAATCCAATATATATCTGGTGATATCTCGGGTGCTATTACAGATAGCGCAATAAACCAAACTGCATTGTCTGTAGGAGGCCCTGGCGCAAGAATCTGTGCAGCGGGAGCGACCTCCGACCACAAGGGGCCGAGAAAACCACCGTCTCATGGGGCCGGACACTCAGGGTCGAGTAAAAATCCAATATATATCTGGTGATATCTCGGGTGCTAATAGAGATAGCGCAATAAACCAAAGTGAATTATCTGCAGGAGGCCCTGGCGCATGAATCTGTGCAGCGGGAACGACCTCGGACCACCAGGGGCCGAGAAAACGACCGTCTCATGGGGCCGGACACTCAGGGTCAGTGAAAAATCCAATATATATCTGGTGATATCTCGGGTGCTATTACTGATAGCGCAATAAATCAAAGTGCATTGTCTGTAGGAGGCCCTGGCGCATCAATCTGTGCAGCGGGAACGACCTCGGACCACCAGCGGCCGAGAAAACCACAGTCTCATGGGGCCGGACACTCAGGGTCAGGGGAAAATCCAATATATATTTGGTGATATCTCGGGTGCTATTAGAGATAGCGCAATAAACCAAAGTGAATTATCTGCAGGAGGCCCTGGCGCATGAATCTGTGCAGCGGGAACGACCTCGGACCACCAGGGGCCGAAAAAACCACAGTCTCATGTGGCCGGACACTCAGGGTCAGGGAAAAATCCATTATATATCTGGTGATATATCGGGTGCCATTAGAGATAGCTCGATAAATCAAACTGCATTGCCTGCAGGAGGCCCTGACGCATGAATCTGTGCAGCGGGAACGACCTCGGACCTCGAGGGGCCGATAAAACCACCGTCTCATGGGGCCGGACACTCAGGGTCAGGGGAAAATCCAATATATATCTGGTGATATCTCGGGTGCTATTACAGATAGCGCAATAAACCAAAGTGAATTATCTGCAGGAGGCCCTGGCGCATGAATCTGTGCAGCGGGAATGACCTCGGGCCACCAGGGGCTGAGAAAACGACCGTCTCATGGGGCCGGACACTCAGGGTCAGTGAAAAATCCAATATATATCTGGTGATATCTCGGCTGCTATGTCAGATAGCGCAATAAATCAAAGTGCATTGTCTGTAGGAGGCCCTGGCGCATGAATCTGTGCAGCGGGAACGACCTCGGACCTCCAGGGGCCGAGAAAACCACAGTCTCATGGGGCCGGACACTCAGGGTCAGGGGAAAATCCAGTATATATCTGGTGATATCTCGGGTGCTATTACAGATAGCGCAATAAATCAAAGTGCATTGTCTGTAGGAGGCCCTGGCGCATGAATCTGTGCAGCGGGAACGACCTCGGACCATCAGGGGCCGAAAAAACCACAGTCTCATGGGGCCGGACACTCATGGTCAGGGTAAAATCCAATATATATCTGGTGATATCTCGGGTGCTATTACAGATAGCGCAATAAATCAAAGTGCATTGTCTGTAGGAGGCCCTGGCACATGAATCTGTGCAGCGGGAACGACCTCGGACCACCATGGGCCGAGAAAACGACTGTCTCATGGGGCCGGACACTCAGGGACAGGGGAAAATCCAGTATATATCTGGTGATATCTCGGGTGCTATTACAGATAGCGCAATAAATGAAAGTGCATTGTCTGTAGGAGGCCCTGGCGCATGAATCTGTGCAGCGGGAACGACCTCGGACCACCAGGGGCCGAGAAAACCACCGTCTCATGGGGCCGGACGCTCAGGGTCGGGGAAAAATCAAATATATATCTGGCGATATCTCGGGTGCTATTACAGATAGCGCAATAAATCAAAGAGCATTGTATGCAGGAGGCCCTTGCGAATGAATCTGTTCAGCGGGAGCGACCTCGGATCACCAGGGGCCGAGAAAACCACCGATACATGGGGCCGGACACTCAGGGTCGAGGAAAAATCCAATATATATCTGGTGATATCTCGGGTGCTATTAGAGATAGCGCGATAAATCAAAGTGAATTATCTGCAGGAGGCCCTGGCGCATGCATCTGTGCAGCGGGAACGACCTCGGACCACCAGGGGCCGAGAAAACCACAGTCTCATGGGGCCGGGCACTCAGGGTCTGGGGAAAATCCAATATGTATCTGGTGATATCTCGGGTGCTATTAGAGATAGCGTAATAAACCAAAGTGCATTTTCTGTAGGAGGCCCTGGCGCATGAATCTGTGCAGCGGGAACGACCTCTGACCACAAGAGGCCGAGAAAACCACCGTCTCATGGGGCCGGACACTCAGGGTCGAGGAAAAATCCAATATATATCTGGTGATATCTCGGGTGCTATTAGAGATAGCGCGATAAATCAAAGTGCATTATCTGCAGGAGGCCCTGGCGCATGCATCTGTGCAGCGGGAACGACCTCGGACCACCAGGGGCCGAGAAAACCACCGTCTCAAGGGGCCGGACGCTCAGGGTCGGGGAAAAATCAAATATATATCTGGCGATATCTCGGGTGCTATTGCAGATAGCGCAATAAATCAAAGTGCCTTATCTGTAGGAGGGCCTAGCGCATGAATCTGTGCGGCGGGATCGACCTCGGACCACCAGGGGCCGAGAAAACCACCGACACATGGGGCGGAGACTCAGGGTCGGGGAAAAATCCAATATATATCTGGTGATATCTCGGGTGCTATTACAGATAGCGCGATAAATCAAAGTGCATTGTCTGTAGGAGGCACAGGCGAATGAGTCTGTGCAGCAGGAACGACCTCGAACCACCAGGGGCCGAGAAAATGACAGATATTCGGAATCCGTCACCCAAGGTCATGTGAAAATCCAGCATATATCTGGTGATATTTCGGGTGCTATTATAGATAGCGCAATAAACCAAAGTGAATTATCTGCAGGCGGCTCTGGCGCATGAATCTGTGCAGCGGGAACGTCCTCGGACCTCCAGGGGCCGAGACAACCACCGTCTCATGGGGCCGGACACTCAGGGTCAGGGTAAAATCCAATATATATCTGGTGATATCTCGGGTGCTATTACAGATAGCGCAATAAATCAATGTGCATTGTCTGTAGGAGGCCCTGGCGCATGAATCTGTGCAGCGGGAACGACCTCGGACCACCAGGGGCCGAAAAAACCGCAGTCTCATGGGGCCGGACACTCAGGGTCAGGGGAAAATCCAATATATATCTGGTGATATCTCGGGTGATATTACAGATAGCGCAATAAATCAAAGTGCATTGTCTGTAGGAGACACTGGCGCATGAACCTGTGCAGCGGGAACGACCTCGGACCACCAGGGGCCGAGAAAACTAAAGTCTCATGGGGCCGGACACTCAGGGTCTGGGGAAAATCCATTATATATCTGGTGATATGTCGGGAGCTATTACAGATAGCGCAATAAATCAAAGTTCATTGTCTGGAGGAGGCCCTGGCGCATGAATCTGTGCAGCGGGAACGACCTCGGTCCACCAGGGGCCGAGAAAACCACCGTCTCATGGGGCTGGACACTGAGGGTGAGGGTAATATCCAATATATATCTGGCGATATCTCGGGTGCTATTGCAGATAGCGCAATAAATCAAAGTGCCTTATCTGTAGGAGGGCCTAGCGCATGAATCTGTGCGGCGGGATCGACCTCGGACCACCAGGGGCCGAGAAAACCACCGACACATGGGGCGGAGACTCAGGGTCGGGGAAAAATCCAATATATATCTGGTGATATCTCGGGTGCTATTACAGATAGCGCGATAAATCAAAGTGCATTGTCTGTAGGAGGCACAGGCGAATGAGTCTGTGCAGCAGGAACGACCTCGAACCACCAGGGGCCGAGAAAATGACAGATATTCGGAATCCGTCACCCAAGGTCATGTGAAAATCCAGCATATATCTGGTGATATTTCGGGTGCTATTATAGATAGCGCAATAAACCAAAGTGAATTATCTGCAGGCGGCCCTGGCGCATGAATCTGTGCAGCGGGAACGTCCTCGGACCTCCAGGGGCCGAGACAACCACCGTCTCATGGGGCCGGACACTCAGGGTCAGGGTAAAATCCAATATATATCTCCTGATATCTCGGGTGCTATTACAGATAGCGCAATAAATCAATGTGCATTGTCTGTAGGAGGCCCTGGCGCATGAATCTGTGCAGCGGGAACGACCTCGGACCACCAGGGGCCGAAAAAACCACAGTCTCATGGGGCCGGACACTCATGGTCAGGGTAAAATCCAATATATATTTGGTGATATCTCGGGTGCTATTAGAGATAGCGCAATAAACCAAAGTGAATTATCTGCAGGAGGCCCTGGCGCTTGAATCTGTGCAGCGGGAACGACCTCGGACCACCAGGGGCCGAAAAAACCACAGTCTCATGGGGCCGGACACTCATGGTCAGGGTAAAATCCAATATATATCTGGTGATATCTCGGGTGCTATTACAGATAGCGCAATAAATCAAAGTGCATAGTCTGTAGGAGGCCCCGGCGCATGAATCTGTGCAGCGGGAACTACCTCGGACGACCAGGGGCCCTGAAAACCACAGTCTCATGCGGCCGGACACTCAGGGTCAGGGTAAAATCCAATACATATCTGGTGATATCTCGGGTGCTATTACAGATAGCGCAATAAATCAATGTGCATTGTCTGTAGGAGGCCCTGGCGCATGAATCTGTGCAGCGGGAACGACCTCGGACCACCAGGGGCCGATAAAACCACCGTCTCATGGGGCCGGACACTCAGGGTCAGGGGAAAATCCAATATATATCTGGTGATATCTCGGGTGCTATTACAGATAGCGCAATAAACCAAAGTGAATTATCTGCAGGAGGCCCTGGCGCATGAATCTGTGCAGCGGGAACGACCTCGGGCCACCAGGGGCTGAGAAAACGACCGTCTCATGGGGCCGGACACTCAGGGTCAGTGAAAAATCCAGTATATATCTGGTGATATCTCGGGTGCTATTACAGATAGCGCAATAAACCAAAGTGAATTATCTGCAGTAGGCCCTGGCGCATGCATCTGTGCAGCGGGAACGACCTCGGACAACCAGGGGCCGAGAAAGCCACAGTCTCATGGGGCTGGACACTCAGGGTTAGGGAAAAATCCAATATATATCTGGTGATATCTCGGGTGCTATTACAGATAGTACAATAAATCAAAGTGCACTGTCTGTAGGAGGCCCTGGCGCATGAATCTGTGCAGCGGGAACGACCTTGGACCACCAGGGGCCGAGAAAACCACCGTCTCATGGGGACGGACACTCAGGGTCTGGCGAAAATCCACTATATATCTGGTGATATCTCGGGTGCTATTAGAGATAGCGCAATAAACCAAACTGCATTGTCTGTAGGAGGCCCTGGCGCAAGAATCTGTGCAGCGGGAGCGACCTCCGACCACAAGGGGCCGAGAAAACCACCGTCTCATGGGGCCGGACACTCAGGGTCGAGTAAAAATCCAATATATATCTGGTGATATCTCGGGTGCTAATAGAGATAGCGCAATAAACCAAAGTGAATTATCTGCAGGAGGCCCTGGCGCATGAATCTGTGCAGCGGGAACGACCTCGGACCACCAGGGGCCGAGAAAACGACCGTCTCATGGGGCCGGACACTCAGGGTCAGTGAAAAATCCAATATATATCTGGTGATATCTCGGGTGCTATTACTGATAGCGCAATAAATCAAAGTGCATTGTCTGTAGGAGGCCCTGGCGCATCAATCTGTGCAGCGGGAACGACCTCGGACCACCAGCGGCCGAGAAAACCACAGTCTCATGGGGCCGGACACTCAGGGTCAGGGGAAAATCCAATATATATTTGGTGATATCTCGGGTGCTATTAGAGATAGCGCAATAAACCAAAGTGAATTATCTGCAGGAGGCCCTGGCGCATGAATCTGTGCAGCGGGAACGACCTCGGACCACCAGGGGCCGAAAAAACCACAGTCTCATGGGGCCGGACACTCATGGTCAGGGTAAAATCCAATATATATCTGGTGATATCTCGGGTGCTATTACAGATAGCGCAATAAATCAAAGTGCATTGTCTGTAGGAGGCCCCGGCGCATGAATCTGTGCAGCGGGAACGACCTCGGACGACCAGGGGCCCTGAAAACCACAGTCTCATGGGGCCGGACACTCAGGGTCAGGGGAAAATCCAATATATATCTGGTGATATCTCGGGTGCTATTACAGATAGCGCAATAAATCAATGTGCATTGTCTGTAGGAGACCCTGGCGCATGAATCTGTGCAGCGGGAACGACCTCGGACCACCACGGGCCGAGAAAACGACCGTCTCATGGGGCCGGACGCTCAGAGTCAGTGAAAAATCCAATATATATCTGGTGATATCTCGGGTGCTATTACAGATAGCGCAATAAATCAATGTGCATTGTCTGTAGGAGACCCTGGCGCATGAATCTGTGCAGCGGGAACGACCTCGGGCCACCAGGGGCCGAGAAAACCACAGTCTCATGTGGCCGGACACTCAGGGTCAGGGAAAAATCCATTATATATCTGGTGATATATCGGGTGCCATTAGAGATAGCTCGATAAATCAAACTGTATTGCCTGCAGGAGGCCCTGACGCATGAATCTGTGCAGCGGGAACGACCTCGGACCTCGAGGGGCCGATAAAACCACCGTCTCATGGGGCCGGACACTCAGGGTCAGGGGAAAATCCAATATATATCTGGTGATATCTCGGGTGCTATTACAGATAGCGCAATAAACCAAAGTGAATTATCTGCAGGAGGCCCTGGCGCATGAATCTGTGCAGCGGGAATGACCTCGGGCCACCAGGGGCTGAGAAAACGACCGTCTCATGGGGCCGGACACTCAGGGTCAGTGAAAAATCCAATATATATCTGGTGATATCTCGGCTGCTATGTCAGATAGCGCAATAAATCAAAGTGCATTGTCTGTAGGAGGCCCTGGCGCATGAATCTGTGCAGCGGGAACGACCTCGGACCTCCAGGGGCCGAGAAAACCACAGTCTCATGGGGCCGGACACTCAGGGTCAGGGGAAAATCCAGTATATATCTGGTGATATCTCGGGTGCTATTACAGATAGCGCAATAAATCAAAGTGCATTGTCTGTAGGAGGCCCTGGCGCATGAATCTGTGCAGCGGGAACGACCTCGGACCATCAGGGGCCGAAAAAACCACAGTCTCATGGGGCCGGACACTCATGGTCAGGGTAAAATCCAATATATATCTGGTGATATCTCGGGTGCTATTACAGATAGCGCAATAAATCAAAGTGCATTGTCTGTAGGAGGCCCTGGCACATGAATCTGTGCAGCGGGAACGACCTCGGACCACCATGGGCCGAGAAAACGACTGTCTCATGGGGCCGGACACTCAGGGACAGGGGAAAATCCAGTATATATCTGGTGATATCTCGGGTGCTATTACAGATAGCGCAATAAATGAAAGTGCATTGTCTGTAGGAGGCCCTGGCGCATGAATCTGTGCAGCGGGAACGACCTCGGACCACCAGGGGCCGAGAAAACCACCGTCTCATGGGGCCGGACGCTCAGTGTCGGGGAAAAATCAAATATATATCTGGCGATATCTCGGGTGCTATTACAGATAGCGCAATAAATCAAAGAGCATTGTATGCAGGAGGCCCTTGCGAATGAATCTGTTCAGCGGGAGCGACCTCGGATCACCAGGGGCCGAGAAAACCACCGATACATGGGGCCGGACACTCAGGGTCGAGGAAAAATCCAATATATATCTGGTGATATCTCGGGTGCTATTAGAGATAGCGCGATAAATCAAAGTGAATTATCTGCAGGAGGCCCTGGCGCATGCATCTGTGCAGCGGGAACGACCTCGGACCACCAGGGGCCGAGAAAACCACAGTCTCATGGGGCCGGGCACTCAGGGTCTGGGGAAAATCCAATATGTATCTGGTGATATCTCGGGTGCTATTAGAGATAGCGTAATAAACCAAAGTGCATTTTCTGTAGGAGGCCCTGGCGCATGAATCTGTGCAGCGGGAACGACCTCTGACCACAAGAGGCCGAGAAAACCACCGTCTCATGGGGCCGGACACTCAGGGTCGAGGAAAAATCCAATATATATCTGGTGATATCTCGGGTGCTATTACAGATAGCGCAATAAATCAAAGTGCATTATCTGCAGGAGGCCCTGGCGCATGCATCTGTGCAGCGGGAACGACCTCGGACCACCAGGGGCCCTGAAAACCACAGTCTCATGGGGCCGGACACTCAGGGTCAGGGGAAAATCCAATATATATCTGGTGATATCTCGGGTGCTATTACAGATAGCGCAATAAATCAATGTGCATTGTCTGTAGGAGACCCTGGCGCATGAATCTGTGCAGCGGGAACGACCTCGGACCACCACGGGCCGAGAAAACGACCGTCTCATGGGGCCGGACGCTCAGAGTCAGTGAAAAATCCAATATATATCTGGTGATATCTCGGGTGCTATTACAGATAGCGCAATAAATCAATGTGCATTGTCTGTAGGAGACCCTGGCGCATGAATCTGTGCAGCGGGAACGACCTCGGGCCACCAGGGGCCGAGAAAACCACAGTCTCATGTGGCCGGACACTCAGGGTCAGGGAAAAATCCATTATATATCTGGTGATATATCGGGTGCCATTAGAGATAGCTCGATAAATCAAACTGCATTGCCTGCAGGAGGCCCTGACGCATGAATCTGTGCAGCGGGAACGACCTCGGACCTCGAGGGGCCGATAAAACCACCGTCTCATGGGGCCGGACACTCAGGGTCAGGGGAAAATCCAATATATATCTGGTGATATCTCGGGTGCTATTACAGATAGCGCAATAAACCAAAGTGAATTATCTGCAGGAGGCCCTGGCGCATGAATCTGTGCAGCGGGAATGACCTCGGGCCACCAGGGGCTGAGAAAACGACCGTCTCATGGGGCCGGACACTCAGGGTCAGTGAAAAATCCAATATATATCTGGTGATATCTCGGCTGCTATGTCAGATAGCGCAATAAATCAAAGTGCATTGTCTGTAGGAGGCCCTGGCGCATGAATCTGTGCAGCGGGAACGACCTCGGACCTCCAGGGGCCGAGAAAACCACAGTCTCATGGGGCCGGACACTCAGGGTCAGGGGAAAATCCAGTATATATCTGGTGATATCTCGGGTGCTATTACAGATAGCGCAATAAATCAAAGTGCATTGTCTGTAGGAGGCCCTGGCGCATGAATCTGTGCAGCGGGAACGACCTCGGACCATCAGGGGCCGAAAAAACCACAGTCTCATGGGGCCGGACACTCATGGTCAGGGTAAAATCCAATATATATCTGGTGATATCTCGGGTGCTATTACAGATAGCGCAATAAATCAAAGTGCATTGTCTGTAGGAGGCCCTGGCACATGAATCTGTGCAGCGGGAACGACCTCGGACCACCATGGGCCGAGAAAACGACTGTCTCATGGGGCCGGACACTCAGGGACAGGGGAAAATCCAGTATATATCTGGTGATATCTCGGGTGCTATTACAGATAGCGCAATAAATGAAAGTGCATTGTCTGTAGGAGGCCCTGGCGCATGAATCTGTGCAGCGGGAACGACCTCGGACCACCAGGGGCCGAGAAAACCACCGTCTCATGGGGCCGGACGCTCAGGGTCGGGGAAAAATCAAATATATATCTGGCGATATCTCGGGTGCTATTACAGATAGCGCAATAAATCAAAGAGCATTGTATGCAGGAGGCCCTTGCGAATGAATCTGTTCAGCGGGAGCGACCTCGGATCACCAGGGGCCGAGAAAACCACCGATACATGGGGCCGGACACTCAGGGTCGAGGAAAAATCCAATATATATCTGGTGATATCTCGGGTGCTATTAGAGATAGCGCGATAAATCAAAGTGAATTATCTGCAGGAGGCCCTGGCGCATGCATCTGTGCAGCGGGAACGACCACGGACCACCAGGGGCCGAGAAAACCACAGTCTCATGGGGCCGGGCACTCAGGGTCTGGGGAAAATCCAATATGTATCTGGTGATATCTCGGGTGCTATTAGAGATAGCGTAATAAACCAAAGTGCATTTTCTGTAGGAGGCCCTGGCGCATGAATCTGTGCAGCGGGAACGACCTCTGACCACAAGAGGCCGAGAAAACCACCGTCTCATGGGGCCGGACACTCAGGGTCGAGGAAAAATCCAATATATATCTGGTGATATCTCGGGTGCTATTGGAGATAGCGCGATAAATCAAAGTGCATTATCTGCAGGAGGCCCTGGCGCATGCATCTGTGCAGCGGGAACGACCTCGGACCACCAGGGGCCGAGAAAACCACCGTCTCAAGGGGCCGGACGCTCAGGGTCGGGGAAAAATCAAATATATATCTGGCGATATCTCGGGTGCTATTGCAGATAGCGCAATAAATCAAAGTGCCTTATCTGTAGGAGGGCCTAGCGCATGAATCTGTGCGGCGGGATCGACCTCGGACCACCAGGGGCCGAGAAAACCACCGACACATGGGGCGGAGACTCAGGGTCGGGGAAAAATCCAATATATATCTGGTGATATCTCGGGTGCTATTACAGATAGCGCGATAAATCAAAGTGCATTGTCTGTAGGAGGCACAGGCGAATGAGTCTGTGCAGCAGGAACGACCTCGAACCACCAGGGGCCGAGAAAATGACAGATATTCGGAATCCGTCACCCAAGGTCATGTGAAAATCCAGCATATATCTGGTGATATTTCGGGTGCTATTATAGATAGCGCAATAAACCAAAGTGAATTATCTGCAGGCGGCCCTGGCGCATGAATCTGTGCAGCGGGAACGTCCTCGGACCTCCAGGGGCCGAGACAACCACCGTCTCATGGGGCCGGACACTCAGGGTCAGGGTAAAATCCAATATATATCTCCTGATATCTCGGGTGCTATTACAGATAGCGCAATAAATCAATGTGCATTGTCTGTAGGAGGCCCTGGCGCATGAATCTGTGCAGCGGGAACGACCTCGGACCACCAGGGGCCGAAAAAACCACAGTCTCATGGGGCCGGACACTCATGGTCAGGGTAAAATCCAATATATATTTGGTGATATCTCGGGTGCTATTAGAGATAGCGCAATAAACCAAAGTGAATTATCTGCAGGAGGCCCTGGCGCTTGAATCTGTGCAGCGGGAACGACCTCGGACCACCAGGGGCCGAAAAAACCACAGTCTCATGGGGCCGGACACTCATGGTCAGGGTAAAATCCAATATATATCTGGTGATATCTCGGGTGCTATTACAGATAGCGCAATAAATCAAAGTGCATAGTCTGTAGGAGGCCCCGGCGCATGAATCTGTGCAGCGGGAACTACCTCGGACGACCAGGGGCCCTGAAAACCACAGTCTCATGCGGCCGGACACTCAGGGTCAGGGTAAAATCCAATACATATCTGGTGATATCTCGGGTGCTATTACAGATAGCGCAATAAATCAATGTGCATTGTCTGTAGGAGGCCCTGGCGCATGAATCTGTGCAGCGGGAACGACCTCGGACCACCAGGGGCCGATAAAACCACCGTCTCATGGGGCCGGACACTCAGGGTCAGGGGAAAATCCAATATATATCTGGTGATATCTCGGGTGCTATTACAGATAGCGCAATAAACCAAAGTGAATTATCTGCAGGAGGCCCTGGCGCATGAATCTGTGCAGCGGGAACGACCTCGGGCCACCAGGGGCTGAGAAAACGACCGTCTCATGGGGCCGGACACTCAGGGTCAGTGAAAAATCCAGTATATATCTGGTGATATCTCGGGTGCTATTACAGATAGCGCAATAAACCAAAGTGAATTATCTGCAGTAGGCCCTGGCGCATGCATCTGTGCAGCGGGAACGACCTCGGACAACCAGGGGCCGAGAAAGCCACAGTCTCATGGGGCTGGACACTCAGGGTTAGGGAAAAATCCAATATATATCTGGTGATATCTCGGGTGCTATTACAGATAGTACAATAAATCAAAGTGCACTGTCTGTAGGAGGCCCTGGCGCATGAATCTGTGCAGCGGGAACGACCTTGGACCACCAGGGGCCGAGAAAACCACCGTCTCATGGGGACGGACACTCAGGGTCTGGCGAAAATCCACTATATATCTGGTGATATCTCGGGTGCTATTAGAGATAGCGCAATAAACCAAACTGCATTGTCTGTAGGAGGCCCTGGCGCATGAATCTGTGCAGCGGGAGCGACCTCTGACCACAAGGGGCCGAGAAAACCACCGTCTCATGGGGCCGGACACTCAGGGTCGAGTAAAAATCCAATATATATCTGGTGATATCTCGGGTGCTAATAGAGATAGCGCAATAAACCAAAGTGAATTATCTGCAGGAGGCCCTGGCGCATGAATCTGTGCAGCGGGAACGACCTCGGACCACCAGGGGCCGAGAAAACGACCGTCTCATGGGGCCGGACACTCAGGGTCAGTGAAAAATCCAATATATATCTGGTGATATCTCGGGTGCTATTACAGATAGCGCAATAAATCAAAGTGCATTGTCTGTAGGAGGCCCTGGCGCATCAATCTGTGCAGCGGGAACGACCTCGGACCACCAGCGGCCGAGAAAACCACAGTCTCATGGGGCCGGACACTCAGGGTCAGGGGAAAATCCAATATATATTTGGTGATATCTCGGGTGCTATTAGAGATAGCGCAATAAACCAAAGTGAATTATCTGCAGGAGGCCCTGGCGCATGAATCTGTGCAGCGGGAACGACCTCGGACGACCAGGGGCCCTGAAAACCACAGTCTCATGGGGCCGGACACTCAGGGTCAGGGGAAAATCCAATATATATCTGGTGATATCTCGGGTGCTATTACAGATAGCGCAATAAATCAATGTGCATTGTCTGTAGGAGACCCTGGCGCATGAATCTGTGCAGCGGGAACGACCTCGGACCTCGAGGGGCCGATAAAACCACCGTCTCATGGGGCCGGACACTCAGGGTCAGGGGAAAATCCAATATATATCTGGTGATATCTCGGGTGCTATTACAGATAGCGCAATAAACCAAAGTGAATTATCTGCAGGAGGCCCTGGCGCATGAATCTGTGCAGCGGGAACGACCTCGGGCCACCAGGGGCTGAGAAAACGACCGTCTCATGGGGCCGGACACTCAGGGTCAGTGAAAAATCCAATATATATCTGGTGATATCTCGGCTGCTATGTCAGATAGCGCAATAAATCAAAGTGCATTGTCTGTAGGAGGCCCTGGCGCATGAATCTGTGCAGCGGGAACGACCTCGGACCTCCAGGGGCCGAGAAAACCACAGTCTCATGGGGCCGGACACTCAGGGTCAGGGGAAAATCCAGTATATATCTGGTGATATCTCGGGTGCTATTACAGATAGCGCAATAAATCAAAGTGCATTGTCTGTAGGAGGCCCTGGCGCATGAATCTGTGCAGCGGGAACGACCTCGGACCATCAGGGGCCGAAAAAACCACAGTCTCATGGGGCCGGACACTCATGGTCAGGGTAAAATCCAATATATATCTGGTGATATCTCGGGTGCTATTACAGATAGCGCAATAAATCAAAGTGCATTGTCTGTAGGAGGCCCTGGCACATGAATCTGTGCAGCGGGAACGACCTCGGACCACCATGGGCCGAGAAAACGACTGTCTCATGGGGCCGGACACTCAGGGACAGGGGAAAATCCAGTATATATCTGGTGATATCTCGGGTGCTATTACAGATAGCGCAATAAATGAAAGTGCATTGTCTGTAGGAGGCCCTGGCGCATGAATCTGTGCAGCGGGAACGACCTCGGACCACCAGGGGCCGAGAAAACCACCGTCTCATGGGGCCGGACGCTCAGGGTCGGGGAAAAATCAAATATATATCTGGCGATATCTCGGGTGCTATTACAGATAGCGCAATAAATCAAAGAGCCTTATCTGTAGGAGGGCCTAGCGCATGAATCTGTGCGGCGGGATCGACCTCGGACCACCAGGGGCCGAGAAAACCACCGACACATGGGGCGGAGACTCAGGGTCGGGGAAAAATCCAATATATATCTGGTGATATCTCGGGTGCTATTACAGATAGCGCAATAAATCAATGTGCATTGTCTGTAGGAGGGCCTAGCGCATGAATCTGTGCGGCGGGATCGACCTCGGACCACCAGGGGCCGAGAAAACTAAAGTCTCATGGGGCCGGACACTCAGGGTCTGGGGAAAATCCATTATATATCTGGTGATATGTCGGGAGCTATTACAGATAGCGCAATAAATCAAAGTTCATTGTCTGGAGGAGGCCCTGGCGCATGAATCTGTGCAGCGGGAACGACCTCGGTCCACCAGGGGCCGAGAAAACCACCGTCTCATGGGGCTGGACACTCAGGGTGAGGGTAATATCCAATATATATCTGGCGATATCTCGGGTGCTATTGCAGATAGCGCAATAAATCAAAGTGCCTTATCTGTAGGAGGGCCTAGCGCATGAATCTGTGCGGCGGGATCGACCTCGGACCACCAGGGGCCGAGAAAACCACCGACACATGGGGCGGAGACTCAGGGTCGGGGAAAAATCCAATATATATCTGGTGATATCTCGGGTGCTATTACAGATAGCGCAATAAATCAATGTGCATTGTCTGTAGGAGGGCCTAGCGCATGAATCTGTGCGGCGGGATCGACCTCGGACCACCAGGGGCCGAGAAAACTAAAGTCTCATGGGGCCGGACACTCAGGGTCTGGGGAAAATCCATTATATATCTGGTGATATGTCGGGAGCTATTACAGATAGCGCAATAAATCAAAGTTCATTGTCTGGAGGAGGCCCTGGCGCATGAATCTGTGCAGCGGGAACGACCTCGGTCCACCAGGGGCCGAGAAAACCACCGTCTCATGGGGCTGGACACTCAGGGTGAGGGTAATATCCAATATATATCTGGCGATATCTCGGGTGCTATTGCAGATAGCGCAATAAATCAAAGTGCCTTATCTGTAGGAGGGCCTAGCGCATGAATCTGTGCGGCGGGATCGACCTCGGACCACCAGGGGCCGAGAAAACCACCGACACATGGGGCGGAGACTCAGGGTCGGGGAAAAATCCAATATATATCTGGTGATATCTCGGGTGCTATTACAGATAGCGCGATAAATCAAAGTGCATTGTCTGTAGGAGGCACAGGCGAATGAGTCTGTGCAGCAGGAACGACCTCGAACCACCAGGGGCCGAGAAAATGACAGATATTCGGAATCCGTCACCCAAGGTCATGTGAAAATCCAGCATATATCTGGTGATATTTCGGGTGCTATTATAGATAGCGCAATAAACCAAAGTGAATTATCTGCAGGCGGCCCTGGCGCATGAATCTGTGCAGCGGGAACGTCCTCGGACCTCCAGGGGCCGAGACAACCACCGTCTCATGGGGCCGGACACTCAGGGTCAGGGTAAAATCCAATATATATCTGGTGATATCTCGGGTGCTATTACAGATAGCGCAATAAATCAATGTGCATTGTCAGTAGGAGGCCCTGGCGCATGAATCTGTGCAGCGGGAACGACCTCGGACCACCAGGGGCCGAAAAAACCACAGTCTCATGGGGCCGGACACTCAGGGTCAGGGGAAAATCCAATATATATCTGGTGATATCTCGGGTGCTATTACAGATAGCGCAATAAATCAAAGTGCATTGTCTGTAGGAGACACTGGCGCATGAACCTGTGCAGCGGGAACGACCTCGGACCACCAGGGGCCGAGAAAACGACCGTCTCATGGGGCCGGACACTCAGGGTCAGTGAAAAATCCAATATATATCTGGTGATATCTCGGCTGCTATTACAGATAGCGCAATAAATCAAAGTGCATTGTCTGTAGGAGGCCCTGGCGCATGAGTCTGTGCAGCGGTGACGACCTCGCACCACCAGGGGCCGAGAAAACCACAGTCTCATGGGGCCGGACACTCAGGGTCAGGGGAAAATCCAGTATATATCTGGTGATATCTCGGCTGCTATGTCAGATAGCGCAATAAATCAAAGTGCATTGTCTGTAGGAGGCCCTGGCGCATGAATCTGTGCAGCGGGAACGACCTCGGACCTCCAGGGGCCGAGAAAACCACAGTCTCATGGGGCCGGACACTCAGGGTCAGGGGAAAATCCAGTATATATCTGGTGATATCTCGGGTGCTATTACAGATAGCGCAATAAATCAAAGTGCATTGTCTGTAGGAGGCCCTGGCGCATGAATCTGTGCAGCGGGAACGACCTCGGACCATCAGGGGCCGAAAAAACCACAGTCTCATGGGGCCGGACACTCATGGTCAGGGTAAAATCCAATATATATCTGGTGATATCTCGGGTGCTATTACAGATAGCGCAATAAATCAAAGTGCATTGTCTGTAGGAGGCCCTGGCACATGAATCTGTGCAGCGGGAACGACCTCGGACCACCATGGGCCGAGAAAACGACTGTCTCATGGGGCCGGACACTCAGGGACAGGGGAAAATCCAGTATATATCTGGTGATATCTCGGGTGCTATTACAGATAGCGCAATAAATGAAAGTGCATTGTCTGTAGGAGGCCCTGGCGCATGAATCTGTGCAGCGGGAACGACCTCGGACCACCAGGGGCCGAGAAAACCACCGTCTCATGGGGCCGGACGCTCAGGGTCGGGGAAAAATCAAATATATATCTGGCGATATCTCGGGTGCTATTACAGATAGCGCAATAAATCAAAGAGCATTGTATGCAGGAGGCCCTTGCGAATGAATCTGTTCAGCGGGAGCGACCTCGGATCACCAGGGGCCGAGAAAACCACCGATACATGGGGCCGGACACTCAGGGTCGAGGAAAAATCCAATATATATCTGGTGATATGTCGGGTGCTATTAGAGATAGCGCGATAAATCAAAGTGAATTATCTGCAGGAGGCCCTGGCGCATGCATCTGTGCAGCGGGAACGACCTCGGACCACCAGGGGCCGAGAAAACCACAGTCTCATGGGGCCGGGCACTCAGGGTCTGGGGAAAATCCAATATGTATCTGGTGATATCTCGGGTGCTATTAGAGATAGCGTAATAAACCAAAGTGCATTTTCTGTAGGAGGCCCTGGCGCATGAATCTGTGCAGCGGGAACGACCTCTGACCACAAGAGGCCGAGAAAACCACCGTCTCATGGGGCCGGACACTCAGGGTCGAGGAAAAATCCAATATATATCTGGTGATATCTCGGGTGCTATTGGAGATAGCGCGATAAATCAAAGTGCATTATCTGCAGGAGG
Source organism: Nomia melanderi (assembly GCF_051020985.1). Taxonomy (NCBI): domain Eukaryota; kingdom Metazoa; phylum Arthropoda; class Insecta; order Hymenoptera; family Halictidae; genus Nomia; species Nomia melanderi. The sequence continues at coordinate 5,445,062 of NW_027475131.1, forward strand.
CCCTGGCGCATGCATCTGTGCAGCGGGAACGACCTCGGACCACCAGGGGCCGAGAAAACCACCGTCTCAAGGGGCCGGACGCTCAGGGTCGGGGAAAAATCAAATATATATCTGGCGATATCTCGGGTGCTATTGCAGATAGCGCAATAAATCAAAGTGCCTTATCTGTAGGAGGGCCTAGCGCATGAATGTGTGCGGCGGGATCGACCTCGGACCACCAGGGGCCGAGAAAACCACCGACACATGGGGCGGAGACTCAGGGTCGGGGAAAAATCCAATATATATCTGGTGATATCTCGGGTGCTATTACAGATAGCGCGATAAATCAAAGTGCATTGTCTGTAGGAGGCACAGGCGAATGAGTCTGTGCAGCAGGAACGACCTCGAACCACCAGGGGCCGAGAAAATGACAGATATTCGGAATCCGTCACCCAAGGTCATGTGAAAATCCAGCATATATCTGGTGATATTTCGGGTGCTATTATAGATAGCGCAATAAACCAAAGTGAATTATCTGCAGGCGGCCCTGGCGCATGAATCTGTGCAGCGGGAACGTCCTCGGACCTCCAGGGGCCGAGACAACCACCGTCTCATGGGGCCGGACACTCAGGGTCAGGGTAAAATCCAATATATATCTCCTGATATCTCGGGTGCTATTACAGATAGCGCAATAAATCAATGTGCATTGTCTGTAGGAGGCCCTGGCGCATGAATCTGTGCAGCGGGAACGACCTCGGACCACCAGGGGCCGAAAAAACCACAGTCTCATGGGGCCGGACACTCATGGTCAGGGTAAAATCCAATATATATTTGGTGATATCTCGGGTGCTATTAGAGATAGCGCAATAAACCAAAGTGAATTATCTGCAGGAGGCCCTGGCGCTTGAATCTGTGCAGCGGGAACGACCTCGGACCACCAGGGGCCGAAAAAACCACAGTCTCATGGGGCCGGACACTCATGGTCAGGGTAAAATCCAATATATATCTGGTGATATCTCGGGTGCTATTACAGATAGCGCAATAAATCAAAGTGCATAGTCTGTAGGAGGCCCCGGCGCATGAATCTGTGCAGCGGGAACTACCTCGGACGACCAGGGGCCCTGAAAACCACAGTCTCATGCGGCCGGACACTCAGGGTCAGGGTAAAATCCAATACATATCTGGTGATATCTCGGGTGCTATTACAGATAGCGCAATAAATCAATGTGCATTGTCTGTAGGAGGCCCTGGCGCATGAATCTGTGCAGCGGGAACGACCTCGGACCACCAGGGGCCGATAAAACCACCGTCTCATGGGGCCGGACACTCAGGGTCAGGGGAAAATCCAATATATATCTGGTGATATCTCGGGTGCTATTACAGATAGCGCAATAAACCAAAGTGAATTATCTGCAGGAGGCCCTGGCGCATGAATCTGTGCAGCGGGAACGACCTCGGGCCACCAGGGGCTGAGAAAACGACCGTCTCATGGGGCCGGACACTCAGGGTCAGTGAAAAATCCAGTATATATCTGGTGATATCTCGGGTGCTATTACAGATAGCGCAATAAACCAAAGTGAATTATCTGCAGTAGGCCCTGGCGCATGCATCTGTGCAGCGGGAACGACCTCGGACAACCAGGGGCCGAGAAAGCCACAGTCTCATGGGGCTGGACACTCAGGGTTAGGGAAAAATCCAATATATATCTGGTGATATCTCGGGTGCTATTACAGATAGTACAATAAATCAAAGTGCACTGTCTGTAGGAGGCCCTGGCGCATGAATCTGTGCAGCGGGAACGACCTTGGACCACCAGGGGCCGAGAAAACCACCGTCTCATGGGGACGGACACTCAGGGTCTGGCGAAAATCCACTATATATCTGGTGATATCTCGGGTGCTATTAGAGATAGCGCAATAAACCAAACTGCATTGTCTGTAGGAGGCCCTGGCGCATGAATCTGTGCAGCGGGAGCGACCTCTGACCACAAGGGGCCGAGAAAACCACCGTCTCATGGGGCCGGACACTCAGGGTCGAGTAAAAATCCAATATATATCTGGTGATATCTCGGGTGCTAATAGAGATAGCGCAATAAACCAAAGTGAATTATCTGCAGGAGGCCCTGGCGCATGAATCTGTGCAGCGGGAACGACCTCGGACCACCAGGGGCCGAGAAAACGACCGTCTCATGGGGCCGGACACTCAGGGTCAGTGAAAAATCCAATATATATCTGGTGATATCTCGGGTGCTATTACAGATAGCGCAATAAATCAAAGTGCATTGTCTGTAGGAGGCCCTGGCGCATCAATCTGTGCAGCGGGAACGACCTCGGACCACCAGCGGCCGAGAAAACCACAGTCTCATGGGGCCGGACACTCAGGGTCAGGGGAAAATCCAATATATATTTGGTGATATCTCGGGTGCTATTAGAGATAGCGCAATAAACCAAAGTGAATTATCTGCAGGAGGCCCTGGCGCATGAATCTGTGCAGCGGGAACGACCTCGGACGACCAGGGGCCCTGAAAACCACAGTCTCATGGGGCCGGACACTCAGGGTCAGGGGAAAATCCAATATATATCTGGTGATATCTCGGGTGCTATTACAGATAGCGCAATAAATCAATGTGCATTGTCTGTAGGAGACCCTGGCGCATGAATCTGTGCAGCGGGAACGACCTCGGACCTCGAGGGGCCGATAAAACCACCGTCTCATGGGGCCGGACACTCAGGGTCAGGGGAAAATCCAATATATATCTGGTGATATCTCGGGTGCTATTACAGATAGCGCAATAAACCAAAGTGAATTATCTGCAGGAGGCCCTGGCGCATGAATCTGTGCAGCGGGAACGACCTCGGGCCACCAGGGGCTGAGAAAACGACCGTCTCATGGGGCCGGACACTCAGGGTCAGTGAAAAATCCAATATATATCTGGTGATATCTCGGCTGCTATGTCAGATAGCGCAATAAATCAAAGTGCATTGTCTGTAGGAGGCCCTGGCGCATGAATCTGTGCAGCGGGAACGACCTCGGACCTCCAGGGGCCGAGAAAACCACAGTCTCATGGGGCCGGACACTCAGGGTCAGGGGAAAATCCAGTATATATCTGGTGATATCTCGGGTGCTATTACAGATAGCGCAATAAATCAAAGTGCATTGTCTGTAGGAGGCCCTGGCGCATGAATCTGTGCAGCGGGAACGACCTCGGACCATCAGGGGCCGAAAAAACCACAGTCTCATGGGGCCGGACACTCATGGTCAGGGTAAAATCCAATATATATCTGGTGATATCTCGGGTGCTATTACAGATAGCGCAATAAATCAAAGTGCATTGTCTGTAGGAGGCCCTGGCACATGAATCTGTGCAGCGGGAACGACCTCGGACCACCATGGGCCGAGAAAACGACTGTCTCATGGGGCCGGACACTCAGGGACAGGGGAAAATCCAGTATATATCTGGTGATATCTCGGGTGCTATTACAGATAGCGCAATAAATGAAAGTGCATTGTCTGTAGGAGGCCCTGGCGCATGAATCTGTGCAGCGGGAACGACCTCGGACCACCAGGGGCCGAGAAAACCACCGTCTCATGGGGCCGGACGCTCAGGGTCGGGGAAAAATCAAATATATATCTGGCGATATCTCGGGTGCTATTACAGATAGCGCAATAAATCAAAGAGCCTTATCTGTAGGAGGGCCTAGCGCATGAATCTGTGCGGCGGGATCGACCTCGGACCACCAGGGGCCGAGAAAACCACCGACACATGGGGCGGAGACTCAGGGTCGGGGAAAAATCCAATATATATCTGGTGATATCTCGGGTGCTATTACAGATAGCGCAATAAATCAATGTGCATTGTCTGTAGGAGGGCCTAGCGCATGAATCTGTGCGGCGGGATCGACCTCGGACCACCAGGGGCCGAGAAAACTAAAGTCTCATGGGGCCGGACACTCAGGGTCTGGGGAAAATCCATTATATATCTGGTGATATGTCGGGAGCTATTACAGATAGCGCAATAAATCAAAGTTCATTGTCTGGAGGAGGCCCTGGCGCATGAATCTGTGCAGCGGGAACGACCTCGGTCCACCAGGGGCCGAGAAAACCACCGTCTCATGGGGCTGGACACTCAGGGTGAGGGTAATATCCAATATATATCTGGCGATATCTCGGGTGCTATTGCAGATAGCGCAATAAATCAAAGTGCCTTATCTGTAGGAGGGCCTAGCGCATGAATCTGTGCGGCGGGATCGACCTCGGACCACCAGGGGCCGAGAAAACCACCGACACATGGGGCGGAGACTCAGGGTCGGGGAAAAATCCAATATATATCTGGTGATATCTCGGGTGCTATTACAGATAGCGCGATAAATCAAAGTGCATTGTCTGTAGGAGGCACAGGCGAATGAGTCTGTGCAGCAGGAACGACCTCGAACCACCAGGGGCCGAGAAAATGACAGATATTCGGAATCCGTCACCCAAGGTCATGTGAAAATCCAGCATATATCTGGTGATATTTCGGGTGCTATTATAGATAGCGCAATAAACCAAAGTGAATTATCTGCAGGCGGCCCTGGCGCATGAATCTGTGCAGCGGGAACGTCCTCGGACCTCCAGGGGCCGAGACAACCACCGTCTCATGGGGCCGGACACTCAGGGTCAGGGTAAAATCCAATATATATCTGGTGATATCTCGGGTGCTATTACAGATAGCGCAATAAATCAATGTGCATTGTCAGTAGGAGGCCCTGGCGCATGAATCTGTGCAGCGGGAACGACCTCGGACCACCAGGGGCCGAAAAAACCACAGTCTCATGGGGCCGGACACTCAGGGTCAGGGGAAAATCCAATATATATCTGGTGATATCTCGGGTGCTATTACAGATAGCGCAATAAATCAAAGTGCATTGTCTGTAGGAGACACTGGCGCATGAACCTGTGCAGCGGGAACGACCTCGGACCACCAGGGGCCGAGAAAACGACCGTCTCATGGGGCCGGACACTCAGGGTCAGTGAAAAATCCAATATATATCTGGTGATATCTCGGCTGCTATTACAGATAGCGCAATAAATCAAAGTGCATTGTCTGTAGGAGGCCCTGGCGCATGAGTCTGTGCAGCGGTGACGACCTCGCACCACCAGGGGCCGAGAAAACCACAGTCTCATGGGGCCGGACACTCAGGGTCAGGGGAAAATCCAGTATATATCTGGTGATATCTCGGGTGCTATTAGAGATAGCGCAATAAACCAAAGTGAATTATCTGCAGGAGGCCCTGGCGCATGAATCTGTGCAGCGGGTACGTCCTCGGACCTCCAGGGGCCGAGACAACCACCGTCTCATGGGGCCGGTCACTCAGGGTCAGGGTAAAATCCAATATATATCTGGTGATATCTCGGGTGCTATTACAGATAGCGCAATAAATCAAAGTGCATAGTCTGTAGGAGGCCCCGGCGCATGAATCTGTGCAGCGGGAACTACCTCGGACGACCAGGGGCCCTAAAAACCACAGTCTCATGGGGCCGGACACTCAGGGTCAGGGGAAAATCCAATATATATCTGGTGATATCTCGGGTGCTATTACAGATAGCGCAATAAATCAATGTGCATTGTCTGTAGGAGACCCTGGCGCATGAATCTGTGCAGCGGGAACGACCTCGGACCACCACGGGCCGAGAAAACGACCGTCTCATGGGGCCGGACGCTCAGGGTCAGTGAAAAATCCAATATATATCTGGTGATATCTCGGGTGCTATTACAGATAGCGCAATAAATCAAAGTGCAATGTCTGTAGGAGGCCCTGGCGCATGAATCTGTGCAGCTGGAACGACCTCGGACCACCAGGGGCCGATAAAACCACCGTCTCATGGGGCCGGACACTCAGGGTCAGGGGAAAATCCAATATATATCTGGTGATATCTCGGGTGCTATTACAGATAGCGCAATAAACCAAAGTGAATTATCTGCAGGAGGCCCTGGCGCATGAATCTCTGCAGCGGGAACGACCTCGGGCCACCAGGGGCTGAGAAAACGACCGTCTCATGGGGCCGGACACTCAGGGTCAGTGAAAAATCCAGTATATATCTGGTGATATCTCGGGTGCTATTACAGATAGCGCAATAAACCAAAGTGAATTATCTGCAGGAGGCCCTGGCGCATGAATCTGTGCAGCGGGAACGTCCTCGGACCTCCAGGGGCCGAGACAACCACAGTCTCATGGGGCCGGACACTCAGGGTCAGGGGAAAATCCAATATATATCTGGTGATATCTCGGGTGCTATTACAGATAGCGCAATAAATCAAAGTGCATTGTCTGTAGGAGGCACAGGCGAATGAGTCTGTGCAGCAGGAACGACCTCGAACCACCAGGGGCCGAGACAACCACCGTCTCATAGGGCCGGACACTCAGGGTCAGGGTAAAATCCAATATATATCTGGTGATATCTCGGGTGCTATTACAGATAGCGCAATAAATCAATGTGCATTGTCTGTAGGAGGCCCTGGCGCATGAATCTGTGCAGCGGGAACGACCTCGGACCACCAGGGGCCGATAAAACCACCGTCTCATGGGGCCGGACACTCAGGGTCAGGGGAAAATCCAATATATATCTGGTGATATCTCGGGTGCTATTACAGATAGCGCAATAAACCAAAATGAATTATCTGCAGGAGGCCCTGGCGCATGAATCTGTGCAGCGGGAACGACCTCGGGCCACCAGGGGCTGAGAAAACGACCGTCTCATGGGGCCGGACACTCAGGGTCAGTGAAAAATCCAGTATATATCTGGTGATATCTCGGGTGCTATTACAGATAGCGCAATAAACCAAAGTGAATTATCTGCAGTAGGCCCTGGCGCATGCATCTGTGCAGCGGGAACGACCTCGGACAACCAGGGGCCGAGAAAGCCACAGTCTCATGGGGCTGGACACTCAGGGTTAGGGAAAAATCCAATATATATCTGGTGATATCTCGGGTGCTATTACAGATAGTACAATAAATCAAAGTGCACTGTCTGTAGGAGGCCCTGGCGCATGAATCTGTGCAGCGGGAACGACCTCGGACCACCAGGGGCCGAGAAAACCACCGTCTCATGGGGACGGACACTCAGGGTCTGGCGAAAATCCACTATATATCTGGTGATATCTCGGGTGCTATTACAGATAGCGCAATAAACCAAAGTGAATTATCTGCAGGAGGCCCTGGCGCATGAATCTGTGCAGCGGGAACGACCTCGGGCCACCAGGGGCTGAGAAAACGATCGTCTCATGGGGCCGGACACTCAGGGTCAGTGAAAAATCCAGTATATATCTGGTGATATCTCGGGTGCTATTACAGATAGCGCAATAAACCAAAGTGAATTATCTGCAGGAGGCCCTGGCGCATGAATCTGTGCAGCGGGAACGTCCTCGGACCACCAGGGGCCGAGAAAACCACCGTCTCATGGGGACGGACACTCAGGGTCTGGCGAAAATCCACTATATATCTGGTGATATCTCGGGTGCTATTACAGATAGCGCAATAAACCAAAGTGAATTATCTGCAGGAGGCCCTGGCGCATGAATCTGTGCAGCGGGAACGACCTCGGGCCACCAGGGGCTGAGAAAACGATCGTCTCATGGGGCCGGACACTCAGGGTCAGTGAAAAATCCAGTATATATCTGGTGATATCTCGGGTGCTATTACAGATAGCGCAATAAACCAAAGTGAATTATCTGCAGGAGGCCCTGGCGCATGAATCTGTGCAGCGGGAACGTCCTCGGACCTCCAGGGGCCGAGACAACCACAGTCTCATGGGGCCGGACACTCAGGGTCAGGGGAAAATCCAATATATATCTGGTGATATCTCGGGTGCTATTACAGATAGCGCAATAAATCAAAGTGAATTATCTGCAGGAGGCCCTGGCGCATGAATCTGTGCAGCGGGAACGACCTCGGACCACCAGGGGCCGAGAAAACGACCGTCTCATGGGGCCGGACACTCAGGGTCAGTGAAAAATCCAATATATATCTGGTGATATCTCGGGTGCTATTACAGATAGCGCAATAAATCAAAGTGAATTATCTGCAGGAGGCCCTGGCGCATGCATCTGTGCAGCGGCAACGACCTCGGACCACCAGGGGCCGAGAAAATCACCGTCTCATGGGGACGGGCACTCAGGGTCTGGGGAAAATCCAATATGTATCTGGTGATATCTCGGGTGCTATTAGAGATAGCGTAACAAACCAAAGTGCATTGTCTGTAGGAGGCCCTGGCGCATGAATCTGTGCAGCGGGAACGACCTCTGACCACAAGAGGCCGAGAGAACCACCGTCTCATGGGGCCGGACACTCAGGGTCGAGGAAAAAGCCAATATATATCTGGTGATATCTCGGGTGCTATTACAGATAGCGCGATAAATCAAAGTGCATTGTCTGTAGGAGGCACTGGCGAATGAGTCTGTGCAGCAGGAACGACCTCGAACCACCAGGGGCCGAGAAAATTACAGATATTCGGAATCCGTCACCCAAGGTCATGTGAAAATCCAGCATATATCTGGTGATATTTCGGGTGCTATTATAGATAGCGCAATAAACCAAAGTGAATTATCTGCAGTAGGCCCTGGCGCATGCATCTGTGCAGCGGGAACGACCTCGGACAACCAGGGGCCGAGAAAGCCACAGTCTCATGGGGCTGGACACTCAGGGTTAGGGAAAAATCCAATATATATCTGGTGATATCTCGGGTGCTATTACAGATAGCGCAATAAATCAAAGTGCATTGTCTGTAGGAGGCCCTGGCGCATGAATCTGTGCAGCGGGAACGACCTCGGACCACCAGGGGCCGAGAAAACCACCGCCTCATGGGGCCGGACACTCAGGGTCAGGGTAAAATCCAATATATATCTGGTGATATCTCGGGTGCTATTTCAGATAGCGCAATAAATCAATGTGCATTGTCTGTAGGAGGCCCTGGCGCATGAATCTGTGCAGCGGGAACGACCTCGGACCACCAGGGGCCGAGAAAACGACTGTCTCATGGGGCCGGATACTCAGGGTCAGGGTAAAATCCAATATATATCTGGTGATATCTCGGGTGCTATTACAGATAGCGCAATAAATCAAAGTGCATTGTCTGTAGGAGGCCCTGGCGCATGAATCTGTGAAGGGGGAACGACCTCGCACCACCAGGGGCCGAGAAAACCACAGTCTCATGGGGCCGGACACTCAGGGTCAGGGGAAATTCCAGTATATATCTGGTGATATCTCGGGTGCTTTTAGAGATAGCGCAATAAACCAAAGTGAATTATCCGCAGGAGGCCCTGGCGCATGAATCTGTGCAGCGGGAACGTCCTCGGACCTCCAGGGGCCGAGACAACCACCGTCTCATGGGGCCGGACATTCATTGGTCAGGGTAAAATCCAATATATATCTGGTGATATCTCGGGTGCTATTACAGATAGCGCAATAAATCAATGTGTATTGTCTGTAGGTGGCCCTGGCGCATGAATCTGTGCAGCGGGAACGACCTCGGACCACCAGGGGCCGAAAAAACCACAGTCTCATGGGGCCGGACACTCAGGGTCAGGGTAAAATCCAATATATATCTGGGGATATCTCGGGTACTATTACAGATAGCGCAATAAATCATAGTGCATTGTCTGTAGGAGGCCCTGGCGCATGAATCTGTGCAGCGGGAACGACCTCGGACCACCAGGGGCCGAGAAAACCACCGACACATGGGGCCGGACTGTCAGGGTCTGGGAAAAATCCAATATATATCTGGTGATATCTCGAGTGCTATTAGAGATAGCGCAATAAACCAAAGTGAATTATCTGCAGGAGGGCCTAGCGTATTAATCTGAGCAGCAGGAACGACCTCGGACCACCAGGCGCCGAGAAAACTACGGTCTCATGGGGCCGGTCACCCAGGGTCAGTGAAAAATCCAATATATATCTGCTGATATCTCGGGTGCTATTAGAGATAGCGCAATAAATCAAAGTGCATTGTCTGTAGGAGGCCCTGGCGCATGAATCTGTGCAGCGGGAACGACCTCGGACCACCAGGGGCCGAGAAAACCACAGTCTCATGGGGCCGGACACTCAGGGTCAGGGGAAAATCCAATATATATCTGGTGATATCTCGGGTGCTATTAGAGATAGCGCAATAAATCAAAGTGCATTGTCTGTAGGAGGCCCTGGCGCATGAATCTGTGCAGCGGGAACGACCTCGGACCACCAGGGGCCGAGAAAACCACAGTCTCATGGAGCCGGACACTCAGGGTCAGGGGAAAATCCAATATATATCTGGTGATATCTCGGGTGCTATTACAGATAGCGCAATAAATCAAAGTGAATTATCTGCAGGAGGCCCTGGCGCATGAATCTGTGCAGCGGGAACGACCTCGGACCACCAGGGGCCGAGAAAACGACCGTCTCATGGGGCCGGACACTCAGGGTCAGTGAAAAATCCAATATATATCTGGTGATATCTCGGGTGCTATTACAGATAAAGCAATAAATCAAAGTGAATTATCTGCAGGAGGCCCTGGCGCATGCATCTGTGCAGCGGCAACGACCTCGGACCACCAGGGGCCGAGAAAATCACCGTCTCATGGGGACGGGCACTCAGGGTCTGGGGAAAATCCAATATGTATCTGGTGATATCTCGGGTGCTATTAGAGATAGCGTAACAAACCAAAGTGCATTGTCTGTAGGAGGCCCTGGCGCATGAATCTGTGCAGCGGGAACGACCTCTGACCACAAGAGGCCGAGAAAACCACCGTCTCATGGGGCCGGACACTCAGGGTCGAGGAAAAATCCAATATATATCTGGTGATATCTCGGGTGCTATTACAGATAGCGCGATAAATCAAAGTGCATTGTCTGTAGGAGGCACTGGCGAATGAGTCTGTGCAGCAGGAACGACCTCGAACCACCAGGGGCCGAGAAAATTACAGATATTCGGAATCCGTCACCCAAGGTCATGTGAAAATCCAGCATATATCTGGTGATATTTCGGGTGCTATTATAGATAGCGCAATAAACCAAAGTGAATTATCTGCAGTAGGCCCTGGCGCATGCATCTGTGCAGCGGGAACGACCTCGGACAACCAGGGGCCGAGAAAGCCACAGTCTCATGGGGCTGGACACTCAGGGTTAGGGAAAAATCCAATATATATCTGGTGATATCTCGGGTGCTATTACAGATAGCGCAATAAATCAAAGTGCATTGTCTGTAGGAGGCCCTGGCGCATGAATCTGTGAACGGGGAACGACCTCGCACCACCAGGGGCCGAGAAAACCACAGTCACATGGGGCCGGACACTCAGGGTCAGGGGAAAATCCAGTATATATCTGGTGATATCTCGGGTGCTTTTAGAGATAGCGCAATAAACCAAAGTGAATTATCCGCAGGAGGCCCTGGCGCATGAATCTGTGCTGCGGGAACGTCCTCGGACCTCCAGGGGCCGAGACAACCACCGTCTCATGGGGCCGGACACTCAGGGTCAGGGTAAAATCCAATATATATCTGGTGATATCTCGGGTGCTATTACAGATAGCGCAATAAATCAATGTGTATTGTCTGTAGGTGGCCCTGGCGCATGAATCTGTGCAGCGGGAACGACCTCGGACCACCAGGGGCCGAAAAAACCACAGTCTCATGGGGCCGGACACTCAGGGTCAGGGTAAAATCCAATATATATCTGGGGATATCTCGGGTACTATTACAGATAGCGCAATAAATCATAGTGCATTGTCTGTAGGAGGCCCTGGCGCATGAATCTGTGCAGCGGGAACGACCTCGGACCACCAGGGGCCGAGTAAACGACCGTCTCATGGGGCCGGACACTCAGGTTCAGTGAAAAATCCAATATATATCGTGTGATATCTCGGCTGCTATTACAGATAGCGCAATAAATCAAAGTGCATTGTCAGTAGGGGGCCCTGGCGCATGAATCTGTGCAGCGGGAACGACCTCGGACGACCAGGGGCCGAGAAAACAACAGTCTCATGGGGCCGGACACTCAGGGTCAGGGGAAAATCCAATATATATCGGGTGATATCTCGGGTGCTATTAGAGATAGCGCAATAAACCAAAGTGAATTATCTGCAGGAGGCACTGGCGCATGAATCTGTGCAGCGGGAACGACCTCGGACCACCAGGGGCCGAGAAAACCACAGTCTCATGGGGCCGGACACTCAGGGTCAGGGGAAAATCCAATATATATCTGGTGATATCTCGGGTGCTATTAGAGATAGCGCAATAAACCAAAGTGAATTATCTGCAGGAGGCCCTGGCGCATGAATCTGTGCAACGGGAACGACCTCGGACCACCAGGGGCCGAGAAAACCACAGTCTCATGGGGCCGGACACTCAGGGTCAGGGGAAAATCCAATATATATCTGGTGATATCTCGGGTGCTATTAGAGATAGCGCAATAAACCAAAGTGAATTATCTGCAGGAGGCCTTCGCGCAAGAATCTGTGCAACGGGAACGACCTCGGACCACCAGGGGCCGAGAAAACCACAGTCTCATGGGGCCGGACACTCAGGGTCAGGGGAAAATCCAATATATATCTGGTGATATCTCGGGTGCTATTAGAGAGAGCGCAATAAATCAAAGTGCATTGTCTGTAGGAGGCCCTGACGCATGAATCTGTGCAGCGGGAACGACCTCGGACCACCAGGGGCCGAGAAAACTACCGTCTCATGGGGCCGGACGCTCAGGGTCAGTGAAAAATCCAATATATATCTGGTGATATCTCGGGTGCTATTAGAGATAGCGCAATAAACCAAAGTGAATTATCTGCAGGAGGCCCTGGCGCATGAATCTGTGCAACTGGAACGACCACGGACCACCAGGGGCCGAGAAAACCACAGTCTCATGGGGCGGGACACTCAGGGTCAGGGGAAAATCCAATATAGATCTGGTGATATCTCGGGTGCTATTACAGATAGCGCAATAAACCAAAGTGAGTTATCTGCAGGAGGCCCTGGCGAATGAATCTGTGCAGCGGGGACGACCTCGGACCACCATGGGCCGAGAAAACCACCGTCTCATGGGGCCGGACTGTCAGGGTCAGGGAAAAATCCAATATATATCTGGTGATATCTCGGGTGCTATTACAGATAGCGCAATAAATCAAAGTGCATTGTCTGTAGGAGGCCCTGGCGCATAAATCTGTGCAGCGGGAACGACCTCGGACCACCAGGGGCCGAGAAAACCACCGCCTCATGGGGCCGGACACTCAGGGTCAGTGAAAAATCCAATATATATGTGGTGATATCTCGCGTGCTATTACAGATAGCGCAATAAATCAAAGTGCATTATCTGTAGGAGACCCTGGCGCATGAATCTGTGCAGCGGGAACGACCTCGCAACACCAGGGACCGAGAAAACCACCGTCTCATGGGGCCGGACACTCAGGGTCAGTGAAAAATCCAATATATATGTGGTGATATCTCGGGTGCTATTACAGATAGCGCAATAAATAAAAGTGAATTATCTGCAGTAGGCCCTGGCGCATGAATCTGTGCAGCGGGAACGACCTCGGACCACCAGGGGCCGAGAAAACTACCGTCTCATGGGGCCGGGCACTCAGGGTCAGTGAAAAATCCAATATATATCTGCTGATATTTCGGGTGCTATCACAGATAGCGCAATAAATCAAAGTGCATTGTCTGTAGGAGGCCCTGGCGCATGAATCTGTGCAGCGGGAACGACCTCGGACCACCAGAGGCCGAAAAAACCACTGTCTCATGGGGCCGGACACTCAGGGTCAGGGTAAAATCCAATATATATCTGGTGATATCTCGGGTGCTATTACAGGTAGCGCAATAAATCAAAGTGCATTGTCTGTAGGAGGCCCTGGCGCATGAATCTGTGCAGCGGGAACGACCTCGGACCACCAGAGGCCGAGACAACCACCGTCTCATGGGGCCGGACACTCAGGGTCTGGGAAAAATCCAATATATATCCGGTGATATCTCGGGTGCTATTACAGATAGCGCAATAAATCAAAGTGCATTGTCTGCAGGAGGCCCTGGCGCATGAATCTGTGCAGCGGGAACGACCTCGGACCACCAGAGGCCGAGACAACCACCGTCTCATGGGGCCGGACACTCAGGGTCTGGGAAAAATCCAATATATATCTGGTGATATCTCGGGTGCTATTACAGATAGCGCAATAAATCAAAGTGCATTGTCTGTAGGAGGCCCTGGCGCATTAAACTGTGCAGCGGCAACGACCTCGGACCCCCAGGGGCCGAGACAACCACCGTCTCATGGGGCCGGACACTCAGGGTCTGGGAAAAATCCAATATATATCCGGTGATATCTCGGGTGCTAATAGAGATAGCGCAATAAATCAAAGTGCATTGTCTGTAGGAGGCCCTGGCGCATGAATCTGTGAAGCGGCAACGACCTCGGACCACCAGGGGCCGAGAAAACCACAGTCTCATGGTGCCGGACACTCAGGGTCAGGGGAAAATCCAGTATATATCTGGTGATATCACGGGTGCTATTAGAGATAGCGCAATAAACCAAAGTGAATTATCTGCAGGAGGCCCTGGCGCATGAATCTGTGCAGCGGGAACGACCTCGGACCACCAGGGGCCGAAAAAACCACAGTCTCATGGTGCCGGATACTCAGGGTCAGGGGAAAATCCAATAAAGATCTGGTGATATCTCGGGTGCTATTACAGATAGCGCAATAAATCAAAGTGCATTGTCTGTAGGAGGCCCTGGCGCATGAATCTGTGCAGCGGGAACGACCTCGGACCACCAGGGGCCGAGACAATCACCGTCTCATGGGGCCGGACACTCAGGGTCAGGGAAAAATCCAATATATATCTGGTGATATCTCGGGTGCTATTAGAGATAGCGCAATAAACCAAAGTGAATTATCTGCAGGAGGCCCTGTCGCATGAATCTGTGCAGCGGGAACGACCTCGGACCACCAGGGGCCGAGAAAACCACCGTCTCATGGGGCCGGACACTCAGGGTCTGGGAAAAATCCAATATATATCCGGTGATATCTCGGGTGCTATTACAGATAGCGCAATAAATCAAAGTGCATCGTCTGTAGGAGGCCCTGGCGCATGAATCTGTGCAGCGGGAACGTCCTCGGACCACCAGGGGCCGAGAAAACCACAGTCTCATGGGGCCGGACTCTCAGGGTCAGGGGAAAATCCAATATATATCTGGTGATATCTCGGGTGCTAATAGAGATAGCGCAATAAACCAAAGTGAATTATCTGCAGGAGGCCCTGGCGCATGAATCTGTGCAGCGGGAACGACCTCGGACCACCAGCGGCCGAGAAAACGACCGTCTCATGGGGCCGGACACTCAGGGTCAGTGAAAAATCCAATATATATCTGGTGATATCTCGGGTGCTATTACAGATAGGGCAATAAATCAAAGTGCATTGTCTGTAGGAGGCCCTGGCGCATGTATCTGTGCAGCGGGAACTACCTCGGACAACCAGGGACCGAGAAAACCACCGTCTCATGGGGCCGGACACTCAGGGTCTGGGAAAAATCCAATATATATCCGGTGATATCTCGGGTGCTATTACAGATAGCGCAATAAATCAAAGTGCATTGTCTGTAGGAGGCCCTGGCGCATGAATCTGTGCAGCGGGAACGACCTCGGACCACCAGGGGCCGAGAAAACCACAGTCTCATGGGGCCGGACTCTCAGGGTCAGGGGAAAATCCAATATATATCTGGTGATATCTCGGGTGCTAATAGAGATAGCGCAATAAACCAAAGTGAATTATCTGCAGGAGGCCCTGGCGCATGAATCTGTGCAGCGGGAACGACCTCGGACCACCAGCGGCCGAGAAAACGACCGTCTCATGGGGCCGGACACTCAGGGTCAGTGAAAAATCCAATATATATCTGGTGATATCTCGGGTGCTATTACAGATAGGGCAATAAATCAAAGTGCATTGTCTGTAGGAGGCCCTGGCGCATGTATCTGTGCAGCGGGAACTACCTCGGACAACCAGGGACCGAGAAAACCAGAGTCTCATGGGGCCGGACACTCAGGGTCAGGGCAAAACCCAATATATATCTGGTGATATCTCGGGTACTATTAGAGATAGCGCAATAAACCAAAGTGAATTATCTGCAAGAGGCCCTGGCGCATGCATCTGTGCAGCGGGAACGACCTCGGACCACCAGGGGCCGAGAAAACCACCGTCTCATGGGGCTGGACACTCAGGGTGAGGGAAATATCCAATATATATCTGGTGATATCTCGGGTGCTATTACAGATAGCGCAATAAATCAAAGTGCATTGTCTGTAGGAGGCCATGGCGCATGAATCTGTGCAGCGGGAACGACCTCGGACCACCAGGGGCCGAGAAAACGACCGTCTCATGGGGCCGGACGCTCAGGGTCAGTGGAAATCAAATATATATCTGGTGATATCTCGGGTGCTATTACAGATAGCGCAATAAATCAAAGGGCATTGTCTGTAGGAGGCCCTGGCGGATGAATCTGTGCAGCGGGAACGACCTCGGACCACCAGGGGCCGAGAAAACCACAGTCTCATGGGGCCGGACACTCAGGGTCAGGGGAAAATCCAGTATATATCTGGTGATATCTCGGGTGCTATTAGAGATAGCGCAATAAACCGAAGTGAATTATCTGCAGGATGCCCTGGCGCATGAATCTGTGCAAGCGGGAACGTCCTGGGACCTCCAGGGGCCGAAACAACCACCGTCTCATGGGGCCGGACACTCAGGGTCAGGGTAAAATCCAATATATATCTGGTGATATCTCGGGTGCTATTACAGATAGCGCAATAAATCAAAGTGCATTGTCTGTAGGAGGCCCTGGCGCATGAATCTGTGCAGCGGGAACGACGTCGGACCACCAGGGGCCGAAAAAACCACAGTCTCATGGGGCCGGACCCTCATGGTCAGGGTAAAATCCAATATAGATCTGGTGATATCTCGGGTGCTATTACAGATAGCGCAATAAATCAAAGTGCATTGTCTGTAGGAGGCCCTGGCGCATGAAGCTGTGCAGCGGGAACGACCTAGGACCACCAGGGGCCGAGAAAACCACCGTCTCAAGGGGCTGGACACTGAGGGTGAGGGAAATATCCAATATATATCTGGTGATGTCTCGGGTGCTATTACAGATAGCGCAATAAATCAAAGGGCATTGTCTGTAGGAGGCCCTGGCGCATGAACCTGTGCCGCGGCAACGACCTCGGACCACCAGGGGCCGAGAAAACCACAGTCTCATGGGGCCGGACACTCAGGGTCAGGGGAAAATCCAATATATATCTGGTGATATCTCGGGTGCTATTACAGATAGCGCAATAAATCAAAGTGCATTGTCTGTAGGAGGCCCTGGTGCATGAACCTGTGCAGCGGCAACGACCTCGGACCACCAGGGGCCGAGAAAACGACCGTCACATGGGGCCGGACGCTCAGGGTCAGTGAAAAATCCAATATATATCTGGTGATATCTCGGGTGCTATTACAGATAGCGCAATAAATCAAAGGGCATTGCCTGTAGGAGGCCCTGGCGCATGGACCTGTGCAGCGGCAACGACCTCGGACCACCAGGGGCCGAGAAAACCACAGTCTCATGGGGCCGGACACTCAGGGTCAGGGGAAAATCCAATATATATCTGGTGATATCTCGGGTGCTATTACAGATAGCGCAATAAATCAAAGTGCATTGTCTGTAGGAGGCCCTGGTGCATGAATATGTGCAGCAGGAACGACCTCGGACCCCCAGGGGCCGAGACAACCACCGTCTCATGGGGCCGGACACTCAGGGTCAGGGGAAAATCCAATATATATCTGGTGATATCTCGGGTGCTAATAGAGATAGCGCAATAAACCAAAGTGAATTATCTGCAGGAGGCCCTGGCGCATGAATCTGTGCAGCGGGAACGACCTCGGACCCCCAGGGGCCGAGTCAACCACCGTCTCATGGGGCCGGACACTCAGGGTCTGGGAAAAATCCAATATATATCCGGTGATATCTCGGGTGCTATTACAGATAGCGCAATAAATCAAAGTGCGTTGTCTGTAGGAGGCCCTGGCGCATGAACCTGTGCAGCGGGAACGACCACGGACCACCAGGGGCCGAGAAAACGACCGTCACATGGGGCCGGACGCTCAGGGTCAGTGAAAAATCCAATATATATCTGGTGATATCTCGGGTGCTATTACAGATAGCGCAATAAATCAAAGGGCATTGCCTGTAGGAGGCCCTGGCGCATGAACCTGTGCAGCGGCAACGACCTCGGACCACCAGGGGCCGTGAAAACCACAGTCTCATGGGGCCGGACACTCAGGGTCAGGGGAAAATCCAATATATATCTGGTGATATCTCGGGTGCTATTACAGATAGCGCAATAAATCAAAGTGCATTGTCTGTAGGAGGCCCTGGTGCATGAATATGTGCAGCAGGAACGACCTCGGACCCCCAGGGGCCGAGACAACCACCGTCTCATGGGGCCGGACACTCAGGGTCTGGGAAAAATCCAATATATATCCGGTGATATCTCGGGTGCTATTACAGATAGCGCAATAAATCAAAGTGCATTGTCTGTAGGAGGCCCTGGCGCATGAATCTGTGCAGCGGGAACGACCTCGGACCCCCAGGGGCCGAGAAAACCACAGTCTCATGGGGCCGGACTCTCAGGGTCAGGGGAAAATCCAATATATATCTGGTGATATCTCGGGTGCTAATAGAGATAGCGCAATAAACCAAAGTGAATTATCTGCAGGAGGCCCTGGCGCATGAATCTGTGCAGCGGGAACGACCTCGGACCACCAGGGGCCGAGAAAACGACCGTCTCATGGGGCCGGACACTCAGGGTCAGTGAAAAATCCAATATATATCTGGTGATATCTCGGGTGCTATTACAGATAGCGCAATAAATCAAAGGGCATTGCCTGTAGGAGGCCCTGGCGCATGAACCTGTGCAGCGGCAACGACCTCGGACCACCAGGGGCCGTGAAAACCACAGTCTCATGGGGCCGGACACTCAGGGTCAGGGGAAAATCCAATATATATCTGGTGATATCTCGGGTGCTATTACAGATAGCGCAATAAATCAAAGTGCATTGTCTGTAGGAGGCCCTGGTGCATGAATATGTGCAGCAGGAACGACCTCGGACCCCCAGGGGCCGAGACAACCACCGTCTCATGGGGCCGGACACTCAGGGTCTGGGAAAAATCCAATATATATCCGGTGATATCTCGGGTGCTATTACAGATAGCGCAATAAATCAAAGTGCATTGTCTGTAGGAGGCCCTGGCGCATGAATCTGTGCAGCGGGAACGACCTCGGACCCCCAGGGGCCGAGAAAACCACAGTCTCATGGGGCCGGACTCTCAGGGTCAGGGGAAAATCCAATATATATCTGGTGATATCTCGGGTGCTAATAGAGATAGCGCAATAAACCAAAGAGAATTATCTGCAGGAGGCCCTGGCGCATGAATCTGTGCAGCGGGAACGACCTCGGACCACCAGGGGCCGAGAAAACGACCGTCTCATGGGGCCGGACACTCAGGGTCAGTGAAAAATCCAATATATATCTGGTGATATCTCGGGTGCTATTACAGATAGCGCAATAAATCAAAGTGCATTGTCTGTAGGAGGCCCTGGCGGATGAATCTGTGCAGCGGGAACGACCTCGGACCACCAGGGGCCGAGAAAACCACAGTCTCATGGGGCCGGACACTCAGGGTCAGGGGAAAATCCAATATATATCTGGTGATATCTCGGGTGCTAATAGAGATAGCGCAATAAACCAAAGTGAATTATCTGCAGGAGGCCCTGGCGCATGAATCTGTGCAGCGGGAACGACCTCGGACCACCAGGGGCCGAGAAAACGACCGTCTCATGGGGCCGGACACTCAGGGTCAGTGAAAAATCCAATATATATCTGGTGATATCTCGGGTGCTATTACAGATAGCGCAATAAATCAAAGTGCATTGTCTGTAGGAGGCCCTGGCGCATGAATCTGTGCAGCGGGAACGACGTCGGACCACCAGGGGCCGAAAAAACCACAGTCTCATGGGGCCGGACCCTCATGGTCAGGGTAAAATCTAATATATATCTGGTGATATCTCGTGTGCTATTACAGATAGCGCAATAAATCAAAGTGCATTGTCTGTAGGAGGCCCTGGCGCATGAATCTGTGCAGCGGGAACGACCTCGGACCACCAGGGGCCGAGAAAACCACAGTCTCATGGGGCCGGACACTCAGGGTCAGGGGAAAATCCAATATATATCTGGTGATATCTCGGGTGCTATTAGAGATAGCGCAATAAACCAAAGTAAATTATCTGCAGGAGGCCCTGGCGCATGAATCTGTGCAGCGGGAACGACCTCGGACCACCAGGGGCCGAAAAAACCACAGTCTCATGGGGCCGGATACTCAGGGTCAGGGGAAAATCCAATATAGATCTGGTGATATCTCGGGTGCTATTACAGATAGCGCAATAAATCAATGTGCATTGTCTGTAGGAGGCCCTGGCGCATGAATCTGTGCAGCGGGAACGACCTAGGAGCACCAGGGGCCGAGGCAACCACCGTCTCATGGGGCCGGAAACTCAGGGTCAGGGGAAAATCCAATATATATCTGGTGATATCTCGGGTGCTATTACAGATAGCGCAATAAATCAAAGTGCATTGTCTGTAAGAGGCCCTGGCGCATGAATCTGTGAAGCGGCAACGACCTCGGAACACCAGGGGCCGAGAAAACCACCGTCTCATGGGGCCGGGCACTCAGGGTCTGGGGAAAATCCAGTATATACCTGGTGATATCTCGGGTGCTGTTACAGATAGCGCAATAAATCAAAGTGCATTGTCTGTAGGAGGCCCTGGCGCATGAACCTTTGCAGCGGGAACGACCTCGGACCACCAGGGGCCGAGAAAACGACCGTCTCATGGGGCCGGACACTCAGGGTCAGGGGAAAATCCAATATATGTCTGGTGATATCTCGGGTGCTATTACAGATAGCGCAATAAACCATAGTGAATTATCTGCAGGAGGACCTGGCGCATGAATCTGTGCAGCGGGAACGACCTCGGACCACCAGGAGCCGAAAAAACCACAGTCTCATGGGGCCGGACACTCAGGGTCAGGGGAAAATCCAATATATGTCTGGTGATATCTCGGGTGCTATTACAGATAGCGCAATAAATCAAAGTGCATTGTCTGTAGGAGGCCCTGGCGCATGAACCTGTAAAGCGGGAACGACCTCGGACCACCAGGGGCCGAGAAAACCACAGTCTCATGGGGCCGGACTCTCAGGGTCAAGGGAAAATCCAATATATATCTGGTGATATCTCGGGTGCTAATAGAGATAGCGCAATAAATCAAAGTGCATTGTCTGTAGGAGGCCCTGGCGCATGAACCTGTGCAGCGGGAACGACCTCGGACCACCAGGGGCCGAGAAAACGACCGTCTCATGGGGCCGGACGCTCAGGGTCAGTGAAAAATCCAATATATATCTGGTGATATCTCGGGTGCTATTACAGATAGCGCAATAAATCAAAGTGCATTGTCTGTAGGAGGCCCTGGCGCATGAACCTGTAAAGCGGGAACGACCTCGGACCACCAGGGGCCGAGAAAAGCACAGTCTCATGGGGCCGGACACTCAGGGTCAGGGTAAAATCCAATATATATCTGGTGATATCTCGGGTGCTATTACAGATAGCGCAATAAATCAAAGTGCATTACCTGTAGGAGGCCCTGGCGCATGAATCTGTGCAGCGGGAACGTCCTCGGACCTCCAGGGGCCGAGACAACCACCGTCTCATGGGGCCGGACACTCAGGGTCTGGGAAAAATCCAATATATATCCGGTGATATCTCGGGTGCTATTACAGATAGCGCAATAAATCAAAGTGCATTGTCTGTAGGAGGCCCTGGCGCATGAATCTGTGCAGCGGGAACGACCTCGGACCACCAGGGGCCGAGAAAACCACAGTCTCATGGGGCCGGACTCTCAGGGTCAGGGGAAAATCCAATATATATCTGGTGATATCTCGGTTGCTAATAGAGATAGCGCAATAAACCAAAGTGAATTATCTGCAGGAGGCCCTGGCGCATGAATCTGTGCAGCGGGAACGACCTCGGACCACCAGGGGCCGAGAAAACGACCGTCTCATGGGGCCGGACGCTCAGGGTCAGTGAAAAATCCAATGTATATCTGGTGATATCTCGGGTGCTATTAGAGATAGCGCAATAACCCAAAGTGAATTATCTGCAGGAGGCCCTGGCGCATGAATCTGTGCAACGGGAACGACCCCGGACCACCAGGGGCCGAGAAAACCGCAGTCTCATGGGGCCGGACACTCAGGGTCAGGGGAAATCCAATATAGATCTGGTGATATCTCGGGTGCTATTACAGATAGCGCAATAAACCAAAGTGAATTATCTGCAGGAGGCCCTTGCGCATGAATCTGTGCAACGGGAACGTCCTCGGACCACCAGGGGCCGAGAAAACCACAGTCTCATGGGGCCGGACACTCAGGGTCAGGGGAAAATCCAATATAGATCTGGTGATATCTCGGGTGCTATTACAGATAGCGCAATAAATCAAAGTGCATTACCTGTAGGAGGCCCTGGCGCATGAATCTGTGCAGCGGGAACGTCCTCGGACCTCCAGGGGCCGAGACAACGACCGTCTCATGGGGCCGGACACTCAGGGTCAGGGTAAAATCCAATATATATCTGGTGATATCTCGGGTGCTATAACAGATAGCGCAATAAATCAAAGTGCATTGTCTGTAGGAGGCCCTGGCGCATGAATCTGTGCAGCGGGAACGACCTCGGACCACCAGGGGCCGAGAAAAGCACAGTCTCATGGGGCCGGACACTCAGGGTCAGGGTAAAATCCAATATATATCTGGTGATATCTCGGGTGCTATTACAGATAGCGCAATAAATCAAAGTGCATTACCTGTAGGAGGCCCTGGCGCATGAATCTGTGCAGCGGGAACGTCCTCGGACCTCCAGGGGCCGAGACAACGACCGTCTCATGGGGCCGGACACTCAGGGTCAGGGTAAAATCCAATATATATCTGGTGATATCTCGGGTGCTATAACAGATAGCGCAATAAATCAAAGTGCATTGTCTGTAGGAGGCCCTGACGCATGAATCTGTGCAGCGGGAACGACCTCGGACCACCAGGGGCCGAGAAAAGCACAGTCTCATGGGGCCGGACACTCAGGGTCAGGGGAAAATCCAATATATATCTGGTGATATCTCGGGTGCTATTACAGATAGCGCAATAAATCAAAGTGCATTACCTGTAGGAGGCCCTGGCGCATGAATCTGTGCAGCGGGAACGTCCTCGGACCTCCAGGGGCCGAGACAACGACCGTCTCATGGGGCCGGACACTCAGGGTCAGGGTAAAATCCAATATATATCTGGTGATATCTCGGGTGCTATTAGAGATAGCGCAATAAATCAAAGTGCATTGTCTGTAGGAGGCCCTGGCGCATGAATCTGTGCAGCGGGAACGACCTCGGAACACCAGGTACCGAGAAAACCACCGTCTCATGGGGCCGGACACTCAGGGTCAGGGTAAAATCCAATATATATCTGGTGATATCTCGGGTGCTATTAGAGATAGCGCAATAAATCAAAGTGCATTGTCTGTAGGAGGCCCTGGCGCATGAATCTGTGCAGCGGGAACGACCTCGGAACACCAGGGACCGAGAAAACCACCGTCTCATGGGGCCGGACACTCAGGGTCAGTGAAAAATCCAATATATATGTGGTGATATCTCGGGTGCTATTACAGATAGCGCAATAAATCAAAGTGCATTGTCTGTAGGAGACCCTGGCGCATGAACCTGTGCAGCGGGAACGACCTCGGACCACCAGGGGCCGAGAAAACGACCGTCTCATGGGGCCGGACGCTCAGGGTCAGTGAAAAATCCAATATATATCTGGTGATATCTCGGGTGCTATTAGAGATAGCGCAATAACCCAAAGTGAATTATCTGCAGGAGGCCCTGGCGCATGAATCTGTGCAACGGGAACGACCCCGGACCACCAGGGGCCGAGAAAACCGCAGTCTCATGGGGCCGGACACTCAGGGTCAGGGGAAAATCCAATATAGATCTGGTGATATCTCGGGTGCTATTACAGATAGCGCAATAAACTAAAGTGAATTATCTGCAGGAGGCCCTTGCACATGAATCTGTGCAACGGGAACGTCCTCGGACCACCAGGGGCCGAGAAAACCACAGTCTCATGGGGCCGGACACTCAGGGTCAGGGGAAAATCCAATATAGATCTGGTGATATCTCGGGTGCTATTACAGATAGCGCAATAAATCAAAGTGCATTACCTGTAGGAGGCCCTGGCGCATGAATCTGTGCAGCGGGAACGTCCTCGGACCACCAGGGGCCGAGAAAACCGCAGTCTCATGGGGCCGGACACTCAGGGTCAGGGGAAATCCAATATAGATCTGGTGATATCTCGGGTGCTATTACAGATAGCGCAATAAACCAAAGTGAATTATCTGCAGGAGGCCCTTGCGCATGAATCTGTGCAACGGGAACGTCCTCGGACCACCAGGGGCCGAGAAAACCACAGTCTCATGGGGCCGGACACTCAGGGTCAGGGGAAAATCCAATATATATCTGGTGATATCTCGGGTGCTATAACAGATAGCGCAATAAATCAAAGTGCATTGTCTGTAGGAGGCCCTGACGCATGAATCTGTGCAGCGGGAACGACCTCGGACCACCAGGGGCCGAGAAAAGCACAGTCTCATGGGGCCGGACACTCAGGGTCAGGGTAAAATCCAATATATATCTGGTGATATCTCGGGTGCTATTACAGATAGCGCAATAAATCAAAGTGCATTACCTGTAGGAGGCCCTGGCGCATGAATCTGTGCAGCGGGAACGTCCTCGGACCTCCAGGGGCCGAGACAACGACCGTCTCATGGGGCCGGACACTCAGGGTCAGTGTAAAATCCAATATATATCTGGTGATATCTCGGGTGCTATTAGAGATAGCGCAATAAATCAAAGTGCATTGTCTGTAGGAGGCCCTGGCGCATGAATCTGTGCAGCGGGAACGACCTCGGAACACCAGGGACCGAGAAAACCACCGTCTCATGGGGCCGGACACTCAGGGTCAGGGTAAAATCCAATATATATCTGGTGATATCTCGGGTGCTATTAGAGATAGCGCAATAAATCAAAGTGCATTGTCTGTAGGAGGCCCTGGCGCATGAATCTGTGCAGCGGGAACGACCTCGGAACACCAGGGACCGAGAAAACCACCGTCTCATGGGGCCGGACACTCAGGGTCAGTGAAAAATCCAATATATATGTGGTGATATCTCGGGTGCTATTACAGATAGCGCAATAAATCAAAGTGCATTGTCTGTAGGAGACCCTGGCGCATGAACCTGTGCAGCGGGAACGACCTCGGACCACCAGGGGCCGAGAAAACGACCGTCTCATGGGGCCGGACGCTCAGGGTCAGTGAAAAATCCAATATATATCTGGTGATATCTCGGGTGCTATTAGAGATAGCGCAATAACCCAAAGTGAATTATCTGCAGGAGGCCCTGGCGCATGAATCTGTGCAACGGGAACGACCCCGGACCACCAGGGGCCGTGAAAACCGCAGTCTCATGGGGCCGGACACTCAGGGTCAGGGGAAAATCCAATATAGATCTGGTGATATCTCGGGTGCTATTACAGATAGCGCAATAAACTAAAGTGAATTATCTGCAGGAGGCCCTTGCACATGAATCTGTGCAACGGGAACGTCCTCGGACCACCAGGGGCCGAGAAAACCACAGTCTCATGGGGCCGGACACTCAGGGTCAGGGGAAAATCCAATATAGATCTGGTGATATCTCGGGTGCTATTACAGATAGCGCAATAAATCAAAGTGCATTACCTGTAGGAGGCCCTGGCGCATGAATCTGTGCAGCGGGAACGTCCTCGGACCTCCAGGGGCCGAGACAACGACCGTCTCATGGGGCCGGACACTCAGGGTCAGGGTAAAATCCAATATATATCTGGTGATATCTCGGGTGCTATAACAGATAGCGCAATAAATCAAAGTGCATTGTCTGTAGGAGGCCCTGGCGCATGAATCTGTGCAGCGGGAACGACCTCGGACCACCAGGGGCCGAGAAAAGCACAGTCTCATGGGGCCGGACACTCAGGGTCAGGGTAAAATCCAATATATATCTGGTGATATCTCGGGTGCTATAACAGATAGCGCAATAAATCAAAGTGCATTGTCTGTAGGAGGCCCTGGCGCATGAATCTGTGCAGCGGGAACGACCTCGGACCACCAGGGGCCGAGAAAAGCACAGTCTCATGGGGCCGGACACTCAGGGTCAGGGTAAAATCCAATATATATCTGGTGATATCTCGGGTGCTATTACAGATAGCGCAATAAATCAAAGTGCATTACCTGTAGCAGGCCCTGGCGCATGAATCTGTGCAGCGGGAACGTCCTCGGACCTCCAGGGGCCGAGACAACGACCGTCTCATGGGGCCGGACACTCAGGGTCAGGGTAAAATCCAATATATATCTGGTGATATCTCGGGTGCTATAACAGATAGCGCAATAAATCAAAGTGCATTGTCTGTAGGAGGCCCTGGCGCATGAATCTGTGCAGCGGGAACGACCTCGGACCACCAGGGGCCGAGAAAAGCACAGTCTCATGGGGCCGGACACTCAGGGTCAGGGTAAAATCCAATATATATCTGGTGATATCTCGGGTGCTATAACAGATAGCGCAATAAATCAAAGTGCATTGTCTGTAGGAGGCCCTGGCGCATGAATCTGTGCAGCGGGAACGACCTCGGACCACCAGGGGCCGAGAAAAGCACAGTCTCATGGGGCCGGACACTCAGGGTCAGGGTAAAATCCAATATATATCTGGTGATATCTCGGGTGCTATTACAGATAGCGCAATAAATCAAAGTGCATTACCTGTAGCAGGCCCTGGCGCATGAATCTGTGCAGCGGGAACGTCCTCGGACCTCCAGGGGCCGAGACAACGACCGTCTCATGGGGCCGGACACTCAGGGTCAGGGTAAAATCCAATATATATCTGGTGATATCTCGGGTGCTATAACAGATAGCGCAATAAATCAAAGTGCATTGTCTGTAGGAGGCCCTGGCGCATGAATCTGTGCAGCGGGAACGACCTCGGACCACCAGGGGCCGAGAAAACCACAGTCTCATGGGGCCGGACACTCAGGGTCAGGGGAAAATCCAATATATATCTGGTGATATCTCGGGATCTATTACAGATAGAGCAATAAATCAAAGTGCATTGTCTGTAGGAGGCCCTGGCGCATGAATCTGTGCAGCGGGAACGACCTCGGACCACCAGGGGCCGAGAAAACCACAGTCTCATGGGGCCGGACACTCAGGGTCAGGGGAAAATCCAATATATATCTGGTGATATCTCGGGTGCTATTACAGATACAGCAATAAATCAAAGTGCATTGTCTGTAGGAGGCCCTGGCGCATGAATGTGTGCAGCGGGAACGACCTCGGACCACCAGGGGCCGAGAAAACCGCAGTCTCATGGGGCCGGACACTCAGGGTCAGGGAAAAATCCAATATATATCTGGTGATATCTCGGGCGCTATTAGAGATAGCGCAATAAACCAAAGTGAATTATCTGCAGGAGGCCCTGGCGCATGAATCTGTGCAACGGGAACGACCCCGGACCACCAGGGGCCGAGAAAACCACAGTCTCATGGGGCCGGACACTCAGGGCCAGGGGAAAATCCAATATAGATCTGGTGATATCTCGGGTGCTATTACAGATAGCGCAATAAACCAAAGTGAATTATCTGCAGGAGGCCCGTGCGCATGAATCTGTGCAACGGGAACGTCCTCGGACCACCAGGGGCCGAGAAAACCACAGTCTCATGGGGCCGGACACTCAGGGTCAGGGGAAAATGCAATATAGATCTGGTGATATCTCGGGTGCTATTACAGATAGCGCAATAAATCAATGTGCATTGTCTGTAGGAGGGCCTGGCGCATGAATCTGTGCAGCGGGAACGACCTAGGAGCACCAGGGGCCGAGACAACCACCGTCTCATGGGGCCGGAAACTCAGGGTCAGGGGAAAATCCAATATATATCTGGTGATATCTCGGGTGCTATTACAGATAGCGCAATAAATCAAAGTGCATTGTCTGTAAGAGGCCCTGGCGCATGAATCTGTGAAGCGGCAACGACCTCGGACCACCAGGGGCCGAGAAAACCACAGTCTCATGGGGCCGGACACTCAGGGTCAGGGGAAAATCCAATATATATCTGGTGATATCTCGGGTGCTATTAGAGATAGCGCAATAAAGCAAAGTGAATTATCTGCAGGAGGCCCTGGCGCATGAATCTGTGCAGCGGGAACGACCTCGGATCACCAGGGGCCGAGAAAACTACCGTCTCATGGGGCCGGATACTCAGGGTCAGGGGAAAATCCAATATAGATCTGGTGATATCTCGGGTGCTATTACAGATAGCGCAATAAATCAAAGTGCATTGTCTGTAGGAGACCCTGGCGCATGAACCTGTGCAGCGGGAACGACCTCGGACCACCAGGGGCCGAGAAAACGACCGCCACATGGGGCCGGACGCTCAGGGTCAGGGAAAAATCCAATATATATCTGGTGATATCTCGGGCGCTATTAGAGATAGCGCAATAAACCAAAGTGAATTATCTGCAGGAGGCCCTGGCGCATGAATCTGTGCAGCGGGAACGATCTCGGACCATCAGGGGCCGAGACATCCACCGTCTCATGGGGCCGGACACTCAGGGTCAGGGAAAAATCCAATATATATCTGGTGATATCTCGGGTGCTATTACAGATAGCGCAATAAATCAAAGTGCATTGTCTGTAGGAGGCCCTGGCGCATGAATCTGTGCAGCGGGAACGACCTCGGACCATCAGGGGCCGAGACATCCACCGTCTCATGGGGCCGGACACTCAGGGTCAGGGAAAAATCCAATATATATCTGGTGATATCTCGGGTGCTATTACAGATAGCGCAATAAATCAAAGTGCATTGTCTGTAGGAGGCCCTGGCGCATGAATCTGTGCAGCGGGAACGACCTCAGACCACCAGGGGCCGAGAAAACCACAGTCTCATGGGGCCGGACACTCAGGGTCAGGGGAAAATCCAATATATATCTGGTGATATCTCGGGTGCTATTACAGATACAGCAATAAATCAATGTGCATTGTCTGTAGGAGGCCCTGGCGCATGAATGTGTGCAGCGGGAACGACCTCGGACCACCAAGGGCCGAGAAAACGACCGTCTCATGGGGCCGGACACTCAGGGTCGGGGTAAAATCCAATATATATCTGGTGATATCTCGGGTGCTATAACAGATAGCGCAATAAATCAAAGTGCATTGTCTGTAGGAGGCCCTGGCGCATGAATCTGTGCAGCGGGAACGACCTCGGACCACCAGGGGCCGAGAAAAGCACAGTCTCATGGGGCCGGACACTCAGGGTCAGGGTAAAATCCAATATATATCTGGTGATATCTCGGGTGCTATTACAGATAGCGCAATAAATCAAAGTGCATTACCTGTAGGAGGCCCTGGCGCATGAATCTGTGCAGCGGGAACTTCCTCGGACCTCCAGGGGCCGAGACAACGACCGTCTCATGTGGCCGGACACTCAGGGTCAGGGTAAAATCCAATATATATCTGGTGATATCTCGGGTGCTATTACAGATAGAGCAATAAATCAAAGTGCATTGTCTGTAGGAGGCCCTGGCGCATGAATCTGTGCAGCGGGAACGACCTCGGACCAACAGGGGCCGAGAAAACCACAGTCTCATTGGGCCGGACTCTCAGGGTCAGGGAAAAATCCAATATATATCTGGTGATATCTCGGGTGCTATTACAGATAGAGCAATAAATCAAAGTGCATTGTCTGTAGGAGGCCCTGTCGCATGAATGTGTGCAGCGGGAACGACCTGGGACCACCAGGGGCCGAGAAAACCGCAGTCTCATGGGGCCGCACTCTCAGGGTCAGGGAAAAATCCAATATATATCTGGTGATATCTCGGGCGCTATTAGAGATAGCGCAATAAGCCAAAGGGAATTATCTGCAGGAGGCCCTGGCGCATGAATCTGTGCAGCGGGAACGATCTCGGACCATCAGGGGCCGAGACATCCACCGTCTCATGGGGCCGGACACTCAGGGTCAGGGAAAAATCCAATATATATCTGGTGATATCTCGGGTGCTATTACAGATAGCGCAATAAATCAAAGTGCATTGTCTGTAGGAGGCCCTGGCGCATGAATCTGTGCAGCGGGAACGACCTCGGACCACCAGGGGCCGAGAAAACCACAGTCTCATGGGGCCGGACACTCAGGGTCAGGGGAAAATCCAATATATATCTGGTGATATCTCGGGTGCTATTACAGATAGAGCAATAAATCAAAGTGCATTGTCTGTAGGAGGCCCTGGCGCATGAATGTGTGCAGCGGGAACGACCTCGGACCACCAGGGGCCGAGAAAACCGCAGTCTCATGGGGCCGGACACTCAGGGTCAGGGAAAAATCCAATATATATCTGGTGATATCTCGGGTGCTATTAGAGATAGCGCAATAAACGAAAGTGAATTATCTGCAGGAGGCCCTGGCGCATGAATCTGTGCAGCGGGAACGACCGCGGACCACCAGGGGCCGAGAAAACCACCGTCTCATGGGGCCGGACACTCAGGGTCAGGGAAAAATCCAATATATATCTGGTGATAACTCGGGTGCTATTATAGATAGCGCAATAAACCAAAGTGAATTATCTGCAGGAGGCCCTGGCGCATGAATCTGTGCAGCGGGAACGACCTCGGACCACCAGGGGCCGAGAAAACGACCGTCTCATGGGGCCGGACACTCAGGGTCAGTGAAAAATCCAATATATATCTGGTGATATCTCGGGTGCTATTACAGATAGCGCAATACATCAAAGTGCGTTGTCTGTAGGAGGCCCTGGCGCATGAATCTGGCCAGCGGGAACGACCTCGGACCACCAGCGGCCGAGAGAACCACCGTCTCATGGGGCCGGACACTCAGGGTCGGGGAAAAATCCAATATATATCTGGTGTTATCTCGGGTGCTATTAGAGATAGCGCAATAAACCAAAGTGAATTGTCTGCAGGAGGCCCTGGCGCATGAATCTGTGCAGCGGGAACGATCTCGGACCATCAGGGGCCGAGAAAACCACAGTCTCATGGGGCCGGACACTCAGGGTCAGGGGAAAATCCAATATATATCTGGTGATATCTCGGGTGCTATTACAGATAGAGCAATAAATCAAAGTGCATTGTCTGTAGGAGGCCCTGGCGCATGAATGTGTGCAGCGGGAACGACCTCGGACCACCAGGGGCCGAGAAAACCGCAGTCTCATGGGGCCGGACACTCAGGGTCAGGGAAAAATCCAATATATATCTGGTGATATCTCGGGCGCTATTAGAGATAGCGCAATAAGCCAAAGGGAATTATCTGCAGGAGGCCCTGGCGCATGCATCTGTGCAGCGGGAACGACCTAGGACCACCAGGGGCCGAGAAAACCACCGTCTCATGGGGCCGGACACTCAGGGTCAGGGGAAAATCCAATATAGATCTGGTGATATCTCGGGTGCTATTACAGATAGCGCAATAAATCAAAGTGCATTACCTGTAGGAGGCCCTGGCGCATGAATCTGTGCAGCGGGAACGTCCTCGGACCACCAGGGGCCGAGAAAACGACCGTCTCATGGGGCCGGACACTCAGGGTCAGGGTAAAATCCAATATATATCTGGTGATATCTCGGGTGCTATAACAGATAGCGCAATAAATCAAAGTGCATTGTCTGTAGGAGGCCCTGGCGCATGAATCTGTGCAGCGGGAACGACCTCGGACCACCAGGGGCCGAGAAAACCACAGTCTCATGGGGCCGGACACTCAGGGTCAGCGGAAAATCCAATATATATCTGGCGATATCTCGGGTGCTATTACAGATAGAGCAATAAATCAAAGTGCATTGTCTGTAGGAGGCCCTGGCGCATGAATGTGTGCAGCGGGAACGACCTCGGACCACCAGGGGCCGAGAAAACCGCAGTCTCATGGGGCCGGACTCTCAGGGTCAGGGAAAAATCCAATATGTATCTGGTGATATCTCGGGCGCTATTAGAGATAGCGCAATAAGCCAAAGGGAATTATCTGCAGGAGGCCCTGGCGCATGAATCTGTGCAGCGGGAACGATCTCGGACCATCAGGGGCCGAGACATCCACCGTCTCATGGGGCCGGACACTCAGGGTCAGGGAAAAATCCAATATATATCTGGTGATATCTCGGGTGCTATTACAGATAGCGCAATAAATCAAAGTGCATTGTCTGTAGGAGGCCCTGGCGCATGAATCTGTGCAGCGGGAACGACCTCGGACCACCAGGGGCCGAGAAAACCACAGTCTCATGGGGCCGGACACTCAGGGTCAGGGGAAAATCCAATATATATCTGGTGATATCTCGGGTGCTATTACAGATAGAGCAATAAATCAAAGTGCATTGTCTGTAGGAGGCCCTGGCGCATGAATGTGTGCAGCGGGAACGACCTCGGACCACCAGGGGCCGAGAAAACCGCAGTCTCATGGGGCCGGACACTCAGGGTCAGGGAAAAATCCAATATATATCTGGTGATATCTCGGGCGCTATTAGAGATAGCGCAA
Source organism: Nomia melanderi (assembly GCF_051020985.1). Lineage (NCBI taxonomy): Eukaryota > Metazoa > Arthropoda > Insecta > Hymenoptera > Halictidae > Nomia > Nomia melanderi. The sequence goes on from NW_027475131.1 coordinate 5,477,755, forward strand.
TAAGCCAAAGGGAATTATCTGCAGGAGGCCCTGGCGAATGCATCTGTGCAGCGGGAACGACCTAGGACCACCAGGGGCCGAGAAAACCACCGTCTCATGGGGCCGGACACTCAGGGTAAGGGAAAAATCCAATATATATCTGGTGATATCTCGGGTGCTATTAGAGATAGCGCAATAAACGAAAGTGAATTATCTGCAGGAGGCCCTGGCGCATGAATCTGTGCAGCGGGAACGACCGCGGACCACCAGGGGCCGAGAAAACCACCGTCTCATGGGGCCGGACACTCAGGGTCAGGGAAAAATCCAATATATATCTGGTGATAACTCGGGTGCTATTATAGATAGCGCAATAAACCAAAGTGAATTATCTGCAGGAGGCCCTGGCGCATGAATCTGTGCAGCGGGAACGACCTCGGACCACCAGGGGCCGAGAAAACGACCGTCTCATGGGGCCGGACACTCAGGGTCAGTGAAAAATCCAATATATATCTGGTGATATCTCGGGTGCTATTACAGATAGCGCAATACATCAAAGTGCGTTGGCTGTAGGAGGCCCTGGCGCATGAATCTGGCCAGCGGGAACGACCTCGGACCACCAGCGGCCGAGAGAACCACCGTCTCATGGGGCCGGACACTCAGGGTCGGGGAAAAATCCAATATATATCTGGTGATATCTCGGGTGCTATTAGAGATAGCGCAATAAACCAAAGTGAATTGTCTGCAGGAGGCCCTGGCGCATGAATCTGTGCAGCGGGAACGATCTCGGACCATCAGGGGCCGAGAAAACCACAGTCTCATGGGGCCGGACACTCAGGGTCAGGGGAAAATCCAATATATATCTGGTGATATCTCGGGTGCTATTACAGATAGAGCAATAAATCAAAGTGCATTGTCTGTAGGAGGCCCTGGCGCATGAATGTGTGCAGCGGGAACGACCTCGGACCACCAGGGGCCGAGAAAACCGCAGTCTCATGGGGCCGGACACTCAGGGTCAGGGAAAAATCCAATATATATCTGGTGATATCTCGGGCGCTATTAGAGATAGCGCAATAAGCCAAAGGGAATTATCTGCAGGAGGCCCTGGCGCATGCATCTGTGCAGCGGGAACGACCTAGGACCACCAGGGGCCGAGAAAACCACCGTCTCATGGGGCCGGACACTCAGGGTCAGGGGAAAATCCAATATAGATCTGGTGATATCTCGGGTGCTATTACAGATAGCGCAATAAATCAAAGTGCATTACCTGTAGGAGGCCCTGGCGCATGAATCTGTGCAGCGGGAACGTCCTCGGACCACCAGGGGCCGAGAAAACGACCGTCTCATGGGGCCGGACACTCAGGGTCAGGGTAAAATCCAATATATATCTGGTGATATCTCGGGTGCTATAACAGATAGCGCAATAAATCAAAGTGCATTGTCTGTAGGAGGCCCTGGCGCATGAATCTGTGCAGCGGGAACGACCTCGGACCACCAGGGGCCGAGAAAACCACAGTCTCATGGGGCCGGACACTCAGGGTCAGCGGAAAATCCAATATATATCTGGCGATATCTCGGGTGCTATTACAGATAGAGCAATAAATCAAAGTGCATTGTCTGTAGGAGGCCCTGGCGCATGAATGTGTGCAGCGGGAACGACCTCGGACCACCAGGGGCCGAGAAAACCGCAGTCTCATGGGGCCGGACTCTCAGGGTCAGGGAAAAATCCAATATGTATCTGGTGATATCTCGGGCGCTATTAGAGATAGCGCAATAAGCCAAAGGGAATTATCTGCAGGAGGCCCTGGCGCATGAATCTGTGCAGCGGGAACGATCTCGGACCATCAGGGGCCGAGACATCCACCGTCTCATGGGGCCGGACACTCAGGGTCAGGGAAAAATCCAATATATATCTGGTGATATCTCGGGTGCTATTACAGACAGCGCAATAAATCAAAGTGCATTGTCCGTAGGAGGCCCTGGCGCATGAATCTGTGCAGCGGGAACGACCTCGGACCACCAGGGGCCGAGAAAACCACAGTCTCATGGGGCCGGACACTCAGGGTCAGGGGAAAATCCAATATATATCTGGTGATATCTCGGGTGCTATTACAGATAGAGCAATAAATCAAAGTGCGTTGTCTGTAGGAGGCCCTGGCGCATGAATGTGTGCAGCGGGAACGACCTCGGACCACCAGGGGCCGAGAAATCCGCAGTCTCATGGGGCCGGACACTCAGGGTCAGGGAAAAATCCAATTTATATCTGGTGATATCTCGGGCGCTATTAGAGATAGCGCAATAAGCCAAAGGGAATTATCTGCAGGAGGCCCTGGCGCATGAATCTGTGCAGCGGGAACGACCTCGGACCACCAGGGGCCGAGAAAACGACCGTCTCATGGGGCCGGACGCTCAGGGTCAGTGAAAAATCCAATATATATCTGGTGATATCTCGGGTGCTATTAGAGATAGCGCAATAAACCAAAGTGAATTATCTGCAGGAGTCCCTGGCGCATGAATCTGTGCAACGGGAACGACCTCGGACCACCAGGGGCCGAGAAAACCACAGTCTCATGGGGTCGGACACTCAGGGTCAGGGGAAAATCCAATATAGATCTGGTGATATCTCGGGTGCTATTACAGATAGCGCAATAAACCAAAGTGAATTATCTGCAGGAGGCCCTGGCGCATGAATCTGTGCAACGGGAACGACCTCGGACCACCAGGGGCCGAGAAAACCACAGTCTCATGGGGCCGGACACTCAGGGTCAGGGTAAAATCCAATATATATCTGGTGATATCTCGGGTGCTATAACAGATAGCGCAATAAATCAAAGTGCATTGTCTGTAGGAGGCCCTGGCGCATGAATCTGTGCAGCGGGAACGACCTCGGACCACCAGGGGCCGAGAAAACCACAGTCTCATGGGGCCGGACACTGAGGGTCAGGGGAAAATCCAATATATATCTGGTGATATCTCGGGTGCTATTACAGATAGAGCAATAAATCAAAGTGCATTGTCTGTAGGAGGCCCTGGCGCATGAATGTGTGCAGCAGGAACGACCTCGGACCACCAGGGGCCGAGAAAACCGCAGTCTCATGGGGCCGGACTCTCAGGGTCAGGGAAAAATCCAATATATATCTGGTGATATCTCGGGCGCTATTAGAGATAGCGCAATAAGCCAAAGGGAATTATCTGCAGGAGGCCCTGGCGCATGAATCTGTGCAGCGGGAACGATCTCGGACCATCAGGGGCCGAGATATCCACCGTCTCATGGGGCCGGACACTCAGGGTCAGGGAAAAATCCAATATATATCTGGTGATATCTCGGGTGCTATTAGAGACAGCGCAATAAACCAAAGTGAATTATCTGCAGGGGGCCCTGGCGCATGAATCTGTGCAACGGGAACGACCTCGGACCACCAGGGGCCGAGAAAACCACAGTCTCATGGGGCCGGACACTCAGGGTCAGGGGAAAATCCAATATATATCTGGTGATATCTCGGGTGCTATTAGACATAGCGCAATAAATCAATGTGCATTGTCCGTAGGAGGCCCTGGCGCATGAATCTGTGCAGCGGGAACGACCTCGGAACACCAGGGACCGAGAAAACCACCGTCTCATGGGGCCGGACACTCAGTTTCAGGGAAAAATCCAATATATATCTGGTGATATCTCGGGTGCTATTAGAGATAGCGTAATAAACCAAAGTGAATTATCTGCAGGAGGCCCTGGCGCATGAATCTGTGCAGCGGGAACGACCTCGGACCACCAGGGGCCGAGAAAACGACCGTCTCATGGGGCCGGACACTCAGGGTCAGTGAAAAATCCAATATATATGTGGTGATATCTCGGGTGCTATTACAGATAGCGCAATAAATCAAAGTGCATTGTCTGTAGGAGGCCCTGGCGCATGAATCTGTGCAGCGGGAACGACCTCGGACCACCAGGAGCCGAAAAAACCACAGTCTCATGGGGCCGGACACTCAGGGTCAGGGAAAAATCCAATATATATCTGGTGATATCTCGGGCGCTATTAGAGATAGCGCAATAAGCCAAAGGGAATTATCTGCAGGAGGCCCTTGCGCATGAATCTGTGCAACGGGAACGTCCTCGGACCACCAGGGGCCGAGAAAACCACAGTCTCATGGGGCCGGACACTCAGGGTCAGGGGAAAATCCAATATAGATCTGGTGATATCTCGGGTGCTATTACAGATAGCGCAATAAATCAAAGTGCATTACCTGTAGGAGGCCCTGGTGCATGAATCTGTGCAGCGGGAACGTCCTCGGACCTCCAGGGGCCGAGACAACGACCGTCTCATGGGGCCGGACACTCAGGGTCAGGGTAAAATCCAATATATATCTGGTGATATCTCGGGTGCTATAACAGATGGCGCAATAAATCAAAGTGCATTGTCTGTAGGAGGCCCTGGCGCATGAATCTGTGCAGCGGGAACGACCTCGGACCACCAGGGGCCGAGAAAACCACAGTCTCATGGAGCCGGACACTCAGGGTCAGGGGAAAATCCAATATATATCTGGTGATATCTCGGGTGCTATTAGAGATAGCGCAATAAACCAAAGTGAATTATCCGTAGGAGGCCCTGGCGCATGAATCTGTGCAGGGGGAACGACCTCGGAACACCAGGGACCGAGAAAACCACCGTCTCATGGGGCCGGACACTCAGGGTCAGGGGAAAATCCAATATATATCTGGTGATATCTCGGGTGCTGTTACAGATAGAGCAATAAATCAAAGTGCATTGTCTGTAGGAGGCCCTGGCGCATGAATGTGTGCAGCGGGAACGACCTCGGACCACCAGGGGCCGAGAAAACCGCAGTCTCATGGGGCCGGACACTCAGGGTCAGGGAAAAATCCAATATATATCTGGTGATATCTCGGGCGCTATTAGAGATAGCGCAATAAGCCAAAGGGAATTATCTGCAGGAGGCCCTGGCGCATGCATCTGTGCAGCGGGAACGACCTAGGACCACCAGGGGCCGAGAAAACCACCGTCTCATGGGGCCGGACACTCAGGGTCAGGGGAAAATCCAATATAGATCTGGTGATATCTCGGGTGCTATTACAGATAGAGCAATAAATCAAAGTGCATTGTCTGTAGGAGGCCCTGGCGCATGAATGTGTGCAGCGGGAACGACCTCGGACCACCAGGGGCCGAGAAATCCGCAGTCTCATGGGGCCGGACACTCAGGGTCAGGGAAAAATCCAATTTATATCTGGTGATATCTCGGGCGCTATTAGAGATAGCGCAATAAGCCAAAGGGAATTATCTGCAGGAGGCCCTGGCGCATGAATCTGTGCAGCGGGAACGACCTCGGACCACCAGGGGCCGAGAAAACGACCGTCTCATGGGGCCGGACGCTCAGGGTCAGTGAAAAATCCAATATATATCTGGTGATATCTCGGGTGCTGTTAGAGATAGCGCAATAAACCAAAGTGAATTATCTGCAGGAGTCCCTGGCGCATGAATCTGTGCAACGGGAACGACCTCGGACCACCAGGGGCCGAGAAAACCACAGTCTCATGGGGTCGGACACTCAGGGTCAGGGGAAAATCCAATATAGATCTGGTGATATCTCGGGTGCTATTACAGATAGCGCAATAAACCAAAGTGAATTATCTGCAGGAGGCCCTGGCGCATGAATCTGTGCAACGGGAACGACCTCGGACCACCAGGGGCCGAGAAAACCACAGTCTCATGGGGCCGGACACTCAGGGTCAGGGTAAAATCCAATATATATCTGGTGATATCTCGGGTGCTATAACAGATAGCGCAATAAATCAAAGTGCATTGTCTGTAGGAGGCCCTGGCGCATGAATCTGTGCAGCGGGAACGACCTCGGACCACCAGGGGCCGAGAAAACCACAGTCTCATGGGGCCGGACACTCAGGGTCAGGGGAAAATCCAATATATATCTGGTGATATCTCGGGTGCTATTACAGATAGAGCAATAAATCAAAGTGCATTGTCTGTAGGAGGCCCTGGCGCATGAATGTGTGCAGCAGGAACGACCTCGGACCACCAGGGGCCGAGAAAACCGCAGTCTCATGGGGCCGGACTCTCAGGGTCAGGGAAAAATCCAATATATATCTGGTGATATCTCGGGCGCTATTAGAGATAGCGCAATAAGCCAAAGGGAATTATCTGCAGGAGGCCCTGGCGCATGAATCTGCGCAGCGGGAACGATCTCGGACCATCAGGGGCCGAGATATCCACCGTCTCATGGGGCCGGACACTCAGGGTCAGGGAAAAATCCAATATATATCTGGTGATATCTCGGGTGCTATTAGAGACAGCGCAATAAACCAAAGTGAATTATCTGCAGGGGGCCCTGGCGCATGAATCTGTGCAACGGGAACGACCTCGGACCACCAGGGGCCGAGAAAACCACAGTCTCATGGGGCCGGACACTCAGGGTCAGGGGAAAATCCAATATATATCTGGTGATATCTCGGGTGCTATTAGAGATAGCGCAATAAATCAATGTGCATTGTCCGTAGGAGGCCCTGGCGCATGAATCTGTGCAGCGGGAACGACTTTGGAACACCAGGGACCGAGAAAACCACCGTCTCATGGGGCCGGACACTCAGGGTCAGGGAAAAATCCAATATATATCTGGTGATATCTCGGGTGCTATTAGAGATAGCGTAATAAACCAAAGTGAATTATCTGCAGGAGGCCCTGGCGCATGAATCTGTGCAGCGGGAACGACCTCGGACCACCAGGGGCCGAGAAAACGACCGTCTCATGGGGCCGGACACTCAGGGTCAGTGAAAAATCCAATATATATCTGGTGATATCTCGGGTGCTATTACAGATAGCGCAATACATCAAAGTGCATTGTCTGTAGGAGGCCCTGGCGCATGAATCTGGCCAGCGGGAACGACCTCGGACCACCAGCGGCCGAGAGAACCACCGTCTCATGGGGCCGGACACTCAGGGTCGGGGAAAAATCCAATATATATCTGGTGATATCTCGGGTGCTATTAGAGATAGCGCAATAAACCAAAGTGAATTGTCTGCAGGAGGCCCTGGCGCATGAATCTGTGCAGCGGGAACGATCTCGGACCATCAGGGGCCGAGAAAACCACAGTCTCATGGGGCCGGACACTCAGGGTCAGGGGAAAATCCAATATATATCTGGTGATATCTCGGGTGCTATTACAGATAGAGCAATAAATCAAAGTGCATTGTCTGTAGGAGGCCCTGGCGCATGAATGTGTGCAGCGGGAACGACCTCGGACCACCAGGGGCCGAGAAAACCGCAGTCTCATGGGGCCGGACACTCAGCGTCAGGGAAAAATCCAATATATATCTGGTGATATCTCGGGTGCTATTAGAGATAGCGCAATAAACCAGAGTGAATTATTTGCAGGAGGCCCTGGCGCATGCATCTGTGCAGCGGGAGCGGCCTCGGACCACCAGGAGCCGAGAAATCCACCGTCTCATGGGGCCGGACACTCAGGGCCAGGGAAAAATCAAATATATATCTGGTGATATCTCGGGTGCTATTAGTGATAGCGCAATAAATCAAAGTGGATTGTCTGGAGGAGGGCCTTGCGCATGAATCTGTGCAGCGGGAACGACCTCGGACCACTAGGGGCCGAGAAAACCACTGTCTCATGGGGCCGGACACACAGGGTCAGGGAAAAATCCAATATATTTCTGGTGATATCTTGGGTGCTATTACAGATAGCCCAATACATCAAAGTGGACTGTCTGTAGGAGGCCCAGGCGCATGAATCTGTGCAGCGGGAACGACCTCGGACCACCAGGGGCCGAGAAATCCACCGTCTCATGGGGCCGGACACTCAGGGTCAGGGAAAAATCAAATATATATCTGGTGATATCTCGGGTGCTATTAGAGATAGCGCAATAAATCAAAGTGAATTGTCTGGAGGAGGCCCTTGCGCATGAATCTGTGCAGCGGGAACGACCTCGGACCACCAGGGGCCGAGAAAACCACTGTCTCGTGGGCCCGGACACACAGGGTCAGGGAAAAATCCAATATATTTCTGGTGATATCTTGGGTGCTATTACAGATAGCCCAATACATCAAAGTGGATTGTCTGTAGGAGGCCCAGGCGCATGAATCTGTGCAGCGGGAACGACCTCGGACCACCCGGGGACGAGAAAACAACTGTCACGTGGGGCCGGACACTCAGGGTCAGGGAAAAATCCAATGTATATCTGGTGATATCTCGGGTGCTATTAGAGATAGCGCAATAAACCAAAGTGAATTATCTGCAGGAGGCCCTGGCGCATGCATCTGTGCAGCGGGAACGACCATGGACCACCAGGGGCCGAGAAAACCACCGTCTCATGGGGCCGGACACTCAGGTTCAGGGAAAAATCCAATTTATATCTGGTGATATCTCGGGTGCTATTAGAGATAGCGCAATAACCCAAAGTGAATTATCTGCAGGATGCCCGGGCGCATGAATCTGTGCAGCGGGAACGACATCGGACCACCAGGGGCCGAGAAAACCACTGTCTCATGGGGCCGGACGCTCAGGCTCAGGGGAAAATCCAGTATATATCTGGTGATATCTCGGGTGCTATTAGAGATAGCGCAGTAAATCAAAGTGCGTTGTTTGCAGGAGGCCCTGGCGCATGAATCTGGGCAGCGGGAACGACCTCGGACCACCAGGGGCCGAGAAAACCACCGTCGCATGGGGCCGGACGCTCAGGGTCAGGAAAAATCCAATATATAACTGGTGATATCTCGGGTGCTATTAGAGATAGCGCAATAAACCAAAGTGAATTATCTGCTGGAGGCCCTGGCGCATGCATCTGTGCAGCGGGATCGACCACGGACCACCAGGGGCCGAGAAAACCACCAACTCATGGGGCCGGACACTCAGGTTCAGGGAAAAATCCAATATATATCTGGTGATATCTCGGGTGCTATTAGAGATAGCGCAATAAACCAAAGTGAGTTATCTGCAGATGGCCCTGGCGCATGATTCTGTGCAGCGGGACCGACCACGCACCACCAGGGGCCGAGAAATCCACCGTCTCATGGGGCCGGACACTCAGGGTCAGGGAAAAATCAAATATATATCTGGTGATATCTCGGGTGCTATTAGAGATACCGCAATAAATCAAAGTGGATTGTCTGGAGGAGGCCCTTGCGCATGAATCTGTGCAGCAGGAACGACCTCGGACCACCAGAGGCCGGGAAAACCACCGTCTCATGGGGCCGAACACTCAGGGTCAGGGGAAAATCCAATATATATCTGGTGATATCTCGGGTGCTATTTGAGATAGCGCCATTAACCAAAGTGAATTATCTGCAGGAGTCCCTGGCGCATGAATCTGTGCAGCGGGAACGACCTCGGACCACCAGGGGCCGAGACAAGCACCGTCTCATGTGGCCGGACTCTCAGGTTCAGGGAAAACTCCAATATATATCTGGTGATATCTCGGGTTCTATTAGAGATAGCGCAATAAACCAAAGTGAATTATCTGCGGGTGGCCCTGGCGCATGATTCTGTGCAGCGGGAACGACCTCGGACCACCAGGGGCCGAGCAAACCACCGTCTCATGTTGCCGGACACTCAGGGTGAGGGAAAAATCCAATATATATCTGGTGATATCTCGGGTGCTATTAGAGATAGCGCAATAAACCAACGTGAATTATCTGCTGGAGGCCCTGGCGCATGAATCTGTGCAGCGGGAACGACCACGGACCACCAGGGGCCGAGACAACCACCGTCTCATGGTGCCGGACACTAAGGGTCAGGGAAAAATCCAATATATATCTGGTGATATCTCGGGTGCTATTACAGACAGCCCAATAAATCAAAGTGCATTGTCTGTAGGAGGCCCTGGCGCATGAATCTGTGCAGCGGGAACGACCTCGGACCACCAGGGGCCGAGAAAACCACCGTCTCATGGGACCGGACACTCAGGGTCAGGGAAAAATCCTATATATATCTGGTGATATCTCGGGTGCTTTTAGGGATAGCGCAATAAATCAAAGTGCATTGTCCGTAGGAGGCCCTTGCGCATGAATCTGTGCAGCAGGAACGACATCGGACCACCGGGGGCCGAGAAAACCACAGTCTCATGGTGCCGGACACTCAGGGTCAGGGTAAAATCCAATATATATCTGGTGATATCTCGGGTGCTATTAGAGATAGCGCAATAAACAAAAGTGAATTATCTGCAGGAGGACCTGGCGCATGAATCTGTGCAGCGGGAACGACCGCGGACCACCAGGGGCCGAGAAACCCACCGACACATGGTGCCGGACACTCAGGGTCAGGGAAAAATCCAATATATATCTGGTGATATCTCGGGTGCTCTTACAGATAGCGCACTAAACCAAAGTGAATTATCTGCAGGGGGTCCTGGCGCATGTATCTGTGCAGAGGGAACGACCGCGGACCACCAGGGGCCGAGAAAACCACCGACACATGGTGCCGGACACCCAAGGTCATGCAATAATCCTGGATGTATCTGATGATATCTCGGGTGCTATTAGAGATAGCGCGATATATCAAAGTGCATTGTCTGCAGGAGGCCCTAGCGCATGAATCTGTGCAGCGGGAACGACCTCGGACCACCAGGGGCCGAGAAAACCACCGTCTCATGGGGCCGGACGCTCAGGGTCAGGAAAAATCCAATATATAACTGGTGATATCTCGGGTGATATTAGATATAGCGCAATAAATCAAAGTGCATTGTCTGTAGGAGGCCCTGGCGCATGAATCTGTGCAGCGGGAACGTCCTCGGACCTCCAGGGGCCGAGACAACGACCGTCTCAAGGGGCCGGACACTCAGGGTCAGGGTCAAATCCAATATATATCTGGTGATATCTCGGGTGCTATTACAGATAGCGCAATAAATCAAAGTGCATTGTCTGCAGGAGGCCCTGGCGCATGAACCTGTGCAGCGGGAACGACCTCGGACCACCAGGGGCCGAGAAAATTACAGACTTTCGGTATCCGTCACCCAAAGTCATGTAAAAATCCAGCATATATGTGGAGCTTTCTCGGGTGCTATTAGAGATAGCGCAATAAACCAAAGTGAATTATCTGCAGGAGGCCCTGGCGCATGCATCAGTGCAGCGGGAACGACCTCGGACCACCAGGGGCCGAGAAAACAACCGTCTCATGGGGCCGGACACTCAGGGTCAGGGAAAAATCCAATATATATCTGGTGATATCTTGGGTGCTATTACAGATAGCGCAATAAACCAAAGTGAATTATCTGCAGGAGGCCATGGCGCATGCATCTGTGCAGCGGTTACGACCTCCGACCACCAGGGGCCGAGGCAACCACTGTCTCATGGGGCCGGACACTCAGGGTCAGGGAAAAATCAAATATATATCTGGTGATATCTCGGGTGATATTACAGATAGCCCAATAAATCAAAGTGCATTGTCTGTAGGAGCCCCTGGCGCATGAATCTGTGCAGCAGGAACGACCTCGGACCACCAGGGGCCGAGACAACCACCGTCTCATGGGGCCGGCCACTCAGGGTCAGGGGAAAATCCAATATTTATCTGGTGATATCTCGGGTGCTATTAGAGATAGCGCAATAAACCAAAGTGAATTATCTGCAGGAGGCACTGGCGCATGAATCTGTGCAGCGGGAACGACCTCGCACCACCAGGGGCCGTGAAAACCACGGTCTCACGGGGTCGGACACTCAGGGTCAGGGAAAAATCCAGTATATATCTGGTGATATCTCGGGTGCTATTAGAGATAGCGCAATAAACCAAAGTGAATTATCTGCAGGAGGCCCTGCCATATGAATCTGTGGAGCGGGAACGACCTCGGACCACCAGGGGCCGAGAAAATCACAGTCTCATGGGGCCGGACAGTCTGGGTCAGGGAGAAATCCTATATATATCTGGTGATATCTCGGGTGCTATTAGAGATAGCGCAATAAATCAAAGTAAATTATCTGCAGGGGGCCCTGGCGCATGAATCTGTGCAGCGGGAACGACATCGGACCACCAGGGGCCGAGAAAACCACAGTCTCATGGGGCCCGACACTCAGGGTCAGGGTAAAATCCAATATATATCTGGTGATATCTCGGGTGCTATTAGAGATAGCGCAATAAACCAAAGTGAATTATCTGCAGGAGGCCCTGGCGCATGAATCTGTGCAGCGGGGACGACCTCGGACCACCACGGGCCGAGAAAACGACCGTCTCATGGGGCCGGACACTCAGGGTCAGGGTAAAATCCAATATATATCTGGTGATATCTCGGGTGCTATTACAGATAGTGCAATGAATCAAAGTGCATTGTCTGTAGGAGGCCCTGGCGCATGAATCTGGGCAGCGGGAACGTCCTGGGACCTCCAGGGGCCGAGACAAGCACCGTCTCATGGGGCCGGACACTCAGGGTCAGGGTAAAATCCAATATATATCTGGTGATATCTCGGGTGCTATTACAGATAGCGCAATAAATCAAAGTGCATTGTCTGTAGGAGGCCCTGGCGCATGAATCCGTGCAGCGGGAAGGACCGCGGACTACCAGAGGCCGAAAAAACCACAGTCTCATGGGGCCGGACAGTCAGGGACAGGGTAAAATCCAATATATATCTGGTGATATCTCGGGTGCTATTAGAGATAGTGCAATAAATCAAAGTGCATTGTCTGTAGGAGGCCCTGGCGCATGAATCTGTGCAGCGGGAACGACCTCGGGCCACCAGGGGCCGAGAAAACCACAGTCTCGTGGGGCCGGATACTCAGGGTCAGGGGAAAATCCAATATATATCTGGTGATATCTCGGGTGCTCTTACAGATAGCGCAATAAATCAAAGTGCATTGTCTGTAGGAGGCCCCGGCGCATGAATCTGTGCAGCGGGAACGACCTCGGACGTCCAGGGGCCGAGAAAACCACAGTCTCATGGGGCCGGACAATCAGGGTCAGGGGAAAATCCAATATATATCTGGTGATATCTCGGGTGCTGTTAGAGATAGCCCAATAAACCAAAGTGAATTATCTGCAGGAGGCCCTGGCGCATGAATCTGTGCAGCGGAAACGACCTCGGACCACCAGGGGCCGAGAAAATCACAGTCTCATGGGGCCGGACAGTCTGGGTCAGGGAGAAATCCTATATATATCTGGTGATATCTCGGGTGCTATTAGAGATAGCGCAATAAATCAAAGTAAATTATCTGCAGGGGGCCCTGGCGCATGAATCTGTGAAGCGGGAACGACATCGGACCACCAGGGGCCGAGAAAACCACAGTCTTATGGGGCCGGACACTCAGGGTCAGGGTAAAATCCAATATATATCTGGTGGTATCTCGGGTGCTATTAGAGATAGCGCAATAAACCAAAGTGAATTATCTGCAGGAGGCCCTGGCGCATGAATCTGTGCAGCGGGGACGACCTCGGACCACCACGGGCCGAGAAAACGGCCGTCTCACGGGGCCGGACACTCAGGGTCAGGGTAAAATCCAATATATATCTGGTGATATCTCGGGTGCTATTACAGATAGTGCAATAAATCAAAGTGCATTGTCTGTAGGAGGCCCTGGCGCATGAATCTGTGCAGCGGGAACGACCTCGGACCACCAGGGGCCGAGAAAACCACAGTCCCATGGGGCCGGACACTCAGGGTCAGGGGAAAATCCAGTATATAACTGGTGATATCTCGGGTGCTATTAGAGATAGCGCAATAAACCAAAGTGAATTATCTGCAGGAGGCCCTGGCGCATGAATCTGGGCAGCGGGAACGTCCTCGGACCTCCAGGGGCCGAGACAAGCACCGTCTCATGGGGCCGGACACTCAGGGTCAGGGTAAAATCCAATATATATCTGGTGATATCTCGGGTGCTATTACAGATAGCGCAATAAATCAAAGTGCATTGTCTGTAGGAGGCCCTGGCGCATGAATCCGTGCAGCGGGAACGACCTCGGACCTCCAGGGGCCGAGACAACGACCGTCTCATGGGGCCGGACCCTCAGGGTCAGGGGAAAATCCAATATATATCTGGTGATATCTCGGGTGCTATTAGAGATAGACCAGTAAACCAAAGTGAATTATCTGCAGGAGGCCCTGCCGCATGAATCTGTGCAACGGGAACGACCTCGGACCACCAGGGGCCGAGAAAACCACAGTCTCATGGGGCCGGACACTCAGGGTCAGGGGAAAATCCAATATATATCTGGTGATATCTCGGGTGCTATTACAGATAGCGCAATAAATCAAAGTGCATTGTCTGTAGGAGACCCTGGCGCATGAATCTGTGCAGCGGGAACGACCTCGGACCACCAGGGGCCGAAAAAACCACAGTCTCAACGGGCCGGACGCTCAGGGTCAGTGAAAAATCCAATATATATCTGGTGATATCTCGGGTGATATTAGAGATAGCGCAATAAATCAAAGTGCATTGTCTGTAGGAGGCCCTGGCGCATGAATCTGTGCAGCGGGAACGTCCTCGGACCTCCAGGGGCCGAGACAACGACCGTCTCAAGGGGCCGGACACTCAGGGTCAGGGTCAAATCCAATATATATCTGGTGATATCTCGGGTGCTATTACAGATAGCGCAATAAATCAAAGTGCATTGTCTGCAGGAGGCCCTGCCGCATGAATCTGTGCAACGGGAACGACCTCGGACCACCAGGGGCCGAGAAAATTACAGACTTTCGGTATCCGTCACCCAAAGTCATGTAAAAATCCAGCATATATATGGAGCTTTCTCGGGTGCTATTAGAGGTAGCGCAATAAACCAAAGTGAATTATCTGCAGGAGTCCCTGTCGCATGCATCTGTGCAGCGGGAACGACCTCGGACCACCAGGGGCCGAGGCAACCACCGTCTCATGGGGCCGGCCACTCAGGGTCAGGGGAAAATCCAATATTTATCTGGTGAATTCTCGGGTGCTATTAGAGATAGCGCAATAAACCAAAGTGAATTATCTGCAGGAGGCACTGGCGCATGAATCTGTGCAGCGGGAACGACCTCGCACCACCAGGGGCCGTGAAAACCACGGTCTCACGGGGCCGGACACTCAGGGTCAGGGAAAAATCAAGTATATATCTGGTGATATCTCGGGTGCTATTAGAGATAGCGCAATAAACCAAAGTGAATTATCTGCAGGAGGCCCTGGCGCATGAATCTGTGCAGCGGGAGCGACCTCGGACCACCAGGGGCCGAGAAAACCACCGTCTCATGGGGCCGGACGCTCAGGGTCAGGAAAAATCCAATATATAACTGGTGATATCTCGGGTGCTATTAGAGATAGCGCAATAAACCAAAGTGAATTATCTGCAGGAGGCCCTGGCGCATGCATCTGGGCAGCGGAAACGTCCTCGGACCACCAGAGGCCGGGAAAACCACCATCTCATGGGGCCGGACACTCAGGGTCAGGGGAAAATCCAGTATATATCTGGTGATATCTCGGGTGCTATTAGAGATAGCGCAATAAATCAAAGTGCATTGTCTGCAGGAGGCACTGGCACATAGATCTGTGCAGCGGGAATGACCTCGGACCACCAGGGTCCGAGAAAACCACCGACTCATGGGGCCGGACACTCAGGGTCAGGGAAAAATCAAATATATATCTGGTGATATCTCGGGTGCTATTAGAGATAGCGCAATAAACCAAAGTGAATTATCTGCAGGAGGCACTGGCGCATGAATCTGTGCAGCGGGAACGACCTCGCACCACCAGGGGCCGAGAAAACCACAGTCTCACGGGGCCGGACACTCAGGGTCAGGGAAAAATCCAGTATATATCTGGTGATATCTCGGGTGCTATTAGAGATAGCGCAATAAACCAAAGTGAATTATCTGCAGGAGGCCCTGGCGCATGAATCTGTGCAGCGGGAACGACATCGGACCACCAGGGGCCGAGAAAACCACAGTCTCATGGGGCCGGACACTCAGGGTCAGGGTAAAATCCAATATATATCTGGTGATATCTCGGGTGCTATTAGAGATAGCGCAATAAACCAAAGTGAATTATCTGCAGGAGGCCCTGGCGCATGAATCTGTGCAGCGGGGACGACCTCGGACCACCACGGGCCGAGAAAACGACCGTCTCATGGGGCCGGACACTCAGGGTCAGAGTAAAATCCAATATATATCTGGTGATATCTCGGGTGCTATTACAGATAGTGCAATAAATCAAAGTGCATTGTCTGTAGGAGGCCCTGGCGCATGAATCTGTGCAGCGGGAACGACCTCGGACCACCAGGGGCCGAGAAAACCACAGTCCCATGGGGCCGGACACTCAGGGTCAGGGGAAAATCCAGTATATAACTGGTGATATCTCGGGTGCTATTAGAGATAGCGCAATAAACCAAAGTGAATTATCTGCAGGAGGCCCTGGCGCATGAATCTGGGCAGCGGGAACGTCCTCGGACCTCCAGGGGCCGAGACAAGCACCGTCTCATGGGGCCGGACACTCAGGGTCAGGGTAAAATCCAATATATATCTGGTGATATCTCGGGTGCTATTACAGATAGCGCAATAAATCAAAGTGCATTGTCTGTAGGAGGCCCTGGCGCATGAATCCGTGCAGCGGGAACGACCTCGGACCACCAGAGGCCGAAAAAACCACAGTCTCATGGGGCCGGAAAGTCAGGGACAGGGTAAAATCCAATATATATCTGGTGATATCTCGGGTGCTATTAGAGATAGCGCAATAAACCAAAGTGCATTGTCCGTAGGAGGCCCTAGCGCATGAATCTGTGCAGCGGGAACGTCCTCGGACCTCCAGGGGCCGAGACAACGACCGTCTCATGGGGCCGGACACTCAGGGTCAGGGTCAAATCCAATATATATCTGGTGATATCTCGGGTGCTATTACAGATAGCGCAATAAATCAAAGTGCATTGTCTGTAGGAGGCCCTGGCGCATGAACCTGTGCAGCGGCAACGACCTCGGACCACCAGGGGCCGAGAAAACGACCGTCTCATGGGGCCGGACACTCAGGGTCAGGGGAAAATCCAATATATATCTGGTGATATCTCGGGTGCTATTAGAGATAGCGCAATAAACCAAAGTGAATTATCTGCAGGAGGCCCTGGCGCATGAATCTGTGCAGCGGGAACGACATCGGACCACCAGGGGCCGAGAAAACCACAGTCTCATGGGGCCGGACACTCAGGGTCAGGGTAAAATCCAATATATATCTGGTGATATCTCGGGTGCTATTAGAGATAGCGCAATAAACCAAAGTGAATTATCTGCAGGAGGCCCTGGCGCATGAATCTGTGCAGCGGGGACGACCTCGGACCACCACGGGCCGAGAAAACGACCGTCTCATGGGGCCGGACACTCAGGGTCAGAGTAAAATCCAATATATATCTGGTGATATCTCGGGTGCTATTACAGATAGTGCAATAAATCAAAGTGCATTGTCTGTAGGAGGCCCTGGCGCATGAATCTGTGCAGCGGGAACGACCTCGGACCACCAGGGGCCGAGAAAACCACAGTCCCATGGGGCCGGACACTCAGGGTCAGGGGAAAATCCAGTATATAACTGGTGATATCTCGGGTGCTATTAGAGATAGCGCAATAAACCAAAGTGAATTATCTGCAGGAGGCCCTGGCGCATGAATCTGGGCAGCGGGAACGTCCTCGGACCTCCAGGGGCCGAGACAAGCACCGTCTCATGGGTCCGGACACTCAGGGTCAGGGTAAAATCCAATATATATCTGGTGATATCTCGGGTGCTATTACAGATAGCGCAATAAATCAAAGTGCATTGTCTGTAGGAGGCCCTGGCGCATGAATCCGTGCAGCGGGAACGACCTCGGACCACCAGAGGCCGAAAAAACCACAGTCTCATGGGGCCGGAAAGTCAGGGACAGGGTAAAATCCAATATATATCTGGTGATATCTCGGGTGCTATTAGAGATAGCGCAATAAACCAAAGTGCATTGTCCGTAGGAGGCCCTAGCGCATGAATCTGTGCAGCGGGAACGTCCTCGGACCTCCAGGGGCCGAGACAACGACCGTCTCATGGGGCCGGACACTCAGGGTCAGGGTCAAATCCAATATATATCTGGTGATATCTCGGGTGCTATTACAGATAGCGCAATAAATCAAAGTGCATTGTCTGTAGGAGGCCCTGGCGCATGAACCTGTGCAGCGGCAACGACCTCGGACCACCAGGGGCCGAGAAAACGACCGTCTCATGGGGCCGGACACTCAGGGTCAGGGGAAAATCCAATATATATCTGGTGATATCTCGGGTGCTATTAGAGATAGCGCAATAAACCAAAGTGAATTATCTGCAGGAGGCCCTGGCGCATGAATCTGTACAGCGGGAACGACCTCGGACCACCACGGGCCGAGAAAACGACCGTCTCATGGGGCCGGACACTCAGAGTCAGGGGAAAATCCAGTATATATCTGGTGATATCTCGGGTGCTATTAGAGATAGCGCAATAAACCAAAGTGAATTATCTGCATGAGGCCCTGGCGCATGAATCTGTGCAGCGGGAACGTCCTCTGACCTCCAGGGGCCGAGACAACCACCGTCTCATGGGGCCGGGCACTCAGGGTCAGGGTAAAATCCAATATATATCTGGTGATATCTCGGGTGCTATTACAGATAGCGCAATAAATCAAAGTGCATTGTCTGTAGGAGGCCCTGGCGCATGAATCTGTGCAGCGGGAACGACCTCGGGCCACCAGGGGCCGAGAAAACGACCGTCTCATGGGGCCGGACACTCAGGGTCAGGAGAAAATCCAATATATATCTGGTGATATCTCGGGTGCTATTAGAGATAGCCCAGTAAACCAAAGTGAATTATCTGCAGGAGGCCCTGTCGCATGAATCTGTGCAACGGGAACGACCTCGGACCACCAGGGGCCGAGAAAACCACAGTCTCATGGGGCCGGACACTCAGGGTCAGGGGAAAATCCAATATATATCTGGTGATATCTCGGGTGCTATTACAGATAGCGCAATAAATCAAAGTGCATTGTCTGTAGGAGACCCTGGCGCATGAATCTGTGCAGCGGGAACGACCTCGGACCACCAGGGGCCGTAAAAACCACAGTCTCAACGGGCCGGACGCTCAGGGTCAGTGAAAAATCCAATATATATCTGGTGATATCTCGGGTGATATTAGAGATAGCGCAATAAATCAAAGTGCATTGTCTGTAGGAGGCCCTGGCGCATGAATCCGTGCAGCGGGAACGACCTCGGACCACCAGAGGCCGAAAAAACCACAGTCTCATGGGGCCGGAAAGTCAGGGACAGGGTAAAATCCAATATATATCTGGTGATATCTCGGGTGCTATTAGAGATAGCGCAATAAACCAAAGTGCATTGTCCGTAGGAGGCCCTGGCGCATGAATCTGTGCAGCGGGAACGTCCTCGGACCTCCAGAGGCCGAAAAAACCACAGTCTCATGGGGCCGGACAGTCAGGGACAGGGTAAAATCCAATATATATCTGGTGATATCTCGGGTGCTATTAGAGATAGCGCAATAAACCAAAGTGCATTGTCCGTAGGAGGCCCTGGCGCATGAATCTGTGCAGCGGGAACGTCCTCGGACCTCCAGGGGCCGAGACAACGACCGTCTCATGGGGCCGGACGCTCAGGCTCAGGGGAAAATCCAGTATATTTCTGGTGATATCTTGGGTGCTATTACAGATAGCCCAATACATCAAAGTGGACTGTCTGTAGGAGGCCCAGGCGCATGAATCTGTGCAGCGGGAACGACCTCGGACCACCAGGGGCCGAGAAATCCACCGTCTCATGGGGCCGGACACTCAGGGTCAGGGAAAAATCAAATATATATCTGGTGATATCTCGGGTGCTATTAGAGATAGCGCAATAAATCAAAGTGGATTGTCTGGAGGAGGCCCTTGCGCATGAATCTGTGCAGCGGGAACGACCTCGGACCACCAGGGGCCGAGAAAACCACTGTCTCATGGGCCCGGACACACAGGGTCAGGGAAAAATCCAATATATTTCTGGTGATATCTTGGGTGCTATTACAGATAGCCCAATACATCAAAGTGGATTGTCTGTAGGAGGCCCAGGCGCATGAACCTGTGCAGCGGGAACGACCTCGGACCACCAGGGGCCGAGAAAACCACTGTCTCATGGGGCCGGACGCTCAGGCTCAGGGAAAAATCCAATATATTTCTGGTGATATCTTGGGTGCTATTACAGATAGCCCAATACATCAAAGTGGATTGTCTGTAGGAGGCCCAGGCGCATGAACCTGTGCAGCGGGAACGACCTCGGACCACCAGGGGCCGAGAAAACCACTGTCTCATGGGGCCGGACGCTCAGGCTCAGGGGAAAATCCAGTATATATCTGGTGATATCTCGGGTGCTATTAGAGATAGCGCAATAAACCAAAGTGGATTATCTGCAGGAGGCCCTGGCGAATGAATCTGTGCAGCGGGAGCGACCACGGACCACCAGGTGCCGAGAAAACCACCGTCTCATGGGGCCGGACACTCAGGTTCATGGAAAAATCCAATATATATCTGGTGATATCTCGGGTGCTATTAGAGATAGCGCAATAAACCAAAGTGGATTATCTGCAGGAGGCCCTGGCGAATGAATCTGTGCAGCGGGAGCGACCACGGACCACCAGGTGCCGAGACAACCACCGTCTCATGGTGCCGGACACTCAGGGTCAGGGAATAATCCAATATTTATCTGGTGATATCTCGGGTGCTATTAGAGATAGCGCAATAAATCAAAGTGCTATTGTCCGTAGGAGGCCCTTGCGCATGCATCTGTGCAGCGGGAGCGACCTCGGACCACCAGGGGCCGAGAAATCCACCGTCTCATGGGGCCGGACACTCAGGGTCAGGGAAAAATCAAATATATATCTGGTGATATCTCGGGTGCTATTAGAGATAGCGCAATAAACCAAAGTGAATTATCTGCAGGAGTCCCTGGCGCATGAATCTGTGCAGCGGGAGCGACCTCGGACCACCAGGGGCCGAGAAATCCACCGTCTCATGGGGCCGGACACTCAAGGTCAGGGGAAAATCCAATATATATCTGGTGATATCTCGGGTGCTATTAGAGATAGCGCAATAAACCAAAGTGAATTGTCTGCAGGAGGCCCTGGCGCATGCATCTGTGCAGCGGGAGCGACCTCGGACCACCAGGGGCCGAGAAATCCACCGTCTCATGGGGCCGGACACCCAAGGTCATGTAAAAATCCAGGATGTATCTGCTGATATCTCGGGTGCTATTAGAGATAGCGCGATATATCAAAGTGCATTGTCTGCAGGAGGCCCTGGCGCATGAATCTGTGCAGCGCGAACGACCTCGGACCACCAGGGGCCGAGAAAACCACAGTCTCATGGTGCCGGACACTCAGGGTCAGGGTAAAATCCAATATATATCTGGTGATATCTCGGGTGCTATTAGAGATAGCGCAATAAACCAAAGTGAATTATCTGCAGGAGGACCTGGCGCATGAATCTGTGCAGCGGTAACGACCTCGGACCACCAGGGGCCGAGAAAACCACCGTCTCATGGGGCCGGACGCTCAGGGTCAGCGAAAAATCCAGGATATATCTGGTGATATCTCGGTTGCTATTAGATATAGCGCAATAAATCAAAGTGCATTGTCTGTAGGAGGCCCTGGCGCATGAATCTGTGCAGCGGGAATGACCTCGGACCTCCAGGGGCCGAGAAAACCACCGTCTCATGGGGCCGGACTGTCAGGGTCAGGGAAAAATCCTATACATATCTGGTGATATCTCGGGTGCTATTATAGATAGCGCAATAAATCAAAGTGCATTGTCCGTAGGAGGCCCTGGCGCAAGAATCTGTGCGGCGGGAACGACCTCGGACCACCAGGGGCCGAGAAAACAACCGTCTCATGGGGCCGGACACTCAGAGTCAGGGAAAAATCAAATATTTATCTGGTGATATCTCGGGTGCTATTAGAGATAGCGCAATAAATCAAAGTGCATTGTCCGTAGGAGGCCCTTGCGCATGAATCTCTGCAGCAGGAACGACATCGCACCACCAGGACCGAGAAAATTACAGATTTTCGGTATCCGTCACCCAAAGTCATGTAAAAATCCAGCATATATATGGTGCTTTCTCGGGTGCTATTACAGATAGCGAAATAAATCAAAGTGCATTGTCTGTAGGAGGCCCTGGCGCATGAATCTGGGCAGCGGGAACGACCACGGACCACCAGGGGCCGAGACAACCACCGTCTCATGGTGCCGGACACTAAGGGTCATGGAAAAATCCAATATATATCTGGTGATATCTCGGGTGCTATTACAGACAACCCAATAAATCAAAGTGCATTGTCTGTAGGAGGCCCCGGCGCATGAATCTGTGCAGCGGGAACGACCTCGGACCACCAGGGGCCGAGCAAACCACCGTCTCATGGGGCCGGACACTCAGGGTCAGGGAAAAATCCAATATATATCTAGTGATATCTCGGTTGCTATTACAGATAGCGCAGTAAATCAAAGTGCGTTGTTTGTAGGAGGCCCTGGCGCATGAATCTGGGCAGCGGGAACGACCTCGGACCACCAGGGGCCGAGAAAACCACAGTCTCATGAGGCCGGGCACTCAGGGTCAGGCGAAAATCCAGTATATATCTGGTGATATCTCTGGTGCTATTAGAGATAGCGCAGTAAATCAAAGTGCGTTGTTTGTAGGAGGCCCTGGCGCATGAATCTGTGCAGCAGGAACGACATCGCACCACCAGGGGATGAGAAAATTACAGATTTTCGGTATCCGTCACCCAAAGTCATGTAAAAATCCAGCATATGTCTGGTGATATCTCGGGTGCTATTACAGATATCGCAATAAATCAAAGTTCATTGTCTGTAGGAGGCCCTGGCGCATGAATCTGGGCAGCGGGAACGACCTCGGACCACCAGGGGCCGAGAAAACCACCGTCTCATGGGGCCGGAC
Source organism: Nomia melanderi (assembly GCF_051020985.1). Taxonomy (NCBI): domain Eukaryota; kingdom Metazoa; phylum Arthropoda; class Insecta; order Hymenoptera; family Halictidae; genus Nomia; species Nomia melanderi. The sequence goes on from NW_027475131.1 coordinate 5,500,610, forward strand.
ACTCAGGGTCAGGGGAAAATCCAATATATATCTGGTGATATCTCGGGTGCTATTAGAGATAGCGCAATAAACCAAAGTGAATTATCTGCAGGAGGCCCTGGCGCATGCATCTGTGCAGCGGGATCGACCTCGGACCACCAGGGGCCGAGAAAACCACCGTCTGATGGGGCCGGACACTCAGGGTCAGGGGAAAATCCAATATATATCTGGTGATATGTCGGGTGCTATTAGAGATAGAGCAATAAATCAAAGTGCATTGTCCGTAGGAGGCCCTTGCGCATGAATCTGTGCAGCAGGAACGACATCGCACAACCAGGGGATGAGAAAATTACAGATTTTCGGTATCCGTCACCCAAAGTCATGTAAAAATCCAGCATATGTGTGGTGATATCTCGGGTGCTATTAGATATAGCGCAATAAATCAAAGTGCATTGTCTGTAGGAGGCCCTGGCGCATGCATCTGTGCAGCGGGAACGACCTCGGACCACCAGGGGCCGAGAAAACCACCGTCTCGTGGGGCCGGACACTCAGGGTCAGGGGAAAATCCAATATATATCTGGTGATATCTCGGGTGCTATTAGAGATAGCGCAATAAACCAAAGTGAATTATCTGCAGGAGGCCCTGGCGCATGAATCTGTGCAGCGGGAACGACCTCAGACCACCAGGGGCCGACAAAATGACAGACTTTCGGTATCCGTCACCCAAGGTCATGTAAAAATCCAGCATATATCTGGTGATATCTCGGGTTCTATTACAGATCGCGCGATAAACCAAAGTGAATTTTCTGCAGGAGGCCCTGGCGCATGCATCTGTGCAGCGGGAACGACCACGGACCACCAGGGGCCGAGAAAACCACCGTCTCATGGGACCGGACACTCAGGGTCAGGGAAAAATCCAATATATCTCTGGTGATATCTCGGGTGCTTTTAGGGATTGCGCAATAAACCAAAGTGATTTATCTGTAGGAGGACCTGCCGCATGAATCTGGGCAGCGGGAACGACCTCGGACCACGAGGGGCCGAGACAAGCACCGTCTCATGGGGCCGGACACACAGGGTCAGGGAAAAATCCAATATATATCTGGTGATATCTCGGGTGCTATTAGAGATAGCGCAATAAACCAAAGTGAATTATCTGCAGGAGGCCCTGGCGCATGAATCTGTACAGCGGGAACGACCTCGGACCACCACGGGCCGAGAAAACGACCGTCTCATGGGGCCGGACACTCAGAGTCAGGGGAAAATCCAGTATATATCTGGTGATATCTCGGGTGCTATTAGAGATAGCGCAATAAACCAAAGTGAATTATCTGCATGAGGCCCTGGCGCATGAATCTGTGCAGCGGGAACGTCCTCTGACCTCCAGGGGCCGAGACAACCACCGTCTCATGGGGCCGGGCACTCAGGGTCAGGGTAAAATCCAATATATATCTGGTGATATCTCGGGTGCTATTACAGATAGCGCAATAAATCAAAGTGCATTGTCTGTAGGAGGCCCTGGCGCATGAATCTGTGCAGCGGGAACGACCTCGGGCCACCAGGGGCCGAGAAAACGACCGTCTCATGGGGCCGGACACTCAGGGTCAGGAGAAAATCCAATATATATCTGGTGATATCTCGGGTGCTATTAGAGATAGCCCAGTAAACCAAAGTGAATTATCTGCAGGAGGCCCTGTCGCATGAATCTGTGCAACGGGAACGACCTCGGACCACCAGGGGCCGAGACAACCACCGTCTCATGGGGCCGGGCACTCAGGGTCAGGGTAAAATCCAATATATATCTGGTGATATCTCGGGTGATATTAGAGATAGCGCAATAAATCAAAGTGCATTGTCTGTAGGAGGCCCTGGCGCATGAATCTGTGCAGCGGGAACGTCCTCGGACCTCCAGGGGCCGAGACAACGACCGTCTCAAGGGGCCGGACACTCAGGGTCAGGGTCAAATCCAATATATATCTGGTGATATCTCGGGTGCTATTACAGATAGCGCAATAAATCAAAGTGCATTGTCTGCAGGAGGCCCTGCCGCATGAATCTGTGCAACGGGAACGACCTCGGACCACCAGGGGCCGAGAAAACCACAGTCACATGGGGCCGGACACTCAGGGTCAGGGGAAAATCCAATATATATCTGGTGATATCTCGGGTGCTATTACAGATAGCGCAATAAATCAAAGTGCATTGTCTGTAGGAGACCCTGGCGCATGAATCTGTGCAGCGGGAACGACCTCGGACCACTAGGGGCCGAAAAAACCACAGTCTCAACGGGCCGGACGCTCAGGGTCAGTGAAAAATCCAATATATATCTGGTGATATCTCGGGTGATATTAGAGATAGCGCAATAAATCAAAGTGCATTGTCTGTAGGAGGCCCTGGCGCATGAATCCGTGCAGCGGGAACGACCTCGGACCACCAGGTGCCGAGAAAACCACCGTCTCATGGGGCCGGACACTCAGGTTCATGGAAAAATCCAATATATATCTGGTGATATCTCGGGTGCTATTAGAGATAGCGCAATAAACCAAAGTGGATTATCTGCAGGAGGCCCTGGCGAATGAATCTGTGCAGCGGGAGCGACCACGGACCACCAGGTGCCGAGACAACCACCGTCTCATGGTGCCGGACACTCAGGGTCAGGGAATAATCCAATATTTATCTGGTGATATCTCGGGTGCTATTAGAGATAGCGCAATAAATCAAAGTGCTATTGTCCGTAGGAGGCCCTTGCGCATGCATCTGTGCAGCGGGAGCGACCTCGGACCACCAGGGGCCGAGAAATCCACCGTCTCATGGGGCCGGACACTCAGGGTCAGGGAAAAATCAAATATATATCTGGTGATATCTCGGGTGCTATTAGAGATAGCGCAATAAACCAAAGTGAATTATCTGCAGGAGTCCCTGGCGCATGAATCTGTGCAGCGGGAGCGACCTCGGACCACCAGGGGCCGAGAAATCCACCGTCTCATGGGGCCGGACACTCAAGGTCAGGGGAAAATCCAATATATATCTGGTGATATCTCGGGTGCTATTAGAGATAGCGCAATAAACCAAAGTGAATTGTCTGCAGGAGGCCCTGGCGCATGCATCTGTGCAGCGGGAGCGACCTCGGACCACCAGGGGCCGAGAAATCCACCGTCTCATGGGGCCGGACACCCAAGGTCATGTAAAAATCCAGGATGTATCTGCTGATATCTCGGGTGCTATTAGAGATAGCGCGATATATCAAAGTGCATTGTCTGCAGGAGGCCCTGGCGCATGAATCTGTGCAGCGCGAACGACCTCGGACCACCAGGGGCCGAGAAAACCACAGTCTCATGGTGCCGGACACTCAGGGTCAGGGTAAAATCCAATATATATCTGGTGATATCTCGGGTGCTATTAGAGATAGCGCAATAAACCAAAGTGAATTATCTGCAGGAGGACCTGGCGCATGAATCTGTGCAGCGGTAACGACCTCGGACCACCAGGGGCCGAGAAAACCACCGTCTCATGGGGCCGGACGCTCAGGGTCAGCGAAAAATCCAGGATATATCTGGTGATATCTCGGTTGCTATTAGATATAGCGCAATAAATCAAAGTGCATTGTCTGTAGGAGGCCCTGGCGCATGAATCTGTGCAGCGGGAATGACCTCGGACCTCCAGGGGCCGAGAAAACCACCGTCTCATGGGGCCGGACTGTCAGGGTCAGGGAAAAATCCAATATATATCTAGTGATATCTCGGTTGCTATTACAGATAGCGCAGTAAATCAAAGTGCGTTGTTTGTAGGAGGCCCTGGCGCATGAATCTGGGCAGCGGGAACGACCTCGGACCACCAGGGGCCGAGAAAACCACAGTCTCATGAGGCCGGGCACTCAGGGTCAGGCGAAAATCCAGTATATATCTGGTGATATCTCTGGTGCTATTAGAGATAGCGCAGTAAATCAAAGTGCGTTGTTTGTAGGAGGCCCTGGCGCATGAATCTGTGCAGCAGGAACGACATCGCACCACCAGGGGATGAGAAAATTACAGATTTTCGGTATCCGTCACCCAAAGTCATGTAAAAATCCAGCATATGTCTGGTGATATCTCGGGTGCTATTACAGATATCGCAATAAATCAAAGTGCATTGTCTGTAGGAGGCCCTGGCGCATGAATCTGGGCAGCGGGAACGACCTCGGACCACCAGGGGCCGAGAAAACCACCGTCTCATGGGGCCGGACACTCAGGGTCCGGGGAAAATCCAATATATATCTGGTGATATGTCGGGTGCTATTAGAGATAGAGCAATAAATCAAAGTGCATTGTCCGTAGGAGGCCCTTGCGCATGAATCTGTGCAGCAGGAACGACATCGCACAACCAGGGGATGAGAAAATTACAGATTTTCGGTATCCGTCACCCAAAGTCATGTAAAAATCCAGCATATGTGTGGTGATATCTCGGGTGCTATTAGATATAGCGCAATAAATCAAAGTGCATTGTCTGTAGGAGGCCCTGGCGCATGCATCTGTGCAGCGGGAACGACCTCGGACCACCAGGGGCCGAGAAAACCACCGTCTCGTGGGGCCGGACACTCAGGGTCAGGGGAAAATCCAATATATATCTGGTGATATCTCGGGTGCTATTAGAGATAGCGCAATAAACCAAAGTGAATTATCTGCAGGAGGCCCTGGCGCATGAATCTGTGCAGCGGGAACGACCTCAGACCACCAGGGGCCGACAAAATGACAGACTTTCGGTATCCGTCACCCAAGGTCATGTAAAAATCCAGCATATATCTGGTGATATCTCGGGTTCTATTACAGATCGCGCGATAAACCAAAGTGAATTTTCTGCAGGAGGCCCTGGCGCATGCATCTGTGCAGCGCGAACGACCACGGACCACCAGGGGCCGAGAAAACCACCGTCTCATGGGACCGGACACTCAGGGTCAGGGAAAAATCCAATATATCTCTGGTGATATCTCGGGTGCTTTTAGGGATAGCGCAATAAACCAAAGTGATTTATCTGTAGGAGGACCTGCCGCATGAATCTGGGCAGCGGGAACGACCTCGGACCACGAGGGGCCGAGACAAGCACCGTCTCATGGGGCCGGACACACAGGGTCAGGGAAAAATCCAATATATATCTGGTGATATCTCGGGTGCTATTAGAGATAGCGCAATAAACCAAAGTGAGTTATCTGCAGGAGGCCCGGGCGCATGAATCTGTGCAGCGGGAACGACCTCGGACCACCAGGAGCCGAGAAAACCACCGTCTCATGGGGCCGGGCTGTCAGGGTCAGGGAAAAATCTAATATATATCTGGTGATATCTCGGGTGCTATTACAGATCGCGCAATAAATCAAAGTGCATTGTCAGTAGGAGGCCCTTGCGCATGAATCCGGCCAGCGGGAACGACCTCGGACCACCAGGGGCCGAGAAAACCACCGTCTCATGGGGCCGGACAGTCAGGGTCTGGGAAAAATCCAATACATATCTGGTGATATCTCGGGTGGTATTAGAGATAGCGCAATAAACCAAAGTGAGTTATCTGCAGGAGGACCGGGCGCATGAATCTGTGCAGCGGGAACGACCTCGGACCACCAGGAGCCGAGAAAACCACCGTCTCATGGGTCCGGACTGTCAGGGTCAGGGAAAAATCCTATATATATCTGGTGATATCTCGGGTGCTATTATAGATAGCGCAATAAATCAAAGTGCATTGTCCGTAGGAGGCCCTGGCGCATGAATCTGGGCGGCGGGAACGACCTCGGACCACCAGGGGCCGAGAAAACAACCGTCTCATGGGGCCGGACACTCAGAGTCAGGGAAAAATCAAATATATATCTGGTGATATCTCGGGTGCTATTAGAGATAGCGCAATAAATCAAAGGGCATTGTCCGTAGGAGGCCCTTGCGCATGAATCTCTGCAGCAGGAACGACATCGCACCACCAGGGCCGAGAAAATTACAGATTTTCGGTATCCGTCACCCAAAGTCATGTAAAAATCCAGCATATATATGGTGCTTTCTCGGGAGCTATTACAGATAGCGAAATAAATCAAAGTGCATTGTCTGCAGGAGGCCCTTGCGCATGAATCTGCGCAGCAGGGACGACAACGGACCACCAGGGGCCGAGAAAATTACAGATTTTCGATATCCGTCACCCAAAGTCATGTAAAAATCCAGCATATATATGGTGCTTTCTCGGGTGCTATTACAGATATCGCAATAAATCAAAGTGCATTGTCTGTAGGAGGCCCTGGCGCGTGAATCTGTGCAGCGGGAACGACCTCGGACCACCAGGGGCCGAGAAAACCACCGTCTCATGGGGCCGGACTCTCAGGGTCAGCGAAAAAGCCAGGATATATCTGGTGATATCTCGGTTGCTATTACAGATAGCGCAGTAAATCAAAGTGCGTTGTTTGTAGGAGGCCCTGGCGCATGAATCTGTGCAGCGGGAACGACCTCGGACCACCAGGGGCCGAGAAAACCACCGTCTCATGGGGCCGGACACTCAGGGTCAGGGAAAAATCCAATATATATCTGGTGATATCTCGGGTGCTTTTAGGGATAGCGCAATAAACCAATGTGATTTATCTGCGGGAGGTCCTGGCGCATGAATCTGTGCAGCGGGAACGACCTCGGATCACCAGGGTCCGAGAAAACCACCGTCTCATGGGGCCGGACAGTCAGAGTCGGGGAAAAATCCAATATATATCTGGTGATATCTCGCGTGCTATTAGAGATAGCGCTATAAATCAAAGTGCATTGTCCGTAGGAGGCCCTGGCGCATGAATCTGGGCAGCGGGAACGACCTCGGACCACCAGGGGGCGAGAAAACCACCGTCTCATGGGGCCGGACACTCAGGGTCAGGGAAAAATCCAATATATATCTGGTGATATCTCGGGTGCTATTAGAGATTGCGCAATAAACCAAAGTAAATTATCTGCAGGAGGCCCTGGCGGATGCATCTGTGCAGCGGGAGCGACCTCGGACCACCAGGGGCCGAGAAATCCACCGTCTCATGGGGCCGGACACTCAGGGTCAGGGAGAAATCAAATATATATCTGGTGATATCTCGGGTGCTATTAGAGATAGCGCAATAAATCAAAGTGGATTGTCTGGAGGAGGCCCTTGCGCATGAATCTGTGCAGCAGGAACGACATCGGACCACCAGGGGCCGAGAAAATTTCAGATTTTCGGTATCCGTCACCCAAAGTCATGTAAAAATCCAGCATATGTCTGGTCATATCTCGGGTGCTATTAGATATAGCGCAATAAATCAAAGTGCATTGTCTGCAGGAGGCACTGGCGTATGCATCTGTGCAGCGGGAATGACCTCGGACCACCAGGGGCCGAGAAAACCACCGTCTCATGGGGCCGGACACTCAGGGTCAGGGAAAAATCAAATATATATCTGGTGATATCTCGGGTAGTATTAGAGATATCGCAATAAACAAAAAGTGAATTATCTGCAGGAGGCCCTGGCGCATGCATCTGGGCAGCGGGAACGACCTCGGACCACCAGGGGCCGGGAAAACCACCATCTCATGGGGCCGGACACTCAGGGTCAGGGAAAAATCAAATATATATCTGGTGATATCTCGGGTGCTTTTAGGGATAGCGCAATAAACCAAAGTGATTTATCTGCAGGAGACCCTGGCGCATGAACCTGGACAGCGGGAACGACCTCGGACCACCAGGGGCCGAGAAAACCACAGTCTCATGAGGCCGGACACTCAGGGTCAGGGGAAAATCCAGTATATATCTGGTGATATCTCGGGTGCTATTAGAGATAGCGCAATAAACCAGAGTGAATTATTTGCAGGAGGCCCTGGCGCATGCATCTGTGCAGCGGGAGCGGCCTCGGACCACCAGGGGCCGAGAAATCCACCGTCTCATGGGGCCGGACACTCAGGGTCAGGGAAAAATCAAATATATATCTGGTGATATCTCGGGTGCTATTAGAGATAGCGCAATAAATCAAAGTGGATTGTCTGGAGGAGGCCCTTGCGCATGAATCTGTGCAGCGGGAACGACCTCGGACCACTAGGGGCCGAGAAAACCACTGTCTCATGGGGCCGGACACACAGGGTCAGGGAAAAATCCAATATATTTCTGGTGATATCTTGGGTGCTATTACAGATAGCCCAATACATCAAAGTGGATTGTCTGTAGGAGGCCCAGGCGCATGAACCTGTGCAGCGGGAACGACCTCGGACCACCAGGGGCCGAGAAAACCACCGTCGCATGGGGCCGGACGCTCAGGGTCAGGAAAAATCCAATATATAACTGGTGATATCTCGGGTGCTATTAGAGATAGCGCAATAACCCAAAGTGACTTATCTGCAGGAGGCCCGGGCGCATGAATCTGTGCAGCGGGAACGACATCGGACCACCAGGGGCCGAGAAAACCACTGTCTCATGGGGCCGGACGCTCAGGCTCAGGGGAAAATCCAGTATATATCTGGTGATATCTCGGGTGCTATTAGAGATAGCGCAATTAAACAAAGTGAATTATCTGCAGGAGGCCCTGGCGCATGAATCTGTGCAGCGCGAACGACCTCGGATCACCAGGGGCCGAGAAAACCACCGTCTCATGGGGCCGGACGCTCAGGGTCAGCGAAAAATCCAGGATACATCTGGTGATATCTCGGTTGCTATTACAGATAGCGCAGTAAATCAAAGTGCGTTGTTTGCAGGAGGCCCTGGCGCATGAATCTGGGCAGCGGGAACGACCTCGGACCACCAGGGGCCGAGAAAATTACCGTCGCATGGGGCCGGACGCTCAGGGTCAGGAAAAATCCAATATATAACTGGTGATATCTCGGGTGCTATTAGAGATATCGCAATAAACCAAAGTGAATTATCTGCTGGAGGCGCTGGCGCATGCATCTGGGCAGCGGGAACGACCTCGGACCACCAGAGGCCGGGAAAACCACCATCTCATGGGGCCGGACACTCAGGGTCAGGGGAAAATCCAATATATATCTGGTGATATCTCGGGTGCTATTAGAGATAGCGCAATAAACCAAAGTGAATTATCTGCAGGAGGCCCTGGCGCATGCATCTGTGCAGCGGGAGCGACCTCGGACCACCAGGGGCCGAGAAATCCACCGTCTCATGGGGCCGGACACTCAGGGTCAGGGAAAAATCAAATATATATCTGGTGATATCTCGGGTGCTATTAGAGATAGCGCAATAAATCAAAGTGGATTGTCTGGAGGAGGCCCTTGCGCATGAATCTGTGCAGCAGGAACGACCTCGGACCACCAGAGGCCGGGAAAACCACCGTCTCATGGGGCCGGACACTCAGGGTCAGGGGAAAATCCAGGATGTATCTGCTGATATCTCGGGTGCTATTAGAGATAGCGCGATATATCAAAGTGCATTGTCTGCAGGAGGCCCTGGCGCATGAATCTGTGCAGCGGGAACGACCTCGGACCACCAGGGGCCGAGAAAACCACCGTCCCGAGGGGCCGGACACTTAGAGTCAGTGAAAAAACCAATATATATCTGGTGATACCTCGGGTGCTATTACAGATAGCGCAATAAATCAAAGTGAATTATCTGCAGGAGGCCCTGGCGCATGAACCTGTGCAACGGGAACGACCTCGGAAGACCAGGGGCCGAGAAAACCACACTCTCATGGGGCCGGACACTCAGGGTCAGGGAAAAATCCAATATATATCTGGTGATATCTTGGGTGCTATTAGAGATAGCGCAATAAGCCAAAGTGAATTATCTGCAGGAGGCCCTGGCGCATGAATCTGTGCAACGGGAACGACCTCGGACCACCAGGGGCCGAAAAAACCACAGACTCATGGGGCCGGACACTCAGGGTCAGGGGAAAATCCAATATATATCTGGTGATATCTCGGGTGCTATTACAGATAGCGCAATAAATCAAAGTGCATTGTCTGTAGGAGGCCCTGGCGCATGAATCTGTGCAGCGGGAACGTCCTCGGACCTCCAGGGGCTGAGACAACCACCGTCTCATGGGGCCGGACACTCAGGGTCAAGGTAAAATCCAATATATATCTGGTGATATCTCGGGTGCTATTAGAGATAGCACAATAAATCAAAGTAAATTATCTGCAGGGGGCCCTGGCGCATGAATCTGTGCAGCGGGAGCGACCTCGGACCACCAGGGGCCGAGAAAACCACTGTCTCATGGGGCCGGACGCTCAGGCTCAGGGGAAAATCCAGTATATATCTGGTGATATCTCGGGTGCTATTAGAGATAGCGCAATTAAACAAAGTGAATTATCTGCAGGAGGCCCTGGCGCATGAATCTGTGCAGCGCGAACGACCTCGGATCACCAGGGGCCGAGAAAACCACCGTCTCATGGGGCCGGACGCTCAGGGTCAGCGAAAAATCCAGGATACATCTGGTGATATCTCGGTTGCTATTACAGATAGCGCAGTAAATCAAAGTGAGTTGTTTGCAGGAGGCCCTGGCGCATGAATCTGGGCAGCGGGAACGACCTCGGACCACCAGGGGCCGAGAATACCACCGTCGCATGGGGCCGGACGCTCAGGGTCAGGAAAAATCCAATATATAACTGGTGATATCTCGGGTGCTATTAGAGATAGCGCAATAAACCAAAGTGAATTATCTGCTGGAGGCGCTGGCGCATGCATCTGGGCAGCGGGAACGACCTCGGACCACCAGAGGCCGGGAAAACCACCATCTCATGGGGCCGGACACTCAGGGTCAGGGGAAAATCCAATATATATCTGGTGATATCTCGGGTGCTATTAGAGATAGCGCAATAAACCAAAGTGAATTATCTGCAGGAGGCCCTGGCGCATGCATCTGTGCAGCGGGAGCGACCTCGCACCACCAGGGGCCGAGAAATCCACCGTCTCATGGGGCCGGACACTCAGGGTCAGGGAAAAATCGAATATATATCTGGTGATATCTCGGGTGCTATTAGAGATAGCGCAATAAACCAAAGTGGATTATCTGCAGGAGGCCCTGGCGAATGAATCTGTGCAGCGGGAGCGACCACGGACCACCAGGTGCCGAGACAACCACCGTCTCATGGTGCCGGACACTCAGGGTCAGGGAATAATCAAATATTTATCTGGTGATATCTCGGGTGCTATTAGAGATAGCGCAATAAATCAAAGTGCTATTGTCCGTAGGAGGCCCTTGCGCATGAATCTGTTCAGCAGGAACGACATCGGTCCACCAGGGGCCGAGAAAATTACAGATTTTCGGTATCCGTCACCCAAAGTCATGTAAAAATCCAGCATATATCTGGTGATATCTCGGGTAGTATTAGAGATATCGCAATAAACCAAAGTGAATTATCTGCAGGAGGCGCTGGCGCATGCATCTGGGCAGCGGGAACGACCTCGGACCACCAGAGGCCGGGAAAACCACCATCTCATGGGGCCGGACACTCAGGGTCAGGGAAAAAACCAATATATATCTGGTGATATCTCGGGTGCTCTTACAGATAGCGCAATAACCCAAAGTGAATTATCTGCAGGAGGCCCGGGCGCATGAATCTGTGCAGCGGGAACGACATCGGACCACCAGGGGCCGAGAAAACCACTGTCTCATGGGGCCGGACGCTCAGGCTCAGGGGAAAATCCAGTATATATCTGGTGATATCTCGGGTGCTATTAGAGATAGCGCAATTAAACAAAGTGAATTATCTGCAGGAGGCCCTGGCGCATGAATCTGTGCAGCGCGAACGACCTCGGATCACCAGGGGCCGAGAAAACCACCGTCTCATGGGGCCGGACGCTCAGGGTCAGCGAAAAATCCAGGATACATCTGGTGATATCTCGGTTGCTATTACAGATAGCGCAGTAAATCAAAGTGCGTTGTTTGCAGGAGGCCCTGGCGCATGAATCTGGGCAGCGGGAACGACCTCGGACCACCAGGGGCCGAGAAAACCACCGTCGCATGGGGCCGGACGCTCAGGGTCAGGAAAAATCCAATATATAACTGGTGATATCTCGGGTGCTATTAGAGATAGCGCAATAAACCAAAGTGAATTATCTGCTGGAGGCGCTGTCGCATGCATCTGGGCAGCGGGAACGACCTCGGACCACCAGAGGCCGGGAAAACCACCATCTCATGGGGCCGGACACTCAGGGTCAGGGGAAAATCCAATATATATCTGGTGATATCTCGGGTGCTATTAGAGATAGCGCAATAAACCAAAGTGAATTATCTGCAGGAGGCCCTGGCGCATGCATCTGTGCAGCGGGAGCGACCTCGGACCACCAGGGGCCGAGAAATCCACCGTCTCATGGGGCCGGACACTCAGGGTCAGGGAAAAATCAAATATATATCTGGTGATATCTCGGGTGCTATTAGAGATAGCGCAATAAATCAAAGTGGATTGTCTGGAGGAGGCCCTTGCGCATGAATCTGTGCAGCAGGAACGACCTCGGACCACCAGAGGCCGGGAAAACCACCGTCTCATGGGGCCGGACACTCAGGGTCAGGGGAAAATCAAATATATATCTGGTGATATCTCGGGTGCTATTTGAGATAGCGCCATTAACCAAAGTGAATTATCTGCAGGAGGCGCTGGCGCATGCATCTGGGCAGCGGGAACGACCTCGGACCACCAGAGGCCGGGAAAACCACCATCTCATGGGGCCGGACACTCAGGGTCAGGGGAAAATCCAATATATATCTGGTGATATCTCGGGTGCTATTAGAGATAGCGCAATAAACCAAAGTGAATTATCTGCAGGAGGCCCTGGCGCATGCATCTGTGCAGCGGGAGCGACCTCGGACCACCAGGGGCCGAGAAATCCACCGTCTCATGGGGCCGGACACTCAGGGTCAGGGAAAAATCAAATATATATCTGGTGATATCTCGGGTGCTATTAGAAATAGCGCAATAAATCAAAGTGGATTGTCTGGAGGAGGCCCTTGCGCATGAATCTGTGCAGCAGGAACGACCTCGGACCACCAGAGGCCGGGAAAACCACCGTCTCATGGGGCCGGACACTCAGGGTCAGGGGAAAATCAAATATATATCTGGTGATATCTCGGGTGCTATTTGAGATAGCGCCATTAACCAAAGTGAATTATCTGCAGGAGTCCCTGGCGCATGAATCTGTGCAACGGGAACGACCTCGGACGACCAGGGGCCGAGACAAGCACCGTCTCATGGGGCCGGACACTCAGGTTCAGAGAAAAATCCAATATATATCTGGTGATATCTCGGGTGCTATTAGAGATAGCGCAATAAACCAAAGTGAATTATCTGCAGGGGGCCCTGGCGCATGAATCTGTGCAGCGGGAACGACCTCGGACCACCAGGGGCCGAGAAAACCACCGACAGATGGTGCCGGACACCCAAGGTCATGTAAAAATCCAGGATGTATCTGCTGATATCTCGGGTGCTATTAGAGATAGCGCGATATATCAAAGTGCATTGTCTGCAGGAGGCCCTGGCGCATGAATCTGTGCAGCGGGAACGACCTCGGACCACCAGGGGCCGAGAAAACCACCATCTCATGGGGCCGGACACTCAGGGTCAGGGGAAAATCCAATATATATCTGGTGATATCTCGGGTGCTATTAGAGATAGCGCAATAAACCAAAGTGAATTATCTGCAGGAGGCCCTGGCGCATGCATCTGTGCAGCGGGAGCGACCTCGGACCACCAGGGGCCGAGAAATCCACCGTCTCATGGGGCCGGACACTCAGGGTCAGGGAAAAATCCAATATATATCTGGTGATATCTCGGGTGCTATTAGAGATAGCGCAATAAACCAAAGTGGATTATCTGCAGGAGGCCCTGGCGAATGAATCTGTGCAGCGGGAGCGACCACGGACCACCAGGTGCCGAGACAACCACCGTCTCATGGTGCCTGACACTCAGGGTCAGGGTAAAATCCAATATATATCTGGTGATATCTCGGGTGCTATTAGAGATAGCGCAATAAACCAAAGTGAGTTATCTGCATATGGCCCTGGCGCATGATTCTGTGCAGCGGGAACGACCACGGACCACCAGGGGCCGCGAAAACCACCATCTCATGGGGCCGGACACTCAGGGTCAGCGGAAAATCCAATATATATCTGGTGATATCTCGGGTGCTATTAGAGATAGCGCAATAAACCAAAGTGAATTATCTGCAGGAGGCCCTGGCGCATGCATCTGTGCAGCGGGAGCGACCTCGGACCACCAGGGGCCGAGAAATCCACCGTCTCATGGGGCCGGACACTCAGGGTCAGGGAATAATCCAATATTTATCTGGTGATATCTCGGGTGCTATTAGAGATAGCGCAATAAATCAAAGTGCTATTGTCCGTAGGAGGCCCTTGCGCATGAATCTGTTCAGCAGGAACGACATCGGTCCACCAGGGGCCGAGAAAATTACAGATTTTCGGTATCCGTCACCCAAAGTCATGTAAAAATCCAGCATATATCTGGTGATATCTCGGGTAGTATTAGAGATATCGCAATAAACCAAAGTGAATTATCTGCAGGAGGCGCTGGCGCATGCATCTGGGCAGCGGGAACGACCTCGGACCACCAGAGGCCGGGAAAACCACCATCTCATGGGGCCGGACACTCAGGGTCAGGAGAAAATCCAATATATATCTGGTGATATCTCGGGTGCTATTAGAGATAGCGCAATAAACCAAAGTGAATTATCTGCAGGAGGCCCTGGCGCATGCATCTGTGCAGCGGGAGCGACCTCGGACCACCAGGGGCCGAGAAATCCACCGTCTCATGGGGCCGGACACTCAGGGTCAGGGAAAAATCAAATATATATCTGGTGATATCTCGGGTGCTATTAGAGATAGCGCAATAAATCAAAGTGGATTGTCTGGAGGAGGCCCTTGCGCATGAATCTGTGCAGCAGGAACGACCTCGGACCACCAGAGGCCGGGAAAACCACCGTCTCATGGGGCCGGACACTCAGGGTCAGGGGAAAATCCAATATATATCTGGTGATATCTCGGGTGCTATTTGAGATAGCGCCATTAACCAAAGTGAATTATCTGCAGGAGTCCCTGGCGCATGAATCTGTGCAGCGGGAACGACCTCGGACCACCAGGGGCCGAGACAAGCACCGTCTCATGGGGCCGGACACTCAGGTTCAGGGAAAAATCCAATATATATCTGGTGATATCTCGGGTGCTATTAGAGATAGCGCAATAAACCAAAGTGAATTATCTGCAGGGGGCCCTGGCGCATGAATCTGTGCAGCGGGAACGACCTCGGACCACCAGGGGCCGAGAAAACCACCGACAGATGGTGCCGGACACCCAAGGTCATGTAAAAATCCAGGATGTATCTGCTGATATCTCGGGTGCTATTAGAGATAGCGCGATATATCAAAGTGCATTGTCTGCAGGAGGCCCTGGCGCATGAATCTGTGCAGCGGGAACGACCTCGGACCACCAGGGGCCGAGAAAACCACCGTCCCGAGGGGCCGGACACTTAGAGTCAGTGAAAAAACCAATATATATCTGGTGATACCTCGGGTGCTATTACAGATAGCGCAATAAATCAAAGTGAATTATCTGCAGGAGGCCCTGGCGCATGAACCTGTGCAACGGGAACGACCTCGGAAGACCAGGGGCCGAGAAAACCACACTCTCATGGGGCCGGACACTCAGGGTCAGGGAAAAATCCAATATATATCTGGTGATATCTTGGGTGCTATTAGAGATAGCGCAATAAGCCAAAGTGAATTATCTGCAGGAGGCCCTGGCGCATGAATCTGTGCAACGGGAACGACCTCGGACCACCAGGGGCCGAAAAAACCACAGACTCATGGGGCCGGACACTCAGGGTCAGGGGAAAATCCAATATATATCTGGTGATATCTCGGGTGCTATTACAGATAGCGCAATAAATCAAAGTGCATTGTCTGTAGGAGGCCCTGGCGCATGAATCTGTGCAGCGGGAACGTCCTCGGACCTCCAGGGGCTGAGACAACCACCGTCTCATGGGGCCGGACACTCAGGGTCAAGGTAAAATCCAATATATATCTGGTGATATCTCGGGTGCTATTAGAGATAGCACAATAAATCAAAGTAAATTATCTGCAGGGGGCCCTGGCGCATGAATCTGTGCAGCGGGAGCGACCTCGGACCACCAGGGGCCGAGAAAACCACCGTCTCATGGGGCCGGACACTCAGGGTCAGGGAAAAATCCAATATATATCTGGTGATATCTCGGGTGCTCTTACAGATAGCGCACTAAACCAAAGTGAATTATCTGCAGGGGGTCCTGGCGCATGAATCTGTGCAGCGGGAACGACCGCGGACCACCAGGGGCCGAGAAAACCACCGACACATGGTGCCGGACACCCAAGGTCATGCAATAATCCTGGATGTATCTGATGATATCTCGGGTGCTATTAGAGATAGCGCGATATATCAAAGTGCATTGTCTGCAGGAGGCCCTAGCGCATGAATCTGTGCAGCGGGAACGACCTCGGACCACCAGGGGCCGAGAAAACCACCGTCCCGAGGGGCCGGACACTTAGAGTCAGTGAAAAAACCAATATATATCCGGTGATACCTCGGGTGCTATTACAGATAGCGCAATAAATCAAAGTGAATTATCTGCAGGAGACCCTGGCGCATGAGCCTGTGCAACGGGAACGACCTCGGAAGACCACGGGCCGAGAAAACCACAGTCTCATGGGGCCGGACACTCAGGGTCAGGGAAAAATCCAATATATATCTGGTGATATCTTGGGTGCTATTAGAGATAGCGCAATAAGCCAAAGTGAATTATCTGCAGGAGGCCCTGTTGCATGCATCTGTGCAGCGGGATCGACCACGGACCACCAGGGGCCGGGAAAACCACCGTCTCATGGGGCCGGACACTCAGGATCAGGGAAAAATCCAATATATATCTGGTGATATCTCGGGTGCTATTAGAGATAGCGCAATAACCCAAAGTGAATTATATGCAGGAGGCCCGGGCGCATGAATCTGTGCAGCGGGAACGACCGCGGACCACCAGGGGCCGAGAAAACCACCGACACATGGTGCCGGACACCCAAGGTCATGCAATAATCCTGGATGTATCTGATGATATCTCGGGTGCTATTAGAGATAGCGCGATATATTAAAGTGCATTGTCTGCAGGAGGCCCTAGCGCATGAATCTGTGCAGCGGGAACGACCTCGGACCACCAGGGGCCGAGAAAACCACCGTCCCGAGGGGCCGGACACTTAGAGTCAGTGAAAAAACCAATATATATCCGGTGATACCTCGGGTGCTATTACAGATAGCGCAATAAATCAAAGTGAATTATCTGCAGGAGGCCCTGGCGCATGAATCTGTGCAAAGGGAACGCCCTCGGACCACCAGGGGCCGAAAAAACCACAGTCTCATGGGGCCGGACACTCAGGGTCAGGGGAAAATCCAATATATATCTGGTGATATCTCGGGTGCTATTAGAGATAGCGCAATAAACCAATGTCAATTATCTGCAGGAGGCCCTGGCGCATGAATCTGTGCAGCGCGAACGACCTCGGACCACCAGGGGCCGAGGAAACCACCGTCTCATGGTGCCGGACACTCAGGGTCAGGGTAAAATCCAATATATATCTGGTGATATCTCGGTTGCTATTACAGATAGCGCAGTAAATCAAAGTGCGTTGTTTGTAGGAGGCCCTGGCGCATGAATCTGTGCAGCGGGAACGACCTCAGACCACCAGGGGCCGAGAAAACCACCGGCTCATGCGGCCGGACACTCAGGGTCAGGGAAAAATCCAATATATATCTCGTGATATCTCAGGTGCTATTACAGATAGTACAATAAATCAAAGTGCATTGTCTGTAGGAGGCCCTGGCGCATGAATCTGGGCAGCGGGAACGACCTCGGAACACCAGGGGCCGAGAAAACCACCGTCTCATGGGGCCGGACACTCAGGGTCAGGGAAAAATGCAATATATATCTGGTGATATCTCGGGTGCTATTAGAGATAGCCCAATAAACCAAAGTGAATTATCTGCAGGAGGCCCTGGCGCATGAATCTGTGCAGCGGGAACGACCTCGGACCACCAGGGGCCGAGAAAACCACCGTCTCAAGGGGCCGGACACTCACGGTCAGGGAAAAATCCAATATATATCTGGTGATATGTCGGGTGCTATTAGAGATAGCGCAATAAACCAAAGTGCATTGTCTGCAGGAGACGCTGGCGCATGAATCTGTGCAGCGGGAACGACCTTGGACGACCAGGGGCCGAGAAAACCACAGTCTCATTTGGCCGGACACTCAGGGTAAGAGGAAAATACAATATATATCTGGTGATATCTCGGGTGCTATTACAGATAGCGCAATAAACCAAAGTGAATTATCTGCAGGAGGCCCTGGCGTATGAATCTGTCCAGCGGGAACGACCTCGGACCACCAGGGGCCGAGAAAACCACCGTCTCAAGGGGCCGGTCACGCAGGGTCAGGGAAAAATCCAATATATATCTGGTGATATGTTGAGTGCTATTAGAGATAGCGCAATAAACCAAAGTGCATTGTCTGTAGGAGGCCCTGGCGCAAGAATCTGTGCAGCGGGAACGACCTCAGACCACCAGGGGCCGAGAAAACCACCGGCTCATGCGGCCGGACACTCAGGGTCAGGGAAAAATCCAATATATATCTCGTGATATCTCAGGTGCTATTACAGATAGCGCGATAAATCAAAGTGCATTGTCCGCAGGAAGCCCTGGCGCATGAATCTGGGCAGCGGGAACGACCTCGGAACACCAGGGGCCGAGAAAACCACCGTCTCATGGGGCCGGACTGTCATTGTCAGGGAAAAATCCATTATATATCTGGTGATATCTCGGGTGCTATTACAGATAGGGCAATAAACCAAAGTGCATTGTCTGTAGGAGGCCCTGGCGCATGAATTTGTGCAGCGGGAACGACCTCGGACCACCAGGGGCCGAGAAAACCACAGTCTCATGGGGCCGGACACTGAGTTTCAGGGGAAAATCCATTATATATCAGGTGATATCTAGGGTGCTATTAGAGATAGCGCAATAATCCAAAGTGAATTATCTGCAGGAGACGCTGGCGCATGAATCTGTGCAGCGGGAACGACCTTGGACGACCAGGGGCCGAGAAAACCACAGTCTCATTTGGCCGGACACTCAGGGTCAGAGGAAAATACAATATATATCTGGTGATATCTCGGGTGCTATTACAGATAGCGCAATAAACCAAAGTTAATTATCTGCAGGAGGCCCTGGCGTATGAATCTGTCCAGCGGGAACGACCTCGGACCAGCAGGAGCCGAGAAATCCACCGTCTCATGGGGCCGGACACTCAGGGTCAGGGGAAAATCCAATATATATCTTGTGATATCTCGGGTGATATTAGAGATAGCGCAATAAACCAAAGTGCATTGTCTGTAGGAGGCCCTGGCGCATGAATGCGTGCAACGGGAACGACCTCGGACCACCAGGGGCCGAGAAAACCACAGTCTCATGGGGCCGGACACTCATGGTCAGGGGAAAATCCATTATATATCTGGTGATATCTCGGGTGCTATTACAGATAGCCCAATAAACCAAAGTGAATTATCTGCAGGAGGCCCTGGCGCATGAATCTGTGCAGCGGGAACGACCACGGAGTACCAGCGGCCGAGAAAACCACCGTCCCATGGGGCCGGACACTAAGGGTCAGGGAAAAATCCAATATATATCTGGTGATATCTCGGGTGCTATTAGAGATAGCGCAATAAACCAAAGTGAATTATCTGCAGGAGGTCCTGGCGCATGAATCTGTGCAGCGGGAACGACCTCAGACCACCAGGGGCCGAGAAAACCACCGTCTCATGCGGCCGGACACTCAGGGTCAGGGAAAAATCCAATATATATCTCGTGATATCTCAGGTGCTATTACAGATAGTACAATAAATCAAAGTGCATTGTCTGTAGGAGGCCCTGGCGCATGAATCTGGGCAGCGGGAACGACCTCGAAACACCAGGGGCCGAGAAAACTACCGTCTCAAGGGGCCGGACACTCAGGGTCAGGGAAAAATCCAATATATATCTAGTGATATCTCGGGTGCTATTAGAGATAGCGCGATAAATCAAAGTGCATTGTCTGCAGGAGGCCCTGGCGCATGAATCTGTGAATCAGGAACGACCTCGGCCCTCCAGGGGCCGAGAAACTTACAGATTTTCTGTGTCCGTCACCCAAAGTCATGTAAAAATCCAGTATATATATGGTGCTTTCTCGGGTGCTATTACAGATAGCGCAATAAACCATAGTGAATTATCTGCAGGAGGCCCTGGCGCATGTATCTGTGCAGCGGGAACGACCACGGACCACCAGGGGCAGAGAAAACCACCGTCCCATGGGGCCGGACAGGCAGGGTCAGGGGAAAATCCAATATATATCTGGTGATATCTCGGGTGCTATTAGAGATAGCGCAATAAATCAAAGTCCATAGTCTATAGGAGGCCCTGGCGCATGAATCTGGCTAGCGGGAACGACCTCGGACCACCAGGAGCCGAGAAAACCACCGTCTCATGGGGCCGGTCACTCAGGGTCAGGGGAAAATTAAATATATATCTGGTGATATCTCGGGTGCTATTAGAGATAGCGCAATAAACCAAAGTGAATTATCTGCAGGAGGCCCTGGCGCATGAATCTGTGCAGCGGGAACGACCTGGGACCAGCAGGGGCCGAGAAAACCACCGTCCCATGGGGCCGGACACTCAGGGTCATGTAAAAATCCAATATATATCTGGTGATATCTCGGGTGCTATTACAGATAGCGCAATAAACCAAAGTGAACTATCTGCAGGAGGCCCTGGCGCATGAATCTGGCTAGCGGGAACGACCGCGGAGCACCAGGGGCCGAGAAAACCACCGTCCCATGGGGCCGGACACTCAGGGTCAGGGAAAAATCCAATATATATCTGGTGATATCTCGGGTGCTATTAGAGATAGCGCGATAAATCAAAGTGCATTGTCTGCAGGAAGCCCTGGCGCATGAATCCGTGCAGCGGGAGCGACGTCGGACCACCAGGGGCCGAGAAAACCACCGTCTCATGGGGCGGGACTGTCAGGGTCAGGGAAAAATCCAATATATATCTCGTGATATCTCAGGTGCTATTACAGATAGTACAATAAATCAAAGTGCATTGTCTGTAGGAAGCCCTGGCGCATGAATCTGGGCAGCGGGAACGATCTCGGACCACCAGGGGCCGAGAAAACCACCGTCTCATGGGGCCGGACACTCAGGGTCAGGGAAAAATCCAATATATATCTGGAGATATCTCGGGTGCTATTAGAGATAGCGCAATAAACCAAAGTGAATTATCTGCAGGAGGCCCTGGCGCATGAATCTGTGCAGCGGGAACGACCTCGGACCACCAGGGGCCGAGAAAACCACCGTCTCATGGGGCCGGACACGCAGGGTCAGGGGAAAATCCAATATATATCCGGTGATATCGCGGTGGCTATTAGAGATAGCGCAATAAATCAAAGTGAATTATCTGCAGGAGGCCCTGGCGCATGAATCTGGCCAGCGGGAACGACCTCGGACCACCAGGGGCCGAGAAAACCACCGCCTCAAGGGGCCGGACACTCAGGGTCAGGGAAAAATCCAATATATATCTGGTGATATCTCGGGTGCTATTACAGATAGCGCAATAAAACAAAGTGCATTGTCTCTAGGAGGCCCTGGCGCATGAATCTGACCAGCGGGAAGGACCTCGGACCACCAGGGGCCGAGAAAACCACCGTCTCATCGTTCCGGACACTCAGGGTCAGGGAAAAATCCAATATATATCTTGTGATATCTCGGGTGCTATTACAGATAGCGCAATAAATCAAAGTGCATTGTCTGTAGGAGGCCCTGGCTCATGAATCTGGCCAGCGGGAAAGACCTCGGACCACCAGGAGCCGAGAAAACCACCGTCTCATGGGGCCGGACACTCAGGGTCAGGGAAAAATCCAATATATATCTGGTGATATCTCGGGTGCTATTAGAGATAGCGCAATAAACCACAGTGAATTATCTGCAGGAGGCCCTGGCGCATGAATCTGTACAGCGGGAACGACCTCGGACCACCAGGGGCCGAGAAAACCACAGTGTCATGGGGCCGGACACTTAGGGTCAGGGAAAATTCCAATATATATCTGGTTATAGCTCGGGTGCTATTAGAGATAGCGCAATAAACCAAAGTGAATTATCTGCAGGAGGCCCTGGCGCATGAATCTGTGCAGCGGGAACGACCTGGGACCACCAGGGGCCGAGAAAACCACCGTCCCATGGGGCCGGACACTCAGGGTCAGGGAAAAATCCAATATATATCTGATGATATCTCGGGTGCTATTACAGATAGCGCAATAAATCAAAGTGCATTGTCTCTAGGAGGCCCTGGCGCATGAATCTGACCAGCGGGAAGGACCTCGGTCCACCAGGGGCCGAGAAATCCACCGTCTCATGGGGCCGGACACTCAGGGTCAGGGGAAAATCCAATATATATGTGGTGATATCTCGGGTGCTATTAGAGATAGCGCAATAAACCAAAGTGAATTATCTGCAGGAGGCCCTGGCGCATGAATCTGTGCAGCGGGAACGACCTCGGACCACCAGGGGCCGAGATAACCACCGTCTCATGGGGCCGGACACTCAGGGTCAGGGAAAAATCCAATATATATCTGGTGATATCTCGGGTGCTATTAGAGATACCGCAATAAACAAAAGTGAATTATCTGCAGGAGGCCCTCGCGCATGAATCTGTGCAGCGGGAACGACCTCGGACCACCAGGGGCCGAGAAAACCACCGTCTCATGGGGCCGGACACTCAGGGTCAGGGAAAAATCCAATATATATCTGGTGATATCCCGGGTGCTATTAGAGATAGCGCAATAAATCAAAGTGCATTGTCCGTAGGAGGCCCTTGCGCATGAATCTGTGCAGCAGGAACGACATCGGGCCACCAGGGGCCGAGAAAACCACCGTCTCTTGGGGCCGGGCACTCAGGGTCGGTGGAAAATCCAATATATATCTGGTGATATCTCGGGTGCTATTAGAGATACCGCAATAAAAAAAAGTGAATTATCTGCAGGAGGCCCTCGCGCATGAATCTGTGCAGCGGGAACGACCTCGGACCACCAGGGGCCGAGAAAACCACAATCTCATGGGGCCGGACACTCAGGGTCAGGGAAAAACCCAATATATATCTGGTGACACCTCGGGTGCTATTACAGATAGCGCAATCAATCAAAGTGCATTGTCTGTAGGAGGCTCTGGAGCATGAATCTGTGCAGCGGGAACGACCTCGGACCACCAGGGGCCGAGAAAACCACCGTCTCATCGTTCCGGACACTCAGGGTCAGGGAAAAATCCAATATATATCTTGTGATATCTCGGGTGCTATTACAGATAGCGCAATAAATCAAAGTGCATTGTCTGTAGGAGGCCCTGGCTCATGAATCTGGCCAGCGGGAAAGACCTCGTTTATGCAGTTTTATGCAGTTTTCGCGTGTTTTCGCTGTTTTACGACGTTTTTTGCAGGTTTCCGTAGTTTCGTCATCCAAAATACGGAATTTCACTCAGATTAACCTGCATTTTAGTTGTTTTCATCAGTTTCAACTCGCGTACTTCCTTTTGGTTAAGCTTTTGCGTTTTTCTGCTCTTTTCGCCGTTTTCTGCCGTTTTAGTGGAGTTTTAGCGTGTTTTCGCTGTTTTACGTCGTTTTCTGCAGTTTTTGCGTGTTTTCGCTGTTTTACGCCGTTTTATGCAGTTTTTGCGTATTTTCGCTGTTTTACGTCGTTTTCTGCAGTTTTTGCGTGTTTTCGCTGTTTTACGCCGTTTTATGCAGTTTTTGCGTGTTTTCGCTGTTTTACGACGTTTTTTGCAGGTTTCCGTAGTTTCGTCAACCAAAATACGGAATTTCACTCAGATTAACCTGCATTTTAGTTGTTTTCATCAGTTTCAACTCGCGTACTTCCTTTTGGTTAAGCTTTTGCGTTTTTCTGCTCTTTTCGCCGTTTTCTGCCGTTTTAGTGGAGTTTTAGCGTGTTTTCGCTGTTTTACGTCGTTTTCTGCAGTTTTTGCGTGTTTTCGCTGTTTTACGCCGTTTTATGCAGTTTTTGCGTGTATTCGCTGTTTTACGACGTTTTTTGCAGGTTTCCGTAGTTTCGTCATCCAAAATACGGAATTTCACTCAGATTAACCTGCATTTTAGTTGTTTTCATCAGTTTCAACTCGCGTACTTCCTTTTGGTTAAGCTTTTGCGTTTTTCTGCTCTTTTCGCCGTTTTCTGCCGTTTTAGTGGAGTTTTAGCGTGTTTTCGCTGTTTTACGTCGTTTTCTGCAGTTTTTGCGTGTTTTCGCTGTTTTACGCCGTTTTATGCAGTTTTTGCGTGTTTTCGCTGTTTTACGACGTTTTTTGCAGGTTTCCGTAGTTTCGTCATCCAAAATACGGAATTTCACTCAGATTAACCTGCATTTTAGTTGTTTTCATCAGTTTCAACTCGCGTACTTCCTTTTGGTTAAGCTTTTGCGTTTTTCTGCTCTTTTCGCCGTTTTCTGCCGTTTTAGTGGAGTTTTAGCGTGTTTTCGCTGTTTTACGTCGTTTTCTGCAGTTTTTGCGTGTTTTCGCTGTTTTACGAAGTTTTATGCAGTTTTTGCGTGTTTTCGCTGTTTTACGACGTTTTTTGCAGGTTTCCGTAGTTTCGTCATCCAAAATACGGAATTTCACTCAGATTAACCTGCATTTTAGTTGTTTTCATCAGTTTCAACTCGCGTACTTCCTTTTGGTTAAGCTTTTGCGTTT
The DNA here is from genome assembly GCF_051020985.1 of Nomia melanderi. NCBI lineage: Eukaryota > Metazoa > Arthropoda > Insecta > Hymenoptera > Halictidae > Nomia > Nomia melanderi. The sequence goes on from NW_027475131.1 coordinate 5,525,337, forward strand.
TTCTGCTCTTTTCGCCGTTTTCTGCCGTTTTAGTGGAGTTTTAGCGTGTTTTCGCTGTTTTACGCCGTTTTATGCAGTTTTCGCGTGTTTTCGCTGTTTTACGACGTTTTTTGCAGGTTTCCGTAGTTTCGTCATCCAAAATACGGAATTTCACTCAGATTAACCTGCATTTTAGTTGTTTTCATCAGTTTCAACTCGCGTACTTCCTTTTGGTTAAGCTTTTGCGTTTTTCTGCTCTTTTCGCCGTTTTCTGCCGTTTTAGTGGAGTTTTAGCGTGTTTTCGCTGTTTTACGTCGTTTTCTGCAGTTTTTGCGTGTTTTCGCTGTTTTACGCCGATTTATGCAGTTTTTGCGTGTTTTCGCTGTTTTACGACGTTTTTTGCAGGTTTCCGTAGTTTCGTCATCCAAAATACGGAATTTCACTCAGATTAACCTGCATTTTAGTTGTTTTCATCAGTTTCAACTCGCGTACTTCCTTTTGGTTAAGCTTTTGCGTTTTTCTGCTCTTTTCGCCGTTTTCTGCCGTTTTAGTGGAGTTTTAGCGTGTTTTCGCTGTTTTACGTCGTTTTCTGCAGTTTTTGCGTGTTTTCGCTGTTTTACGCCGTTTTATGCAGTTTTTGCGTGTTTTCGCTGTTTTACGACGTTTTTTGCAGGTTTCCGTAGTTTCGTCATCCAAAATACGGAATTTCACTCAGATTAACCTGCATTTTAGTTGTTTTCATCAGTTTCAACTCGCGTACTTCCTTTTGGTTAAGCTTTTGCGTTTTTCTGCTCTTTTCGCCGTTTTCTGCCGTTTTAGTGGAGTTTTAGCGTGTTTTCGCTGTTTTACGTCGTTTTCTGCAGTTTTTGCGTGTTTTCGCTGTTTTACGCCGTTTTATGCAGTTTTTGCGTGTTTTCGCTGTTTTACGACGTTTTTTGCAGGTTTCCGTAGTTTCGTCATCCAAAATACGGAATTTCACTCAGATTAACCTGCATTTTAGTTGTTTTCATCAGTTTCAACTCGCGTACTTCCTTTTGGTTAAGCTTTTGCGTTTTTCTGCTCTTTTCGCCGTTTTCTGCCGTTTTAGTGGAGTTTTAGCGTGTTTTCGCTGTTTTACGTCGTTTTCTGCAGTTTTTGCGTGTTTTCGCTGTTTTACGCCGTTTTATGCAGTTTTTGCGTGTTTTCGCTGTTTTACGACGTTTTTTGCAGGTTTCCGTAGTTTCGTCATCCAAAATACGGAATTTCACTCAGATTAACCTGCATTTTAGTTGTTTTCATCAGTTTCAACTCGCGTACTTCCTTTTGGTTAAGCTTTTGCGTTTTTCTGCTCTTTTCGCCGTTTTCTGCCGTTTTAGTGGAGTTTTAGCGTGTTTTCGCTGTTTTACGTCGTTTTCTGCAGTTTTTGCGTGTTTTCGCTGTTTTACGCCGTTTTATGCAGTTTTTGCGTGTTTTCGCTGTTTTACGACGTTTTTTGCAGGTTTCCGTAGTTTCGTCATCCAAAATACGGAATTTCACTCAGATTAACCTGCATTTTAGTTGTTTTCATCAGTTTCAACTCGCGTACTTCCTTTTGGTTGAGCTTTTGCGTTTTTCTGCTCTTTTCGCCGTTTTCTGCCGTTTTAGTGGAGTTTTAGCGTGTTTTCGCTGTTTTACGTCGTTTTCTGCAGTTTTTGCGTGTTTTCGCTGTTTTACGCCGTTTTATGCAGTTTTTGCGTGTTTTCGCTGTTTTACGACGTTTTTTGCAGGTTTCCGTAGTTTCGTCATCCAAAATACGGAATTTCACTCAGATTAACCTGCATTTTAGTTGTTTTCATCAGTTTCAACTCGCGTACTTCCTTTTGGTTAAGCTTTTGCGTTTTTCTGCTCTTTTCGCCGTTTTCTGCCGTTTTAGTGGAGTTTTAGCGTGTTTTCGCTGTTTTACGTCGTTTTCTGCAGTTTTTGCGTGTTTTCGCTGTTTTACGCCGTTTTATGCAGTTTTTGCGTGTTTTCGCTGTTTTACGACGTTTTTTGCAGGTTTCCGTAGTTTCGTCATCCAAAATACGGAATTTCACTCAGATTAACCTGCATTTTAGTTGTTTTCATCAGTTTCAACTCGCGTACTTCCTTTTGGTTAAGCTTTTGCGTTTTTCTGCTCTTTTCGCCGCTTTCTGCCGTTTCAGTGGAGTTTTAGCGTGTTTTCGCTGTTTTACGTCGTTTTCTGCAGTTTTTGCGTGTTTTCGCTGTTTTACGCCGATTTATGCAGTTTTTGCGTGTTTTCGCTGTTTTACGACGTTTTTTGCAGGTTTCCGTAGTTTCGTCATCCAAAATACGGAATTTCACTCAGATTAACCTGCATTTTAGTTGTTTTCATCAGTTTCAACTCGCGTACTTCCTTTTGGTTAAGCTTTTGCGTTTTTCTGCTCTTTTCGCCGTTTTCTGCCGTTTTAGTGGAGTTTTAGCGTGTTTTCGCTGTTTTACGTCGTTTTCTGCAGTTTTTGCGTGTTTTCGCTGTTTTACGCCGTTTTATGCAGTTTTTGCGTGTTTTCGCTGTTTTACGACGTTTTTTGCAGGTTTCCGTAGTTTCGTCATCCAAAATACGGAATTTCACTCAGATTAACCTGCATTTTAGTTGTTTTCATCAGTTTCAACTCGCGTACTTCCTTTTGGTTAAGCTTTTGCGTTTTTCTGCTCTTTTCGCCGTTTTCTGCCGTTTTAGTGGAGTTTTAGCGTGTTTTCGCTGTTTTACGTCGTTTTCTGCAGTTTTTGCGTGTTTTCGCTGTTTTACGCCGTTTTATGCAGTTTTTGCGTGTTTTCGCTGTTTTACGACGTTTTTTGCAGGTTTCCGTAGTTTCGTCATCCAAAATACGGAATTTCACTCAGATTAACCTGCATTTTAGTTGTTTTCATCAGTTTCAACTCGCGTACTTCCTTTTGGTTAAGCTTTTGCGTTTTTCTGCTCTTTTCACCGTTTTCTGCCGTTTTAGTGGAGTTTTAGCGTGTTTTCGCTGTTTTACGTCGTTTTCTGCAGTTTTTGCGTGTTTTCGCTGTTTTACGCCGTTTTATGCAGTTTTTGCGTGTTTTCGCTGTTTTACGACGTTTTTTGCAGGTTTCCGTAGTTTCGTCATCCAAAATACGGAATTTCACTCAGATTAACCTGCATTTTAGTTGTTTTCATCAGTTTCAACTCGCGTACTTCCTTTTGGTTAAGCTTTTGCGTTTTTCTGCTCTCTTCGCCGTTTCTGCCGCTTTAGTGGAGTTTTAGCGTGTTTTCGCTGTTTTACGTCGTTTTCTGCAGTTTTTGCGTGTTTTCGCTGTTTTACGCCGTTTTATGCCTGGATTTTTGCATGACTTTGGGTGACGGACACCGAAAATCTGTAAGTTTCTCGGCCCCTGGTGGTCCGATGTCGTTCCCGCTGCCCTGATTCATGCGGCAGGGACACCTACAGACAATGCACATTGACTTATTGCGATATCTGTAATAGCACCCGAGATATCACCAGATATATATTGCATTTTCCCCTGACCCTGAGTGTCCGGCCCCATGAGACGGTGGTTTTCTCGGCCCCTGGTGGTCCGAGGTCGTTCCCGCTGCCCACATTCATGCGCCAGGGCCTCCTACAGACAATGCACTTTGATTTATTGCGCTATCTGTAATAGCACCCGTGATATCACCAGATATATATTGCATTTTCCCCTGACCCTGATTGTCCGGCCCCATGAGACTGTGGTTTTCTCGGCCCCTGGTGGTGCGAGGTCGATCCCGCTGCACAGATTCATGCGCCAGTGCCTCCTACAGACAATGCACTTTGATTTATTGCGCTATCTGTAATAGCACCCAAGATATCACCAGATCTATTTTGGATTTTCCCCTGACCCTTAGTGTCCGGCCCCATGAGATTGTGGGTTTCACGGCCCCTGGTGGTCCGAGGTCGTTCCCGCTGCACAGATTCATGCGCCAGGGCCTCGTACAGACAATGCACTTTGATTTATTGCGCTATCTGTAATAGCACCCGAGATATCACCAGATATATATTGGATTTTTCCCTGACCCTGAGTGTCCGGCCCCATGAGACTGTGGTTTTCTCGGCCCCTGGTGGTGCGAGGTCGATCCCGCTGCACAGATTCATGCGCCAAGGCCTCGCACAGACAATGCACTTTGATTTATTGCGCTATCTGTAATAGCACCCGAGATATCACCAGATATATATTGGATTTTCCCCTGACCCTGAGAGTCCGGCCCCATGAGACTGTGGTTTTCTCGGCCCCTGGTGGTCCGAGGTCGCCCCCGCTGCACAGATTCATGCGCCAGGGCCTCCTGCAGATAATTCACTTTGGTTTATTGCGCTATCTCTAATAGCACCAGAGATATCACCAGATATATATTGGATTTTCCCCTGACCCTGAGTGTCCGGCCCCATGAGACTGTGGTTTTCTCGGCCCCTGGTGGTCCGAGGTCATTCCCGCTGCACAGATTCATGCGCCAGGGCCTCCTACAGACAATGCACTTTGATTTATTGCGCTATCTCTAATAGCACCCGAGATATCACCAGATATATATTGGATTTTCACCCGACCCTGAGTATCCGGCCCCATGAGACTGTGGTTTTCTCGGCCCCTGGTGGTGCGTGGTCGATCCCGCTGCACAGATTCATGCGCCAGGGCCTCCTACAGACAATGCACTTTGATTTATTGCGCTATCTCTAATAGCACCCGTGATATCACCAGATATATATTGGATTTTCACCTGACCCTGAGTATCCGGCCCCATGAGACTGTGGTTTTCTCGGCCCCTGGTGGTGCGTGGTCGATCCCGCTGCACAGATTCATGCGCTAGGTCCTCCTACAGACAATGCGCTTTGATTTATTGCGCTATCTGTAATAGCACCCGAGATATCACCAGATATATATTGGATTTTCCCTTGTCCTTGAGTGTCCGGCCCCATGAGACGGTGGTTTTCTCGGCCCCTGGTGGTCCGAGGTCGATCCCGCTGCACAGATTCATGCGCCAGGGCCTCCTACAGACAATGCACTTTGATTTATTGCGCTATCTGTAATAGCACCCGAGATATCACCAGATATATATTGGATTTTCACCTGACCCTGAGTATCCGGCCGCATGAGACTGTGGTTTTCTCGGCCCCTGGTGGTGCGTGGTCGATCCCGCTGCACAGATTCATGCGCTAGGTCCTCCTACAGACAATGCACTTTGGTTTATTGCGCTATCTGTAATAGCACCCGAGATATCACCAGATATATATTGGATTTTCCCTTGTCCCTGAGTGTCCGGCCCCATGAGACGGTGGTTTTCTCGGCCCCTGGTGGTCCGAGGTCGTTCCCCCTGGCCAGATTCATGCGCCAGGGTCTCCTACAGACAATGCACTTTGATTTATTGCGCTATCTCTAATAGCACCAGAGATATCACCAGATATATATTGGATTTTCCCTGACCCTGAGTGTCTGGCCCCATGAGACTGTGGTTTTCTCGGCCCCTGGTGGTCCGAGGTCGTTCCCGCTGCACAGATTCATGCGCCAGGGCCTCTTACAGACAATGCACTTTGGTTTATTGGGCTATCTGTAATAGCACCCGAGATATCACCAGATATATATTGGATTTTTCGCTGACCGGCCCCATGAGACTGTGGTTTTCTCGGCCCCTGGTGGTGCGAGGTCGATCGCGCTGCACAGATTCATGCGCCAGGGCCTCCTGCAGATAATTCACTTTGGTTTATTGCGCTATCTCTAATAGCACCCGACATATCACCAGATATATATTGGATTTTCCCCTGACCCTGAGTGTCCGGACACATGAGACTGTGGTTTTCACGGCCCCTGGTGGTCCGAGGTCGTTCCCAGTGCCCACATTCATGCGCCAGGGCCTCCTGCAGATAATTCACTTTGGTTTATTGGGCAATCTGTAATAGCACCCGAGATATCACCAGATAGATATTGGATTTTCCCCTGACCCTGAGTGTCCGGCCCCATGAGACTGTGGTTTTCTCGGCCCCTGGTGGTCCGAGGTCGTTCCCGCTGCACTGATTCATGCGCCAGGGCATCGTACAGACAATGCACTTTGATTTATTGCGCTATCTGTAATAGCACCCGACATATCACAAGATATATATTGGATTTTTCACTGACCCTGAGTGTCCGGCCCCATGAGACGGTGGTTGTCTCTGTCCCTGGTGGTCCGAGGTCATTCCCGTTGCACAGATTCATGCGCCAGGGCCTCCTGCAGATAATTCACTTTGGTTTATTGCGCTATCTCTAATAGCACCCGAGATATCACCAGATATATATTGGATTTTCACCTGACCCTGAGTATCCGGCCCCATGCGACTGTGGTTTTCTCGGCCCCTGGTGGTGCGTGGTCGATCCCGCTGCACAGATTCATGCGCTAGGGCCTCCTACAGACAACGCACTTTGATTTATTGCGCTATCTGTAAGAGCACCCGAGATATCACCAGATATATATTGGATTTTCCCCTGTCCCTGAGTGTCCGGCCCCATGAGACGGTGGTTTTCTCGGCCCCTGGTGGTCCGAGGTCGCTCCCGCTGCTCAGATTCATGCGCTAGGGCCTCCTGCAGATAATTCACTTTGGTTCATTGCGCTACCTCTAATAGCACCCGAGATATCACCAGATATATTTTGGATTTTCCCCCGACCCTGAGTGTCCGGCCCCATGAGACTGTGGTTTTCTCGGCCCCTGGTGGTCCGAGGTCGCTCCCGCTGCTCAGATTCATGCACCAGGGCCTCCTACAGACAATGCACTTTGATTTATTGCGCTATCTGTAATAGCACCCGAGATATCACCAGATATATATTGGATTTTTCCCTGACCCTGAGTGTCCGGCCCCATGTGACGGTGGTTTTCTCGGCCCCTGGTGGTCCGAGGTCGTTCCCCATGCCCAGATCTATGCGACAGGGCCTCCTACAGACAATGCACTTTGATTTATTGCGCTATCTGTAATAGCACCCGAGATATCACAAGATATATATTGGATTTTCCCCTGACCCTGAGTGTCCGGCCCCATGAGACCGTGGTTGTCTCGGCCCCTGGTGGTCCGAGGTCGTTCCCGTTGCACAGATTCATGCGCCAGGGCCTCCTGCAGATAATTCACTTTGGTTTATTGGGCAATCTGTAATAGCACCCGAGATATCTCCAGATATATATTGGATTTTCCCCCGACCCTGAGTGTCCGGCCCCATGAGACGGTGGTTTTCTCGGCCCCTGGTGGTCCGAGGTCGCTCCCGCTGCTCAGATTCATGCGCCAGGGCCTCCTGCAGATAGATCACTTTGGTTTATTGCGCTACCTCTAATAGCACCCGAGATATCACCAGATATATATAGGATTTTCCCCTGACCCTTAGTGTCCGGCCCCATGAGACTGTGGTTTTCACGGCCCCTGGTGGTCCGAGGTCGTTCCCGCTGCACAGATTCATGCGCCAGGGCCTCCTGCTGACAATGCACGTTGGTTTATTGGGCTATATGTAATAGCACCCGAGATATAACCAGATATATATTGGATTTTCCCCTGACCCTGAGTGTCCGGCCACATGAGACTGTGGTTTTCACGGCCCCTGGTGGTCCGAGGTCGTTCCCAGTGCCCACATTCATGCGCCAGGGCCTCCTGCAGATAATTCCATTTGGTTTATTGGGCAATCTGTAATAGCACCCGAGATATCACCAGATATATATTGGATTTTTCCCTGACCCTGAGTGTCCGGCCCCATGAGACCGTGGTTGTTTCGGCCCCTGGTGGTCCGAGGGCGTTCCCGTTGCACAGATTCATGCGCCAGGGCCTCCTGCAGATAATTCACTTTGGTTTATTGCGCTATCTCTAATAGCACCCGAGATATCGCCAGATATATATTGGATTTTCCCCTGACCCTGAGTGTCCGGCCCCATGAGACGGCGGTTTTCTCGGCCCCTGGTGGTCCGAGGTCGTTCCCCCTGCCCAGATCTATGGGCCAGGGCCTCCTACAGACAATGCACTTTGATTTATTGCGCTATCTGTAATAGCACCCGAGATATCACCAGATATATATTGGATTTTCCCCTGACCCTGAGTGTCCGGCCCCATGAGACTGTGGTTTTCTCGGCCCCTGGTGGTCCGAGTTCGCTCCCGCTGCTCAGATTCATGCGCCAGGGCCTCGTGCAGATAATTCACTTTGGTTTATTGCGCTACCTCTAATAGCACCCGAGATATCACCAGATAGGTATTGGATTTTCCCCTGACCCTGAGTGTCCGACCCCATGAGACTGTGGTTTTCTCGGCCCCTGGTGGTCCGAGGTCGTTCCCGCTGCACAGATTCATGCGCCAAGGCCTCGTACAGACGATGCACTTTTATTTATTGCGCTATCTGTAATAGCAACCGAGATATCACCAGATATATATTGGATTTTTCCCTGACCCTGAGTGTCCGGCCCCATGAGACCGTGCTTGTCTCGGCCCCAGGTGGACCGAGGTCGTTCCCGTTTCACAGATTCATGTGCCAGGGCCTCCTGCAGATAATTCACTTTGGATTATTGCGCTATCTCTAATAGCACCCGAGATATCGCCAGATATATATTGGATTTTCCCCTGACCCTGAGTGTCCGGCACCATGAGACTGTGGTTTTCTCGGACCCTAGTGGTGCGAGGTCGATCCCGCTGCACAGATTCATGCGCCAGGGCCTCCTGCAGATAATTCACTTTGGATTATTGCGCTATCTCTAATAGCACCCGAGATATCGCCAGATATATATTGGATTTTCCCCTGTCCCTGAGTGTCCGGCCCCATGAGACGGTTGTTTTCTCGGCCCCTGGTGGTCCGAGGTCGTTCCCCCTGGCCAGATTCATGCGCCAGGGCCTCCTACAGACAATGCACTTTGATTTATTGCGCTATCTGTAATAGCACCCGAGATATCACCAGATAGATATTGGATTTTCCCCTGACCCTGAGTGTCCGGCCCCATGAGACTGTGGTTTTCTCGGACCCTGGTGGTCCGAGGTCGTTCCCGCTGCACTGATTCATGCGCCAGGGCCTCGTACAGACAATGCACTTTGATTTATTGCGCTATCTGTAATAGCACCCGAGATATCACCAGATATATATTGGATTTTTCCCTGACCCTGAGTGTCCGGCCCCATGAGACTGTGGTTTTCTCGGCCCCTGGTGGTGCGAGGTCGATCCCGCTGCACAGATTCTTGCGCCAGGGCCTCGTACAGACAATGCACTTTGATTTATTGCGCTATCTGTAATAGCACCCGAGATATCACCAGATATATATTGGATTTTCCCCTGACCCTGAGTGTCCGGCCCCATGAGACGGTGGTTGTCTCGGCCCCTGGTGGTCCGAGGTCGTTCCCGCTGGGCAGATTCATGCGCCAGGGCCTCCTACAGACAATGCACTTTGGTTTATTGGGCAATCTGTAATAGCACCCGAGATATCACCAGATATATATTGGATTTTTCCCTGACCCTGAGTGTCCGGCCCCATGAGACCGTGGTTGTTTCGGCCCCTGGTGGTCCGAGGGCGTTCCCGTTGCACAGATTCATGCGCCAGGGCCTCCTGCAGATAATTCACTTTGGTTTATTGCGCTATCTCTAATAGCACCCGAGATATCGCCAGATATATATTGGATTTTCCCCTGACCCTGAGTGTCCGGCCCCATGAGACGGTGGTTTTCTCGGCCCCTGGTGGTCCGAGGTCGTTCCCCCTGCCCAGATCTATGGGCCAGGGCCTCCTACAGACAATGCACTTTGATTTATTGCGCTATCTGTAATAGCACCCGAGATATCACCAGATATATATTGGATTTTCCCCTGACCCTGAGTGTCCGGCCCCATGAGACTGTGGTTTTCTCGGCCCCTGGTGGTCCGAGTTCGCTCCCGCTGCTCAGATTCATGCGCCAGGGCCTCGTGCAGATAATTCACTTTGGATTATTGCGCTATCTCTAATTGCACCCGAGATATCGCCAGATATATATTGGATTTTCCCCTGATCCTGAGTGTCCGGCCCCATGAGACTGTGGTTTTCTCGGACCCTAGTGGTGCGAGGTCGATCCCGCTGCACAGATTCATGCGCCAGGGCCTCCTGCAGATAATTCACTTTGGATTATTGCGCTATCTCTAATAGCACCCGAGATATCGCCAGATATATATTGGATTTTCCCCTGTCCCTGAGTGTCCGGCCCCATGAGACGGTTGTTTTCTCGGCCCCTGGTGGTCCGAGGTCGTTCCCCCTGGCCAGATTCATGCGCCAGGGCCTCCTACAGACAATGCACTTTGATTTATTGCGCTATCTGTAATAGTACCCGAGATATCACCAGATAGATATTGGATTTTCCCCTGACCCTGAGTGTCCGGCCCCATGAGACTGTGGTTTTCTCGGACCCTGGTGGTCCGAGGTCGTTCCCGCTGCACTGATTCATGCGCCAGGGCCTCGTACAGACAATGCACTTTGATTTATTGCGCTATCTGTAATAGCACCCGAGATATCACCAGATATATATTGGATTTTTCCCTGACCCTGAGTGTCCGGCCCCATGAGACTGTGGTTTTCTCGGCCCCTGGTGGTGCGAGGTCGATCCCGCTGCACAGATTCTTGCGCCAGGGCCTCGTACAGACAATGCACTTTGATTTATTGCGCTATCTGTAATAGCACCCGAGATACCACCAGATATATATTGGATTTTCCCCTGACCCTGAGTGTCCGGCCCCATGAGACGGTGGTTGTCTCGGCCCCTGGTGGTCCGAGGTGGTTCCCGCTGGGCAGATTCATGCGCCAGGGCCTCCTACAGCCAATGCACTTTGGATTATTGCGCTATCTCTAATAGCACCCGAGATATAACCAGATATATATTGGATTTTCCCCTGATCCTGAGTGTCCGGCCCCATGAGACGGTGGTTTTCTCGTCCCCTGGTGGTCCGAGGTCTTCCACGCTGCACAGATGCATGCGCCAGGGCCTCCTACAGATAATTCACTTTGGTTTATTGCGCTATCTCTAATAGCACCCGAGATATCACCAGATATATATTGGATTCTTCCCAGACCCTGAGTGTCCGGCCCCATGAGACGGTGGTTTTCTCAGCCCCTGGTGGTCCGAGGTCGTTCCCGCTGCACAGAGCCATGCGCCAGGGCCTCCTGCAGATACTTCACTTTGGTTTATTGCGCTATCTCTAGTAGCACCCGAGATATCACCAGATATATATTGGATTTTTCCCTGACGCTGAGTGTCCGGCCCCATGAGACGGTGGTTTTCTCGGCCCCTGGTGGTCTGAGGTCGTTCCCGCTGCACAGATTCATGCGCCAGGGCCTCCTACAGACAATGCACTTTGATTTATTGCGCTATCTGTAATAGCACCCGAGATATCACGAGATATATATTGGATTTTCCCCTGACCCTGAGTGTCCGGCCCCATGAGACGGTGGTTGTCTCGGCCCCTGGTGGTCCGAGGTCGTTCCCGCTGGGCAGATTCATGCGCCAGGGCCTCCTACAGACTATGCACTTTGGTTTATTGCGCTATCTCTAATAGCACCCGAGACATAACCAGATATATATTGGATTTTCCCCTGACCATGAGTGTCCGGCCCCATGAGACGGTGGTTTTCTCGGCCCCTGGTGGTCCGAGGTCGTTCCCGCTGCACAGATGCATGCGCCAGGGCCTCCTGCAGATAATTCACTTTGGTTTATTGCGCTATCTCTAATAGCGCCCGAGATATCACCAGATATATATTGGATTCTTCCCAGACCCTGAGTGTCCGGCCCCATGAGACGGTGGTTTTCTCAGCCCCTGGTGGTCCGAGGTCGTTCCCGCTGCACAGAGCCATGCGCCAGGGCGTCCTGCAGATACTTCACTTTGGTTTATTGCGCTATCTCTAGTAGCACCCGAGATATCACCAGATATATATTGGATTTTTCCCTGACCCTGAGTGTCCGGCTCCATGAGACTGTGGTTTTCTCGGCCCCTGGTTGTCCGAGGTCCTTCCCGCTGCACAGATTCATGCGCCAGGGCCTCCTACAGACAATGCACTTTGATTTATTGCGCTATCTGTAATAGCACCCGAGATATCACGAGATATATATTGGATTTTTCCCCGACCCTGAGTGTCCAGCCCCATGAGACGGTGGCTGTCTCGGCCCCTGGTGGTCCGAGGTCGTTCCCGCTGCACAGAGCCATGCGCCAGGGCCTCCTGCAGATACTTCACTTTGGTTTATTGCGCTATCTCTAGTAGCACCCGAGATATCACCAGATATATATTGGATTTTTCCCTGACGCTGAGTGTCCGGCCCCATGAGACGGTGGTTTTCTCGGCCCCTGGTGGTCCGAGGTCGTTCCCGCTGCACAGATGCATGCGCCAGGGCCTCCTGCAGATAATTCACTTTGGTTTATTGCGCTATCTCTAATAGCACCCGAGATATCACCAGATATATATTGGATTCTTCCCAGACCCTGAGTGTCCGGCCCCATGAGACGGTGGTTTTCTCGGCCCCTGGTGGTGCGTGGTCGATCCCGCTGCACAGATTCATGCGCTAGGGCCTCCTACAGACAACGCACTTTGATTTATTGCGCTATCTGTAATAGCACCCGGGATATCACCAGATATATATTGGATTTTCCCCTGTCCCTGAGTGTCCGGTCCCATGAGACGGTGGTTTTCTCGGCCCCTGGTGGTCCGAGGTCGCACCCGCTGCTCAGATCCATGCGCCAGGGCCTCCTGCAGATAGTTCACTTTGGTTTATTGCGCTACCTCTAATAGCACCCGAGATATCACCAGATATATATTGGATTTTCCCCTGACCCTTAGTGTCCGGCCCCATGAGACTGTGGTTTTCACGGCCCCTGGTGGTCCGAGGTCGTTCCCGCTGCACAGATTCATGCGCCAGGGCCTCCTACTGACAATGCACGTTGGTTTATTGGGCTATATGTAATAGCACCCGAGATATCACCAGATATATATTGGATTTTTCGCTGACCCTGAGTGTCCGGCCCCATGAGACTGTGGTTTTCTCGGCCCCTGGTGGTGCGAGGTCGATCGCGATCCACAGATTCATGCGCCAGGGCCTCCTGCAGATAATTCACTTTGGTTTATTGCGCTATCTCTAATAGCACCCGACATATCACCAGATATATATTGGATTTTCCTCTGACCCTGAGTGTCCGGCCCCATGAGACTGTGGTTTTCTCGGCCCCAGGTGGACCGAGGTCGTTCCCGTTTCACAGATTCATGCGCCAGTGCCTCCTGCAGATAATTCACTTTGGATTATTGCGCTATCTGTAATAGCACCCGAGATATCACCAGATATATATTGGATTTTCCCCTGACCCTGAGTGTCCGGCCCCATGAGACGGTGGTTTTCTCAGCCCCTGGTGGTCCGAGGTCGTTCCCGCTGCACAGAGCCATGCGCCAGGGCCTCCTGCAGATAATTCACTTTGGTTTATTGCGCTATCTCTAGTAGCACCCGAGATATCACCAGATATATATTGGATTTTTCCCTGACGCTGAGTGTCCGGCCCCATGAGACGGTGGTTTTCTCGGCCCCTGGTGGTCCGAGGTCATTCCCGCTGCACAGATTGCTGCGCCAGTGCATCCTACAGACAATGCACTTTGGTTTATTGGGCTATCTGTAATAGCACCCGAGACACCACCAGATATATATTGGATTTTTCGCTGACCCTGAGTGTCCGGCTCCATGAGACTGTGGTTTTCTCGCCCCTGGTGGTCCGAGGTCGTTCCCGCTGCACAGATTCATGCGCCAGGGCCTCCTACAGACAATGCACTTTGATTTATTGCGCTATCTGTAATAGCACCCGGGATATCACGAGATATATATTGGATTTTTCCCCGACCCTGAGTGTCCGGTCCCATGAGACGGTGGCTGTCTCGGCCCCTGGTGGTCCGAGGTCCTTCCCGCTGCACAGACTGATGCGCCAGGGCCTCCAGCAGATACTTCACTTTGCTTTATTGCGCTATCTCTAGTAGCACCCGAGATATCACCTGATATATATTGGATTTTTCCCTGACACTGAGTGTCCGGCCCCATGAGACGGTGGTTTTCTCGGCCCCTGGTGGTCCGAGGTCGTTCCCGTTGCACAGATTGCTGCGCCAGGGCCCCCTGCAGATAATTCACTTTGGTTTATTGCGCTATCTCTAATAGCACCCGAGATATCACCAGATATATATTGGATTTTCCCCTGACCCTTAGTGTCCGGCCCAATGAGACTGTGGTTTTCACGGCCCCTGGTGGTCCGAGGTCGTTCCCGCTGCACAGATTCATGCGCCAGGGCCTCCTACAGACACTGCACTTTGGTTTATTGGGCTATCTGTAATAGCACCCGAGATAACACCAGATGTATATTGGATTTTTCGCTGACCCTGAGTGTGCGGCCCCATGAGACGGTGGTTGTCTCGGCCCCTGGTGGTCCGAGGTCATTCCCGTTGCTCAGATACATGCGCCAGGGCCTCCTGCAGATAATTCACTTTGGTTTATTGCGCTATCTCTAATAGCACCCGAGATATCACCAGATATATATTGGATTTTCACCTGACCCTGAGTATCCGGCCCCATGAAACTGTGGTTTTCTCGGCCCCTGGTTGGGCGTGGTCGATCCCTTTGCACAGATTCATGCGCCAGGGCCTCCTGCAGATAATTCACGTTGGTTTATTGCGCTATCTCTAATAGCACCCGAGATATCACCAGATATATATTGGATTTTCCCCTCACCCTGAGTGTCCGGCCCCATGAGACTGGTTTTCTCGGCCCCTGCTGGTCCGAGGTCGTTCCCGCTGCACAGATTCATGCGCCAGGGCCTCCTACAAGTAATGCACATTGATTTATTGCGCTATCTGTAATAGCACCCGAGATATCACCAGATATATATTGGATTTTTCCCTGACCCTGAGTGTCCGGCCCCATGAGACGGTGGTTGTCTTGCCCATGGTGGTCCGAGGTCGTTCCCGCTGCACAGATTCATGCGCCAGGGCCTCCTACTGACAATGCACGTTGGTTTATTGGGCTATATGTAATAGCACCCGAGATATCACCAGATATATATTGGATTTTTCGCTGACCCTGAGTGTCCGGCCCCATGAGACTGTGGTTTTCTCGGCCCCTGGTGGTGCGAGGTCGATCGCGCTGCACAGATTCATGCGCCAGGGCCTCCTGCAGATAATTCACTTTGGTGTATTGCGCTATCTCTAATAGCACCCGACATATCACCAGATATATATTGGATTTTCCTCTGACCCTGAGTGTCCGGCCACATGAGACTGTGGTTTTCACGGCCACTGGTTGTCCGAGGTCGTCCCAGTGCCCACATTCATGCGCCAGGGCCTCCTGCAGATAATTCACTTTGGTTTATTGGGCAATCTGAAATAGCACCCGAGATATCACCAGATATATATTGGATTTTTCCCTGACCCTGAGTGTCCGGCCCCATGAGACCGTGGTTGTTTCGGCCCCTGGTGGTCCGAGGTCGTTCCCGTTGCACAGATTCATGCGCCAGGGCCTCCTGCAGATAATTCACTTTGGTTTATTGCGCTATCTCTAATAGCACCCGAGATATCGCCAGATATATATTGGATTTTCCCCTGACCCTGAGTGTCCGGCCCCATGAGACTGTGGTTTTCTCGGCCCCTGGTGGTCCGAGTTCGCTCCCGCTGCTCAGATTCATGCGCCAGGGCCTCGTGCAGATAATTCACTTTGGATTATTGCGCTATCTCTAATAGCACCCGAGATATCGCCAGATATATATTGGATTTTCCCCTGTCCCTGAGTGCCCGACCCCATGAGACTGTGGTTTTCTCGGCCCCTGGTGGTCCGAGGTCGTTCCC
Source organism: Nomia melanderi (assembly GCF_051020985.1). Classification (NCBI taxonomy): domain Eukaryota; kingdom Metazoa; phylum Arthropoda; class Insecta; order Hymenoptera; family Halictidae; genus Nomia; species Nomia melanderi. The sequence goes on from NW_027475131.1 coordinate 5,541,116, forward strand.
GCTGCACTGATTCATGCGCCAGGGCCTCGTACAGACAATGCACTTTGATTTATTTCGCTATCTCTAATAGCACCCGATATATCACCAGATATATATTGGATTTTCCCCTGACCCTGAGTGTCCGGCCGAATGAGACTGTGGTTTTCTCGGCCCCTGGTGGCGCGAGGTCGATCGCGCTGCACAGATTCATGCGCCAGGGCCTCCTGCAGATAATTCACTTTGGTTTATTGCGCTACCTCTAATAGCACCCGAGATATCACCAGATAGGTATTGGATTTTCCCTTGACCCTGAGTGTCCGGCCCCATGAGACTGTGGTTTTCTCGGCCCCAGGTGAACCGAGGTCGTTCCCGTTTCACAGATTCATGCGCCAGGGCCTCCTGCAGATAATTCACTTTGGATTATTGCGCTATCTCTAATAGCACCCGAGATATCGCCAGATATATATTGGATTTTCCCCTGTCCCTGAGTGCCCGGCCCCATGAGACGGTGGTTTTCTCGGCCCCTGATTGTCCGAGGTCGTTTCCTCTGCCCAGATCTATGCGCCAGGGCCTCCTACAGACAATGCACTTTGATTTATTGCGCTATCTGTAATAGCAACCGAGATATCACCAGATATATATTGGATTTTGCCCTGTCCCTGAGTGTCCGGCCCCATGAGACGGTTGTTTTCTCGGCCCCTGGTGGTCCGAGGTCGTTCCCCCTGGCCAGATTCATGCGCCAGGGCCTCCTACAGACAATGCACTTTGATTTATTGCGCTATCTGTAATAGCACCCGAGATATCAGCAGATATATATTGGATTTTTCGCTGACCCTGAGTGTCCGGCCCCATGAGACGGTGGTTGTCTCCGCCTCTGGTGGTCCGAGGTCATTCCCGTTGCACAGATTCATGCGCCAGGGCCTCCTGCAGATAATTCACTTTGGTTTATTGCGCTATCTCTAATAGCACCCGAGATATCACGAGATATATATTGGATTTTTCCCCGACCCTGAGTGTCCGGCCCCATGAGACGGTGGCTGTCTCGGCCCCTGGTGGTCCGAGGTCCTTCCCACTGCACAGACTGATGCGCCAGGGCCTCCAGCAGATACGTCACTTTGCTTTATTGCGCTATCTCTAGTAGCACCCGAGATATCACCTGATATATATTGGATTTTTCCCTGACCCTGAGTGTCCGACCCCATGAGACTCTGGTTTTCTCGGCGCCTGGTGGTCCGAGGTCGTTCCCCCTGCCCAGATGCATGCGCCAGGGCCTCCTGCAGATAATTCACTTTGGTTTATTGCGCTATCTCTAATAGCACCCGAGATATCACCAGATATATATTGGATTTTCCCCTGACCCTGAGTGTCCTGCCCCATGAGACGGTGGTTTTCTCGGCCCCTGGTGGACCGAGATCGTTCCCGCTGCACAGATGCATGCGCCAGGGCCTCCTGCAGATAATTCACTTTGGTTTATTGCGCTATCTCTAATAGCACCCGAGATATCACCAGATATATATTGGATTCTTCCCAGACCCTGAGTGCCCGGCCCCATGAGACGGTGGTTTTCTCAGCCCCTGGTGGTCCGAGGTCGTTCCCGCTGCACAGAGCCATGCGCCAGGGCCTCCTGCAGATACTTCACTTTGGTTTATTGCGCTATCTCTAGTAGCACCCGAGATATCACCAGATATATATTGGATTTTTCCCTGACGCTGAGTGTCCGGCCCCATGAGACGGTGGTTTTCTCGGCCCCTGGTGGTACGAGGTCGTTCCCCCTGGCCAGATTCATGCGCCAGGGCCTCCTACAGACAATGCACTTTGATTTATTGCGCTATCTGTAATAGCACCAGAGATGTCACCAGATATATATTGGATTTTCGCCTGTCCCTGAGTGTCCGGCCCCATGAGACTGTGGTCTTCGCGGCCCCCGGTGGTCCGCGGTCGTTCCCGCTGCACAGCTTCATGCGCCAGGGCATCCTACAGACAATGCACTTTGATTTATTGCACTATCTGTAATAGCACCAGAGATATCACCAGATATATATTGGATTTTTCCGTGACCCTGAGTGTCCGGCCCCATGAGACGGTGGTTTTCTCGGCCCCTGGTGGTCCGAGGTCATTCCCGCTGCAGAGATTCATGCGCCAGGGCCTCCTACAGACAATGCTCTTTGATTTATTGCGCTATCTGTAATAGCACCCGAGATATCGCCAGATATATATTGGATTTTTCCCTGACCCTGAGTGTGCGGCCCCATGTGACGGTGGTTTTCTCGGCCCCTGGTGGTCCGAGGTCGTTCCCGCTGCCCAGATTCATGCGCCAGGGCCTCCTGCAGACAATTCACTTTGATTTATTGCGCTATCTGTAATAGCACCTGAGAAAGAACCATATATATGCTGGATTTTTACATGACTTTGTGTGACGGATACCGAAAATCTGTGATTCTCTCGGCCCCTGGTGGTCAGATGTCGTTCCCGCTGCCCAGATTCATGCGCCAGGGCCTCCTACAGACAATGCACTTTGATTTATTGCGCTATCTGTAACAGCACCAGAGATATCACCAGATATATATTGGATTTTTCCCTGACCCTGAGGGTCCGGCCCCATGAGACGGTGGTTTTCTCGACCCCTGGTGGTCCGAGATCGTTCCCGCTGCAGAGATTCATGCGCCAGGGCCTCCTACAGACAATGCTCTTTGATTTATTGCGCTATCTGTAATAGCACCCGAGATATCACCAGATATATATTGGATTTTTCCCTGACCCTGAGTGCCCGGCCCCATGTGTCGGTGGTTTTCTCGCACCCTGGTGGTCCGAGGTCGTTCCCGCTGCACAGATTCATGCGCCAGGGCATCCTACAGACAATGCACTTTGATTTATCGCGCTATCTCTAATAGCACCCGAGATATCACCAGATATATATTGGATTTTTCCCTGACCCTGAGGGTCCGGCCCCATGAGACGGTGGTTTTCTCGACCCCTGGTGGTCCGAGATCGTTCCCGCTGCAGAGATTCATGCGCCAGGGCATCCTACAGACAATGCACTTTGATTTATCGCGCTATCTCTAATAGCACCCGAGATATCACCAGATATATATTGGATTTTCCTCTGACCCTGAGTGTCCGGCCCCATGAGACTGTGGTTTTCTCGGCCCCAGGTGGTGCGAGATCGTTCCCGCTTCACAGATTCATGCGTCAGGGCCTCCTGCAGATAATTCACTTTGGTTCATTGCGCTATCTCTAATTTCACGCGAGATATCACCAGATATATATTGGATTTTTCCCTGACCCTGAGTGTCCGGCCTCATGGGACGGTGGTTTTCTCGGCCCCTGGTGGTCCGAGGTCGTTCCCGCTGCCCAGATTCATGCGCCAGGGCCTCCTACAGACAATGCACTTTGATTTATTGCGCTATCTGTAACAGCACCAGAGATATCACCAGATATATATTGGATTTTTCCCTGACCCTGAGGGTCCGGCCCCATGAGACGGTGGTTTTCTCGACCCCTGGTGGTCCGAGATCGTTCCCGCTGCAGAGATTCATGCGCCAGGGCCTCCTACAGACAATGCTCTTTGATTTATTGCGCTATCTCTAATAGCACCGGAGATATCACCAGATACATATTGGATTTTCCTCTGACCCTGAGTGTCCGGCCCCATGAGACTGTGGTTTTCTCGGCCCCAGGTGGTCCGCGGTCGTTCCCGCTGCACAGCTTCATGCGCCAGGGCATCCTACAGACAATGCACTTTGATTTATTGCGCTAGCTGTAATAGCACCAGAGATATCACCAGATATATATTGGATTTTTCCCTGACCCTGAGTGTCCGGCCCCATGAGACGGTGGTTTTCTCGGCCCCTGGTGGTCCGAGGTCATTCCCGCTGCAGAGATTCATGCGCCAGGGCCTCCTACAGACAATGCTCTTTGATTTATTGCGCTATCTGTAATAGCACCCGAGATATCGCCAGATATATATTGGATTTTTCCCTGACCCTGAGTGTCCGGCCCCATGTGACGGTGGTTTTCTCGGCCCCTGGTGGTCCGAGGTCGTTCCCGCTGCCCAGATTCATGCGCCAGGGCCTCCTGCAGACAATTCACTTTGATTTATTGCGCTATCTGTAATAGCACCTGAGAAAGAACCATATATATGCTGGATTTTTACATGACTTTGTGTGACGGATACCGAAAATCTGTGATTCTCTCGGCCCCTGGTGGTCAGATGTCGTTCCCGCTGCCCAGATTCATGCGCCAGGGCCTCCTACAGACAATGCACTTTGATTTATTGCGCTATCTGTAACAGCACCAGAGATATCACCAGATATATATTGGATTTTTCCCTGACCCTGAGGGTCCGGCCCCATGAGACGGTGGTTTTCTCGACCCCTGGTGGTCCGAGATCGTTCCCGCTGCAGAGATTCATGCGCCAGGGCCTCCTACAGACAATGCTCTTTCATTTATTGCGCTATCTGTAATAGCACCCGAGATATCACCAGATATATATTGGATTTTTCCCTGACCCTGAGTGCCCGGCCCCATGTGTCGGTGGTTTTCTCGCACCCTGGTGGTCCGAGGTCGTTCCCGCTGCACAGATACATGCGCCAGGGCCTCCTACAGACAATGCTCATTGATTTATTGCGCTATCTGTAATAGCACCCGAGATATCACCAGATATATATTGGATTTTTCCCTGACACTGAGTGTCCGGCCCCATGAGACGGTGGTTTTCTCGGCCCCTGGTGGTTCGAGGTCGTTCCCGCTGCACAGATGCATGCGCCAGGGCCTCCTGCAGATAATTGACTGTGATTTATCGCGCTGCCTGTAATAGCACCCGAGAAAGCGCCATATATATGCTGGATTTTTACATGACTTTGGGTGACGGACACAGAAAATCTGTAAGTTTCTCGGACCCTGGAGGTCCGAGGTCGTTCCTGCTTCACAGATTCATGCGCCAGGGCCTCCTGCAGACAATGCACTTTGATTTATCGCGCTATCTGTAATAGAACCCGAGATATCACCAGATATATGCTGGATTTTTACATGACATTGGGTGACGGATACCGAAAATCTGTAATTTTCTCTGCCCCTGGTGGTCCGATGTCGTTCCCGCTGCACAGATGCATGCGCCAGGGCCTCCTGCAGATAACTCACTTTGATTTATCGCGCTATCTCTAATAGCACCCGCGATATCACCAGATATATATTGGATTTTTCCCTGACCCTGAGTGTTCGGCCCCATGAGACGGTGGTTTTCTCGGCCCCTGGTGGTCGGAGGTCGTTCCCGCTGCCCAGATTCATGCACCAGGGCCTTATACAGACAATGCACTTTGATTTATTGCACTATCTCTAATAGCACCCGAGATATCACGAGATATATATTGGATTTATCCCTGACCCTGAGTGTCCGGCCCCATGAGGCGGTGGTTATCTCGGCACCTGGTGGTCCCAGGTCTCTCCCGCTGCACAGATTCATGCGCCAGGGCCTCCTACAGACAATGCTCTTTCATTTATTGCGCTATCTGTAATAGCACCCGAGATATCACCAGATATATATTGGATTTTTCCCTGACCCTGAGTGCCCGGCCCCATGTGTCGGTGGTTTTCTCGCACCCTGGTGGTCCGAGGTCGTTCCCGCTGCACAGATACATGCGCCAGGGCCTCCTACAGACAATGCTCATTGATTTATTGCGCTATCTGTAATAGCACCCGAGATATCACCAGATATATATTGGATTTTTCCCTGACACTGAGTGTCCGGCCCCATGAGACGGTGGTTTTCTCGGCCCCTGGTGGTTCGAGGTCGTTCCCGCTGCACAGATGCATGCGCCAGGGCCTCCTGCAGATAATTGACTGTGATTTATCGCGCTGCCTGTAATAGCACCCGAGAAAGCGCCATATATATGCTGGATTTTTACATGACTTTGGGTGACGGACACAGAAAATCTGTAAGTTTCTCGGACCCTGGAGGTCCGAGGTCGTTCCTGCTTCACAGATTCATGCGCCAGGGCCTCCTGCAGACAATGCACTTTGATTTATCGCGCTATCTGTAATAGAACCCGAGATATCACCAGATATATGCTGGATTTTTACATGACATTGGGTGACGGATACCGAAAATCTGTAATTTTCTCTGCCCCTGGTGGTCCGATGTCGTTCCCGCTGCACAGATGCATGCGCCAGGGCCTCCTGCAGATAACTCACTTTGATTTATCGCGCTATCTCTAATAGCACCCGCGATATCACCAGATATATATTGGATTTTTCCCTGACCCTGAGTGTTCGGCCCCATGAGACGGTGGTTTTCTCGGCCCCTGGTGGTCGGAGGTCGTTCCCGCTGCCCAGATTCATGCACCAGGGCCTTATACAGACAATGCACTTTGATTTATTGCACTATCTCTAATAGCACCCGAGATATCACGAGATATATATTGGATTTATCCCTGACCCTGAGTGTCCGGCCCCATGAGGCGGTGGTTATCTCGGCACCTGGTGGTCCCAGGTCTCTCCCGCTGCACAGATTCATGCGCCAGGGCCTCCTGCATATAATTCACTTTGGTTTATTGTGCTATCTCTAATAGCACCCGAGATATCACCAGATATATATTGGATTTTCCTCTGACCCTGAGTGTCCGGCCCCATGAGACTGTGGTTTTCTCGGCCCCAGGTGGTGCGAGATCGTTCCCGCTTCACAGATTCATGCGTCAGGGCCTCCTGCAGATAATTCACTTTGGTTCATTGCGCTATCTCTAATTTCACGCGAGATATCACCAGATATATATTGGATTTTTCCCTGACCCTGAGTGTCCGGCCCCATGGGACGGTGGTTTTCTCGGCCCCTGGTGGTCCGAGGTCGTTCCCGCTGCCCAGATTCATGCGCCAGGGCCTCCTACAGACAATGCACTTTGATTTATTGCGCTATCTGTAACAGCACCCGAGATATCACCAGATACATATTAGATTTTCCTCTGACCCTGAGTGTCCGGCCCCATGAGACTGTGGTTTTCTCTGCCCCAGGTGGTCCGAGATCGTTCCCGCTGCCCAGGTTCATGAGCCAGGGCCTCCTACAGACAATGCACTTTGATTTAATGCGCTATCTCTAATAGCACCGAGATATCACCAGATATATATTGGATTTTTCCCCGACCCTGAGTGTCCGGCCCCATGAGACGGTGGTTATCTCGGCCCCTGGTGGTCCGAGGTCGTTCCCGCTTCACAGATTCATGCGCAAGGGCCTGCTACAGACAATGCACTTTGATTTATTGCGCTATCTGTAATAGCACCCGAGATATCACCAGATATATATTGGATTTTTCCCCGACCCTGAGTGTCCGGCCCCATGAGACTGTGGTTTTCGCGGCCCCCGGTGGTCCGCGGTCGTTCCCGCTGCACAGCTTCATGCGCCAGGGCATCCTACAGACAATGCACTTTGATTTATTGCGCTATCTGTAATAGCACCAGAGATATCACCAGATATATATTGGGTTTTCCCTGACCCTGAGTGTCCGGCCCCATGAGACGGTGGTTTTCTCGGCCCCTGGTGGTCCGAGGTCATTCCCGCTGCAGAGATTCATGCGCCAGGGCCTCCTACAGACAATGCTCTTTGATTTATTGCGCTATCTGTAATAGCACCCGAGATATCGCCAGATATATATTGGATTTTTCCCTGACCCTGAGTGTCCGGCCCCATGTGACGGTGGTTTTCTCGGCCCCTGGTGGTCCGAGGTCGTTCCCGCTGCCCAGATTCATGCGCCAGGGCCTCCTGCAGACAATTCACTTTGATTTATTGCGCTATCTGTAATAGCACCTGAGAAAGAACCATATATATGCTGGATTTTTACATGACTTTGTGTGACGGATACCGAAAATCTGTGATTCTCTCGGCCCCTGGTGGTCAGATGTCGTTCCCGCTGCCCAGATTCATGCGCCAGGGCCTCCTACAGACAATGCACTTTGATTTATTGCGCTATCTGTAACAGCACCAGAGATATCACCAGATATATATTGGATTTTTCCCTGACCCTGAGGGTCCGGCCCCATGACACGGTGGTTTTCTCGACCCCTGGTGGTCCGAGATCGTTCCCGCTGCAGAGATTCATGCGCCAGGGCCTCCTACAGACAATGCTCTTTCATTTATTGCGCTATCTGTAATAGCACCCGAGATATCACCAGATATATATTGGATTTTTCCCTGACCCTGAGTGCCCGGCCCCATGTGTCGGTGGTTTTCTCGCACCCTGGTGGTCCGAGGTCGTTCCCGCTGCACAGATACATGCGCCAGGGCCTCCTACAGACAATGCTCATTGATTTATTGCGCTATCTGTAATAGCACCCGAGATATCACCAGATAAATATTGGATTTTTCCCTGACACTGAGTGTCCGGCCCCATGAGACGGTGGTTTTCTCGGCCCCTGGTGGTTCGAGGTCGTTCCCGCTGCACAGATGCATGCGCCAGGGCCTCCTGCAGATAATTGACTGTGATTTATCGCGCTGCCTGTAATAGCACCCGAGAAAGCGCCATATATATGCTGGATTTTTACATGACTTTGGGTGACGGACACAGAAAATCTGTAAGTTTCTCGGACCCTGGAGGTCCGAGGTCGTTCCCGCTGCCCAGATTCATGCGCCAGGGCCTCCTACAGACAATGCACTTTGATTTATTGCGCTATCTGTAACAGCACCCGAGATATCACCAGATACATATTGGATTTTCCTCTGACCCTGAGTGTCCGGCCCCATGAGACTGTGGTTTTCTCGGCCCCAGGTGGTCCGAGATCGTTCCCGCTGCCCAGGTTCATGAGCCAGGGCCTCCTACAGACAATGCACTTTGATTTAATGCGCTATCTCTAATAGCACCGAGATATCACCAGATATATATTGGATTTATCCCTGACCCTGAGTGTCCGGCCCCATGAGGCGGTGGTTATCTCGGCACCTGGTGGTCCCAGGTCTCTCCCGCTGCACAGATTCATGCGCCAGGGCCTCCTGCATATAATTCACTTTGGTTTATTGCGCTATCTCTAATAGCACCCGAGATATCACCAGATATATATTGGATTTTTCCCTGACCCTGAGTGTCCGGCCCCATGAGACTGTGGTTTTCTCGGTCCCTGGTGGTCCGAGGTCGTTCCCGCTGCACAGATGCATGCGCCAGGGCCTCCTGCAGATAATTCACTTTGGTTCATTGCGCTATCTCTAATAGCACCCGAGATATCACCAGATATATATTGGATTTTTCCCTGACCCTGAGTGTCCGGCCCCATGAGACTGTGGTTTTCTCGGCCCCTGGTGGTCCGAGGTCGTTCCCGCTGCCCAGATTCATGCGCCAGGGCCTCCTACAGACAATGCACTTTGATTTATTGCGCTATCTGTAACAGCACCAGAGATATCACCAGATATATATTGGATTTTTCCCTGACCCTGAGGGTCCGGCCCCATGAGACGGTGGTTTTCTCGACCCCTGGTGGTCCGAGATCGTTCCCGCTGCAGAGATTCATGCGCCAGGGCCTCCTACAGACAATGCTCTTTGATTTATTGCGCTATCTGTAATAGCACCCGAGATATCACCAGATATATATTGGATTTTTCCCTGACCCTGAGTGCCCGGCCCCATGTGTCGGTGGTTTTCTCGCACCCTGGTGGTCCGAGGTCGTTCCCGCTGCACAGATTCATGCGCCAGGGCATCCTACAGACAATGCACTTTGATTTATCGCGCTATCTCTAATAGCACCCGAGATATCACCAGATATATATTGGATTTTCCTCTGACCCTGAGTGTCCGGCCCCATGAGACTGTGGTTTTCTCGGCCCCAGGTGGTCCGAGATCGTTCCCGCTTCACAGATTCATGCGTCAGGGCCTCCTGCAGATAATTCACTTTGGTTCATTGCGCTATCTCTAATTTCACGCGAGATATCACCAGATATATATTGGATTTTTCCCTGACCCTGAGTGTCCGGCCCCATGGGACGGTGGTTTTCTCGGCCCCTGGTGGTCCGAGGTCGTTCCCGCTGCCCAGATTCATGCGCCAGGGCCTCCTACAGACAATGCACTTTGATTTATTGCGCTATCTGTAACAGCACCAGAGATATCACCAGATATATATTGGATTTTTCCCTGACCCTGAGGGTCCGGCCCCATGAGACGGTGGTTTTCTCGACCCCTGGTGGTCCGAGATCGTTCCCGCTGCCGAGATTCATGCGCCAGGGCCTCCTACAGACAATGCTCTTTGATTTATTGCGCTATCTCTAATAGCACCCGAGATATCACCAGATACATATTGGATTTTCCTCTGACCCTGAGTGTCCGGCCCCATGAGACTGTGGTTTTCTCGGCCCCAGGTGGTCCGAGATCGTTCCCGCTGCCCAGGTTCATGAGCCAGGGCCTCCTACAGACAATGCACTTTGATTTAATGCGCTATCTCTAATAGCACCGAGATATCACCAGATATATATTGGATTTTTCCCCGACCCTGAGTGTCCGGCCCCATGTGACGGTGGTTTTCTCGGCCCCTGGTGGTCCGACGTCGTTCCCGCTGCACAGATTCATGCGCAAGGGCCTGCTACAGACAATGCACTTTGATTTATTGGGCTATCTGTAATAGCACCCGAGATATCACCAGATATATATTGGATTTTTCCCCGACCCTGAGTGTCCGGCCCCATGAGACTGTGGTTTTCGCGGCCCCCGGTGGTCCGCGGTCGTTCCCGCTGCACAGCTTCATGCGCCAGGGCATCCTACAGACAATGCACTTTGATTTATTGCGCTATATGTAATAGCACCAGAGATATCACCAGATATATATTGGATTTTTCCCTGACCCTGAGTGTCCGGCCCCATGAGACGGTGGTTTTCTCGGCCCCTGGTGGTCCGAGGTCATTCCCGCTGCAGAGATTCATGCGCCAGGGCCTCCTACAGACAATGCTCTTTGATTTATTGCGCTATCTGTAATAGCACCCGAGATATCGCCAGATATATATTGGATTTTTCCCTGACCCTGAGTGTCCGGCCCCATGTGACGGTGGTTTTCTCGGCCCCTGGTGGTCCGAGGTCGTTCCCGCTGCCCAGATTCATGCGCCGGGGCCTCCTGCAGACAATTCACTTTGATTTATTGCGCTATCTGTAATAGCACCTGAGAAAGAACCATATATATGCTGGATTTTTACATGACTTTGTGTGACGGATACCGAAAATTTGTGATTCTCTCGGCCCCTGGTGGTCAGATGTCGTTCCCGCTGCCCAGATTCATGCGCCAGGGCCTCCTACAGACTATGCACTTTGATTTATTGCGCTATCTGTAACAGCACCAGAGATATCACCAGATATATATTGGATTTTTCCCTGACCCTGAGGGTCCGGCCCCATGAGACGGTGGTTTTCTCGACCCCTGGTGGTCCGAGATCGTTCCCGCTGCAGAGATTCATGCGCCAGGGCCTCCTACAGACAATGCTCTTTCATTTATTGCGCTATCTGTAATAGCACCCGAGATATCACCAGATATATATTGGATTTTTCCCTGACCCTGAGTGCCCGGCCCCATGTGTCGGTGGTTTTCTCGCACCCTGGTGGTCCGAGGTCGTTCCCGCTGCACAGATACATGCGCCAGGGCATCCTACAGACAATGCACTTTGATTTATCGCGCTATCTCTAATAGCACCCGAGATATCACCAGATATATATTGGATTTTCCTCTGACCCTGAGTGTCCGGCCCCATGAGACTGTGGTTTTCTCGGCCCCAGGTGGTCCGAGATCGTTCCCGCTGCCCAGGTTCATGAGCCAGGGCCTCCTACAGACAATGCACTTTGATTTATTGCGCTATCTCTAATAGCACCGAGATATCACCAGATATATATTGGATTTTTCCCCGTCCCTGAGTGACCGGCCCCATGAGACGGTGGTTATCTCGGCCCCTGGTGGTCCGAGGTCGTTCCCGCTTCACAGATTCATGCGTCAGGGCCTCCTGCAGATAATTCACTTTGGTTCATTTCGCTATCTCTACTTTCACGCGAGATATCACCAGGTATAAATTGGAGTTTTCCCTGAACCTGGGTGTCCGGCCCCATGGGACGGTGGTTTTCTCGGCCCCTGGTGGTCCGGGGTCCTTCCCGCTGCACAGATACATGCGCAAGGGCCTGCTACAGACAATGCACTTTGATTTATTGAGCTATCTCTAATAGCACCCGAGATATCACCAGATATATATTGGATTTTTCCCTGACCCTGAGTGTCCGGCCCCATGAGACATTGGTTTTCTCGGACCCTGGTGGTCCGAGGTCGTACCCGCTGCACAGATGCATGCGCCAGGGCCTCATGCAGATAATTCACTATGGTTTATTGCGCTATCTGTAATAGCACCCGAGATATCACCAGATATATATTGGATTTTCCCCTGACCCTGAGTGTCCGGCCCCATGTGACGGTGGTTTTCTCGGCCCCTGGTGGTCCGAGGTCGTTCCCGCTGCACAGATTCATGCGCCAGGGCATCCTACAGACAATGCACTTTGATTTATTGCGCTACCTGTAATAGCACCCGAGGTATCACCAGATATATATTGGATTTTCCCCTGACCCTGAGTGTCCGGCCCCATGAGACGGTGGTTTTCTCGGCCCCTGGTGGTCCGAGGTCGTTCCCGCTGCACAGATTCATGCGCCAGGGACCCCTGCAGATAATTCACTTTGGTTTATTGCGCTATCTCTAATAGCACCCGAGATGTCAAGAGATATATACTGGATTTTCCCCTGATCCTGAGTGTCCGGCCCAATGAGACTGTGGTTCTCTCGGACCCTGGTGGTCCGAGGTCGTTCCCGCTGCACAGATTCATGCGCCAGGGCCTGCTACAGACAATGCACTTTGATTTATTGCGCTATCTGTAATAGCACCCGAGATATCACCAGATATATATTGGATGTTTCACTGACCCTGAGTGTCCGGCCCCATGAGACGGTCGTTTTCTCGGCCCCTGGTGGTCCCAGGTCGTTCCCGCTGCCCAGATTCATGCGCCAGGGCCTCCTACAGACAATGCACTTTGATTTATTGCGCTATCTGTAATAGCACCAGAGATATCACCAGATATATATTGGATTTTTCCCTGACCCTGAGTGTCCGGCCCCATGGGACGGTGGTTTTCTCGGCCCCTGGTGGTCCGGGGTCGTTCCCGCTGCACAGATTCATGCGCAAGGGCCTGCTACAGACAATGCACTTTGATTTATTGCGCTATCTGTAATAGCACCCGAGATATCACCAGATATATATTGGATTTTTCCCCTACCCTGAGTGTCCGGCCCCATGAGACTGTGGTTTTCGCGGCCCCTGGTCGTCCGCGGTCGTTCCCGCTGCACAGATTCATGCGCCAGGGCATCCTACAGACGATGCACTTTGATTTATTGCGCTACCTGTAATAGCACCCGAGGTATCACCAGATATATATTGGATTTTCCCCTCACCCTGAGTGTCCGGCCCCGTGAGACGGTGGTTTTCTCGGCCCCTGGTGGTCCGAGGTCGTTTCCGCTGCACAGATTCATGCGCCAGGGCCTCCTGCAGATAATGCACTTTGATTTATTGCGCTATCTCTAATAGCACCCGAGATATCACCAGATATATATTGGATTTTTCCCTGACCCTGAGTGTCCGGCCCCATGAGACATTGGTTTTCTCGGACCCTGGTGGTCCGAGGTCGTACCCGCTGCACAGATGCATGCGCCAGGGCCTCATGCAGATAATTCACTTTGGTTGATTGCGCTATCTGTAATAGCACCCGGGATATCACCAGATATATATTGGATTTTTCCCTGACCCTGAGTGTCCGGCCCCATGTGACGGTGGTTTTCTCGGCCCCTGGTGGTCCGAGGTCGTTCCCGCTGCCCAGATTCATGCGCCGGGGCCTCCTACAGACAATGCACTTTGATTTATTGCCCTATCTGTAATAGCACCAGAGATATCACCAGATATATATTGGATTTTTCCCTGACCCTGAGTGTCCGGCCCCATGTGACGGTGGTTTTCTCGGCCCCTGGTGGTCCGAGGTCGTTCCCGCTGCCCAGATTCATGCGCCGGGGCCTCCTACAGACAATGCTCTTTGATTTATTGCGCTATCTGTAATAGCACCCGAGATATCGCCAGATATATATTGGATTTTTCCCTGACCCTGAGTGCCCGGCCCCATGTGTCGGTGGTTTTCTCGGACCCTGGTGGTCCGAGGTCGTTCCCGCTGCACAGATGCATGCGCGAGGCCCTCCTGCAGACAATTCACTTTGGTTTCTTGCGCTATCTCTAATAGCACCCGAGATATCACCAGATATATATTGGATTTTCCCCTAACCCTGAGTGTCCGGCCCCATGTGACGGTGGTTTTCTCGGCCCCTGGTGGTCCGACGTCGTTCCCGCTGCACAGATTCATGCGCCAGGGCCTCGTACAGACAATGCTCTTTGATTTATTGCGCTATCTGTAATAGCACCCGAGATATCACCAGATATATATTGGATTTTTCCCTGACCCTGAGTGTCCGGCCCCATGGGACGGTGGTTTTCTCGGCCCCTGGTGGTCCGAGGTCGTTCCCGCTGCACAGATTCATGCGCCAGGGCCTCCTACATACAATGCACTATGATTTATTGCGCTATCTGTAATAGCACCTGAGAAAGCACCATATATATGCTGGATTTTTACATGACTTTGGGTGACGGATACCGAAAATCTGTGATTCTCTCGGCCCCTGGTGGTCGGATGTCGTTCATGCTGCACAGATTCATGCGCAAGGGCCTCCTACGGACAATGCACTTTGATTTATTGCGCTATCTCTAATAGCACCCGAGATATCACCAGATATATATTCGATTTTTCCCTGACCCTGAGTGTCCGGCCCCGTGAGACGGTGGTTTTCTCGGCCCCTCGTGGTCCGAGGTCGTTCTCGCTGCACAGATTCATGCGCCAGGGCATCCTACAGACAATGCACTTTGATTTATCGCGCTATCTCTAATAGCACCCGAGATATCACCAGATATATATTGGATTTTCCTCTGACCCTGAGTGTCCGGCCCCATGAGACTGTGGTTTTCTCGGCCCCAGGTGGTCCGAGATCGTTCCCGCTGCCCAGGTTCATGAGCCAGGGCCTCCTACAGACAATGCACTTTGATTTATTGCGCTATCTCTAATAGCACCGAGATATCACCAGATATATATTGGATTTTTCCCCGACCCTGAATGTCCGGCCCCATGAGACGGTGGTTTTCTCGGCCCCTGGTGGTCCGAGGTCGTTCCCGCTGCACAGATGCATGCGCCAGGGCCTCCTGCAGATAATTCACTTTGGTTTATTGCGCTATCTCTAATAGCACCCGAGATATCACCAGATATATATTGGATTTTCCCCTGACCCTGAGAGTCCGGCCCCATGAGACTGTGGTTTTCTCGGCCCCTGGTGGTCCGAAGTCGTTCCCGCTGCACAGATTCATGCGCCAGGGCCTCCTACAGACAATGCACTTTGATTTATTGCGCTACTTGTAATAGCACCCGAGATATCACCGGATATATATTGGATTTTTCCCAGACCCTGAGTGTCCGGCCCCATGAGACGGTGGTTGTCTCGGCCCCTGGGGGTCCGAGGTCGTTCCCGCTGCACAGATTCATGCGCCAGGGCCTCCTGCAGATAATTCACTTTGGTTTATTGCGCTATCTCTATTAGCACCCGAGATATCACCAGATATATATTGGATTTTTCCCTGACCCTGAGTGTCCGGCCCCATGTGACGGTGGTTTTCTCGGCCCCTGGTGGTCCGAGGTCGTTCCCGCTGCTCAGATTCATGCGCCGGGGCCTCCTACAGACAATGCACTTTGATTTATTGCCCTATCTGTAATAGCACCAGAGATATCACCAGATATATATTGGATTTTTCCCTGACCCTGAGTGTCCGGCCCCATGTGACGGTGGTTTTCTCGGCCCCTGGTGGGCCGAGGTCGTTCCCGCTGCCCAGATTCATGCGCCGGGGCCTCCTACAGACAATGCTCTTTGATTTATTGCGCTATCTGTAATAGCACCCGAGATATCGCCAGATATATATTGGATTTTTCCCTGACCCTGAGTGCCCGGCCCCATGTGTCGGTGGTTTTCTCGGACCCTGGTGGACCGAGGTCGTTCCCGCTGCACAGATGCATGCGCGAGGGCCTCCTGCAGACAATTCACTTTGGTTTCTTGCGCTATCTCTAATAGCACCCGAGATATCACCAGATATATATTGGATTTTCCCCTGACCCTGAGTGTCCGGCCCCATGTGACGGTGGTTTTCTCGGCCCCTGGTGGTCCGACGTCGTTCCCGCTGCACAGATTCATGCGCCAGGGCCTCGTACAGACAATGCTCTTTGATTTATTGCGCTATCTGTAATAGCACCCGAGATATCACCAGATATATATTGGATTTTTCCCTGACCCTGAGTGTCCGGCCCCATGGGACGGTGGTTTTCTCGGCCCCTGGTGGTCCGAGGTCGTTCCCGCTGCACAGATTCATGCGCCAGGGCCTCCTACATACAATGCACTATGATTTATTGCGCTATCTGTAATAGCACCTGAGAAAGCACCATATATATGCTGGATTTTTACATGACTTTGGGTGACGGATACCGAAAATCTGTGATTCTCTCGGCCCCTGGTGGTCGGATGTCGTTCATGCTGCACAGATTCATGCGCAAGGGCCTCCTACGGACAATGCACTTTGATTTATTGCGCTATCTCTAATAGCACCCGAGATATCACCAGATATATATTCGATTTTTCCCTGACCCTGAGTGTCCGGCCCCGTGAGACGGTGGTTTTCTCGGCCCCTCGTGGTCCGAGGTCGTTCTCGCTGCACAGATGCATGCACCAGGGCCTCCTGCAGATAATTCACTTTGGTTTGTTGCGCTAACTGTAATAGCACCCGAGATATCACCACATATATATTGGATTTTTCCCAGACCCTGAGTGTCCGGCCCCTTGAGACGGTAGTTTTCTCGGCCCCTGGTGTTTCGAGGTCGTTCCCGCTGCCCAGATTCATGCGCCAGGGCCTCCTACAGACAATGCTCTTTGATTTATTGCGCTATCTGTAATAGCACCCGAGATATCACCAGATATATATTGGATTTTTCCCCGACCCTGAGTGTCCGGCCCCATGAGACTGTGGTTTTCGCGGCCCCTGGTGGTCCGAGGTCGTACCCGCTGCACAGATGCATGCACCAGGGCATCCTACAGACAATGCACTTTGATTTATCGCGCTATCTCTAATAGCACCCGAGATATCACCAGATATATATTGGATTTTCCTCTGACCCTGAGTGTCCGGCCCCATGAGACTGTGGTTTTCTCGGCCCCAGGTGGTCCGAGATCGTTCCCGCTGCCCAGGTTCATGAGCCAGGGCCTCCTACAGACAATGCACTTTGATTTATTGCGCTATCTCTAATAGCACCGAGATATCACCAGATATATATTGGATTTTTCCCCGACCCTGAATGTCCGGCCCCATGAGACGGTGGTTTTCTCGGCCCCTGGTGGTCCGAGGTCGTTCCCGCTGCACAGATGCATGCGCCAGGGCCTCCTGCAGATAATTCACTTTGGTTTATTGCGCTATCTCTAATAGCACCCGAGATATCACCAGATATATATTGGATTTTCCCCTGACCCTGAGAGTCCGGCCCCATGTGACTGTGGTTTTCTCGGCCCCTGGTGGTCCGAAGTCGTTCCCGCTGCACAGATTCATGCGCCAGGGCCTCCTACAGACAATGCACTTTGATTTATTGCGCTACTTGTAATAGCACCCGAGATATCACCGGATATATATTGGATTTTTCCCAGACCCTGAGTGTCCGGCCCCATGAGACGGTGGTTGTCTCGGCCCCTGGGGGTCCGAGGTCGTTCCCGCTGCACAGATTCATGCGCCAGGGCCTCCTGCAGATAATTCACTTTGGTTTATTGCGCTATCTCTATTAGCACCCGAGATATCACCAGATATATATTGGATTTTTCCCTGACCCTGAGTGTCCGGCCCCATGTGACGGTGGTTTTCTCGGCCCCTGGTGGTCCGAGGTCGTTCCCGCTGCCCAGATTCATGCGCCGGGGCCTCCTACAGACAATGCACTTTGATTTATTGCCCTATCTGTAATAGCACCAGAGATATCACCAGATATATATTGGATTTTTCCCTGACCCTGAGTGTCCGGCCCCATGTGACGGTGGTTTTCTCGGCCCCTGGTGGTCCGAGGTCGTTCCCGCTGCCCAGATTCATGCGCCGGGGCCTCCTACAGACAATGCTCTTTGATTTATTGCGCTATCTGTAATAGCACCCGAGATATCGCCAGATATATATTGGATTTTTCCCTGACCCTGAGTGCCCGGCCCCATGTGTCGGTGGTTTTCTCGGACCCTGGTGGTCCGAGGTCGTTCCCGCTGCACAGATGCATGCGCGAGGGCCTCCTGCAGACAATTCACTTTGGTTTCTTGCGCTATCTCTAATAGCACCCGAGATATCACCAGATATATATTGGATTTTCCCCTGACCCTGAGTGTCCGGCCCCATGTGACGGTGGTTTTCTCGGCCCCTGGTGGTCCGACGTCGTTCCCGCTGCACAGATTCATGCGCCAGGGCCTCGTACAGACAATGCACTTTGATTTATTGCGCTATCTCTAATAGCACCCGAGATATCACCAGATAT